>NC_044032.1:107552328-107853616 GCF_901765095.1 Microcaecilia unicolor | reverse complement strand
TGGATGGGGCCATGTACCGTACAATTCTGAGTGACAACCTCCTTCCCTCCGCCAGGGCCTTAAAAATGGGTCGTGGCTGGGTCTTCCAGCACGACAATGACCCAAAACATTCAGCCAAGGCAACAAAGGAGTGGCTCAGGAAGAAGCACATTAGGGTCATGGAATGGCCTAGCCAGTCACCAGACCTTAATCCCATTGAAAACTTATGGAGGGAGCTGAAGCTGCGAGTTGCCAAGCGACAGCCCAGAACTCTTAATGATTTAGAGATGATCTGCAAAGAGGAGTGGACCAAAATTCCTCCTGACATGTGTGCAAACCTCATCATCAACTACAGAAGACGTCTGACCGCTGTGCTTGCCAACAAGGGTTTTGCCACCAAGTATTAGGTCTTGTTTGCCAGAGGGATTAAATACTTATTTCCCTCTGCAGAATGCAAATAAATTCATATACTTTCCACAATGTGATTTTCCGGATTTAATTTGTGATGTGCTATCTCTCACTGTTACCAATAACCTACCCTTCAATTATGGGCTGCTCATGTCTTTGTCAGTGGGCAAACTTACAAAATCAGCAAGGGATCAAATACTTATTTCCACCACTGTAGTCCTTATCTCCATCACTTCCACCAAGAGGCTGTACCACACATCCACCACCTTTTCTATTTGCAAATATTGCCCTGTATAACTTACTATTGCATCCATCTATTATGCTCCAAAGGTATCGCCTAATGCCTAGTTTTCTGCCTAAACTATCTTAGCCTTTCTTTGTCTTTACAGTATGATGGAATTTGGTGTCATCTGCAAAATGTGTCACATTTCCATGGGCATGGAAGAGGCTTGGGAAGGAGGCACATTTGCAGATTTCAGCAAATTCTGTCATATTGTAAAGACAATGAAGGACTAAGATGCAATTGTCAAAAGGGAAGACAACTAGGAGAATTGTAATATGGATAGGTATTAGGCTCTGGAGTATGAAGGAGGCTATTCCTCAACTAGAACAGACTCCTGTTCTTCAGAGTGATGAATCCTGTGAAAGCAGAAAACCTTTTTTCTAACTGTTTGTCCATCTGTGCACTTGAAAGAAAAGAATCATCTCATTGTGCACATCTGTTTCCTGATGATTATATCATTCAGGTCTAAAAAGACTTTGGCGACCACTTTGAGAGCTGAAGTAAGGGTAAATGTAAGAGCCCTATTATTAAAAGGGCTGTTCACCTAAGACAAATTTCAGATCCTTCTGACAATAATTAAAAATCACAATGTGTAGGAACACTAGAGTACAGGAAATTAGAATCAAAGAACAGAGGGATTCCATTCAAAATTGTTTAAGCCCCTTACACCTGCGCAACTTTTTAAGATTCAGAATGGGACTGGAGCCCTAGACTTCCGTAGAACTAATAAATAGAATAAACACCTGTGGGCTTCTGTATCAAAAGGGCAGTTATGATGGCCCACATCTTCATAATTTTTTTCAGAAGCTGGCATAACACTGCAGCCTTCCCCTTTTACTTTTCTCCCTTTCCTGAGTAATTTTCAAGCACATGAAAGACTTCTTTGCAAGCTTGAGTATTCTATAAGGTAATCTTTTTCAATGTTATAGAACCCAGCAGCCTATACGCTTAGATTCAGAACTGGCCCTCTGCTTTCCTCTTTAAAAGCCCTTAGTTTGATCAGAGGATGCATCCCATTAAGGGCCTGAGAAATTCATATCTTGTTTGGAAATCACTATGGGCTTTGATTTCATAACAGAACCCCTAGATGAGAAATCAAAATAGACACTGATTTTAAACCTCTATTATAAAATAGGTTTCCAGATCCAGCCCTGATAGCACACAAATGCAAACACACAACTTTACGCATTCTCTGAAAAATATGCATGTATATCACAACTCCACCTCCATTCTACCTATATTACGCCCCCGAGAATGCCTGTGCACATACCACATAAAAACAGGTGCACATTTTATAAAATTGTGGAAGGTTAATTTTCTTTATACTTAATGAACTTACTGCGCCATGTCAGTCATGGGGGGGATGACGACTAAGGAACAAAGTTCTGCCTTGTTAATATGGGGTGAGGTAGAGGTTTACTGTTGGGCAGGGCTGGCATTAGGGGGGAGCAAACAGGGCAGTTGCCCTGGGCCCCACAGCTCCAGGCCCCCCCCCTGCAGTCCGCCATCTCTTCCCCTTCTTGTCACTCCAGACCTGCCAAGTCTCCCGCATTAAGCAGGAGACTCCCGCTTTGGCATATCATCTCCCGCACTCCCACCAAAGCAGGAAAATCTCCCGCTGACAGGGGCAGTCCTATAATGAGGCACTCTGGCATCTTTCCCTTCCTTTCTATCTGCCACCGCCACACCCCCGGATTGGCATCTCCTCTTTTCCTTCTTCACTTCCTCAAACCTCTTCCCCTGAGTGTTACTTTTAATTTGTTTCAAAACTTGCCAGGCGGTGGGCCGGAAAAAAGGGACAATATACTGGGTAACACTATTATTGTTCCTTGTACTGTTTCATTTGTTATCTGTTCCTGGTCACCGATAAAAATTGTTTAAGACTAAAAACAGAAATTTTGTTTGCAAGCACCTGCAAGAACTGTTATGGGGGCTTTTTTATTAAGCTGCATTAGGTGCTAACATGCGCTTAATGCAGCTAAAATGCTGAACCATGGGACATGCTGAGGCATCCTGCGATAAGTGCCAAATGAGCATGTGCTAACGGTGTTCTTAAAAAGTTTTTTTGAGGGGGCAGCAAATGGGCATTCCTGTGCTAATCCATTAGGATTGCTACGTTACCACATGATAATTGATTAGCACAGAAATAGAGCATGAACCTTTACCAACTACAAAATGGGTGGCGGTAAGTGCTCCCACACTAACTTTTTTTTATAATGGCCACACGCTAATGGCAACCTTAGGGGGTCTTTTACTAAGCCACAGAAGCGTTTATAACTCGCTGTAGAAATCGGCTGGCGGTAAATGCCGAGGTGCCCATGAACATCTCAGCGTTCACCACCAGGTGATTTCTACCCTCAGCTAAAAATGCTGCCGCGGTTTAGTAAAAGACCCCACAGCGTACGGCCATTAATACAAGAAATAGAAAAATGAAATTTTTACGGCTGCACTGAGTATGGCCCTAGCATGCGGGGAAAACTCACGTAAGGGCGTGCTAAAGCCACTTTTTACCGCATCATAAGAAAAGGACCCCATAGTTTGTTTTATGACATTGTTTAAACTTCATAAGACAATATCTGTATAAAGATCTCAGGGTTATTCTGCAAGTTGTTATCAGTTATGTAACCAGTTGTTTTTCACCACAGGTTTTGCTGCAAGAACAAAATATGGGGATTAGGTATAAATTTAATGTTCCCATCATGCGTACAGGCAGTGGAGACAATGACGTTGGTTTTGCATGGAATCACTTGCCCTGGTCAGAATGTTCTGCCACTTGTGCTGGAGGTAAGAGTTACTGGGGGAATCGTGGCTGTGTCATAATGTGTTTTGCACTTCAGATTTCTTTTTGTGATTAATTGAAAGCATTTCCCACTGATTTCATTTGAGATACAATTCATTTGAAGAGTACCATTTTATTACAACAACAGAGCAGTATTCTTTGGTTTTAGCTTCATATAACTGTGCAAGCTGTAGATTAACTCTTGGCATGCGGAGGATCAGGCTGCTTAGGTCTCTTCTGAGATTGACATTTGATACTTGCCTTTTTATAGGCACTTTCCTGATGAAGGAAATTGGGAAATGTAAGGAAGAAAATCATTTGAACATCAGAATTAGAAGGCAAATCTTACTATTTGTGCATATTAATCTTTCTCCCTTCTATTTTACCTTGCATCAGATGCATTAAAATGGCAAATTGTAGGCTCATTCAGCTCCTTGTGCACAACTTCCTTTTTTTTTTTCTCTCTCATCTGGACAGGTAGTTGCTTTTGAGTGTCTATTCTTATGTACATCTCATACAGATTTTTACTAGTTATGAAAGCATCTTGATCATTTCTTAGTTATCCCATACAGGGGTTAATTTTATTAGAAGGCACTTAAAGAAATTTTATAACAGAAACACCTATTCTGTGCCTATTTTATAAAGGCTTCAAATAAACATATCAGAAATAGAAATATATAATAATTAAAATAAAATTATTTAGATGGTGGGATCATCATAACAGAGGTGTACAGTTCCTCAAATGTGCTCTATAACAGAACTACCTTCTGTAAATATAATCATTGATCCAGTTTTTAGAAAAACATAACTTCAAGTGCAGATTCTTTAAATTCTTTTTCTTTGAAAAAAACTTTTTTTTTTCGATGTTGATGTCTCAGGGTCAGTTCTCAAAACCTGTACACTTTCTGGTGGAGAGACACTGGCACTGAAGTCTAGAAGGATCTCGGATTTTATATCTGCAGCACTGATATCCATCTCCAGTGCATTGAGAGAGAACGCTTCACTGAAATGTCAGAGATCATTGGTATCCTGATACTCTCATTTGAGTCTTACTCATATCAATGTACAGAGATCAAGACAGGCTGAGACCCAGATGTATTCTCTGAAGTATTTTATGGAGTCTGAGACTAAGTACTCCTGGGACACTGACTATACGCAAGGTAGATTATGTGAAGAGGAGGATTTGACTGGTTTACTATCAGATCTATCTCTATCATAGGAAAGGAGAAAATATGCACCTGAAGAAGTCTTCTTTATTGACTTTATTAAAGAAATGGTGGCAGTCATTCCATTTGAGTTAGAGATGGATGAAGAATCCAGTGCAGAAACGCTGGATATCCTCCTGTTCCATGATCTAATCAAAGAAGCTGTAATAGTGCCCATTCACAGAATCCTCAAGGATGCGTAGAGGAGAATGTGGGAGACCTCCCCCACCCCAATCAGGTTATCAATAAGAAGGCTGACTTTATGTACAGAGTTCAGAAGGTTCCCAGTTTCAAGAAGCAGAAACTTCCTCATCATTCCTTGGAGGATGAATCAGTTCTCAAGTGGACCAAAAACTCCAAATCACATTCTTTGGTTCCTCCTGAGGAGAGAAACTCCAACATTGGAGCCTTTTGGGAGAAAGATCTTTCAGAATGCTATGTTAACTTTCCACAGTTTCTTAGCAGCTGTTCATGGGAATATACATGCAAAACATCGTGCACGAGATGGAGGAGTTTGCAGATACTCACCCTGAAGAGAAGGCTGTGCAACTTTGTTCATTAGTGGGCAGAGGGAAGAAGTGTGGAAAACACATGGTCCAAATTCTGATTCTGCTATGGTGTAGGCAACAGTAGACTTCATTGGCTCTGAGCATCAGATTTGAGGTATGATGTGCAAGAAAAGCTAGCTGACATTCTGTGCTAGAGAGAGAGAGAGAGAGAGAGACTCCTTGTAATTAAGTTTAAGGAGGCTGTTTCTCTAATAAAATAGCCTTATGTCCCTCTCCTGACCCAGTTCCAACCCGGCCTCCTCATCTTCTAGGCGATATCAGAGTGCAGTGTAGAGGAAATCTATTATTCTTTTAACAGCCAAGATGGTGATAGCAAGTAAATGGAAATCAAAGGATGCACTGAGATTAGATGAATGGGTTAGAACCTATAGGTAAACACTGAAATATGATAAATTGACTTAGACTATTAGAGGGAAGCCACGAAATTTGAACTCCCACAGGTCATAAGAGTTACAGTCTCAAAAATAAAAAGGCATAGATATCTTCTTCCATCCCATAGTACCATAGTAAATGATGACTGATAAAGACCTGTATGGCCAACTAGTGCGCCCAACATGGCAGCAAGAGTTGTACCTGCTGATCCATCTATGTTCTGTTTAAAATGCTAAGGTTATTTAAGTTTTGCATTGATTCCATCTTCTCTTTGCTTTGATTCCATCCTCTTCCCAATTACGGCAGAGATCTCATAGAAACAGAAAAAAATGAAGGCAGTTAAAGACCATATGGCCTATCCAGTCTGCCCATCCATGCCATCTAAATACTCTAGATTCATCCAATCTCCCAGGTTTCCAGTCAAACCCGTAGCATGATGTGTCGAGCTATTGGATATTTGATTTAGTTCTGTGTTTGGGGAAGGTACGTACAATCTGGTGTAGAGTCCGGCTAAATTTCTCTTTGATTAGGGACGATTCAACCGCTGGACCCTGTCTGACCACATTGACCAGGCGATCGGAATGGGTAAGATCTCCTGTCACAGCATTCTTTTTCAGCTCTTCAACCTCAGCCTCTGTGTACTCCATATCTAAAACATCCTCTTTCCCAGGATCTTCATCAGAACCTTTCCCATCTAGAAGTGAGCAGTTAAAGTCTCAAAAACTTAGTTCTTTAGCTCATCATCTTCTTTCAGTTCTTGCGCCTCAAGTTCCCAGAGACTCTGTGCCAGTGCCTGCTGCCGGTCCTGTTCCTCCCTCTCACATTCCAGATCATACTGCTGCAGCCAGTCCATATCACCCTAGGAACCTTCAGGGGTCTTGTTTGCTTTGTTCTCATCAACTTCTTTGGTCATGCCAATGAAGTTAGAAGGACCTTGCTCAGATGGTGCAGCAGGTTTCGCTATTTCCATCGACTCAGAATTACACAGCATTTTATGCATCTCTTTCTCTCCATACCCAGTATCTGGACTACTGGTCGGCTTTTCCTCCTTCTCGTGGCTTCCAGAAGGTAGCATGTCCTTCTTGCTCATTTCCAGCACAACTGCCATCACCACTTCTTCACTCTCCAGTTTGTTTGTTTTTTCTCCCCGCTTCTGCGTAACCAGGGCATTAACCACCATGATCTTATTCGGCAAGTTAATTTTCCTGGAGGCTGACACCAATAAAGCTCCAGAGGTTTTTCTCGACATAGCTGGAATGATTTGGCTCACAATCATCCTTGATACAGCAGTTAGCTGACACATTGGGACTTGCTATAGACGTAATCTACTTAGATTTTAGCAAAGCTTTTGACACGATTCCCCACAGGAGGCTCTTAAATAAAGTTGATGGGCTGAAGATAGGTCCCGAAGTGGTGAACTGGATTAGGAACTGGTTGACGGACAGACGACAGAGGGTGGTGGTAAATGGAGTTCACTCGGAGGAGGGAAAGGTGAGTAGTGGAGTGCCTCAGGGATCGGTGCTGGGGCCGATTCTGTTCAATATATTTGTGAGTGACATTGCCGAAGGGTTAGAAGGTAAAGTTTGCCTATTTGCAGATGATACTAAGATTTGTAACAGAGTGGATACCCGGGAGGGAGTGGAAAACATGAAAAAAGATCTGCGGAAACTAGAAGAATGGTCTATTTATTTATTTATTTATTTATTGCATTTGTATCCCACATTTTCCCACCTTTTTGCGGGCTCAGTGTGGCTTACAATACGATACGAATGATGGAAATACAATTTGTTACAACTTGGTTATGGATTACATTTTGAAGAGTTATACAAGGCAATCAAAGTGTTGTTAAGGAATATAAACACTGGAACCAAACCTTGAAACACTGGAAGGAGACAGTGGGAGGTTAAAAGGGCATTATGTATGGTATACATATTTCTGTGAGTAAAGGTATGAGTGAGGTGAGACTACGGGGGATGAGAGTTCGGAAGTGGATGTATTGATGCATTAGTGAACAGTGAGTCTAAGGTTTGGCAATTAAAATTCAATGCGAGGAAATGCAAAGTGATGCACCTAGGGAGTAGAAACCCACGAGAGATGTATGTGTTAGGCGGTGAGAGTCTGATATGTACCGAGGGGGAGAGGGATCTTGGGGTGATAGTATCCGAGGATCTGAAGGCGACGAAACAGTGTGACAAGGCTGTGGCCGTAGCGAGAAGGTTGCTAGGCTGTATAGAGAGAGGTGTGACCAGCAGAGGAAAGGAAGTGTTGATGCCCCTGTACAAGTCGTTGGTGAGGCCCCACCTGGAGTATTATGTTCAGATTTGGAGGCCATACCTTGCTAAGGATGTAAAAAAAATGGAAGCG
Organism: Microcaecilia unicolor; assembly: GCF_901765095.1. Taxonomy (NCBI): domain Eukaryota; kingdom Metazoa; phylum Chordata; class Amphibia; order Gymnophiona; family Siphonopidae; genus Microcaecilia; species Microcaecilia unicolor. Next base: position 107,845,657 of record NC_044032.1, on the reverse strand, counting down.
GTGCAAAGAAAAGCTACGAGAATGATATGAGATTTGTGTTTCAAGATGTATGAGGAGAGACTTGCTGACCTGAACATGTATACCCTGGAGGAAAGGAGGAACAGGGGTGATATGATACAGACGTTCAAATATTTGAAAGGTATTAATCCGCAAACAAATCTTTTCCGGAGATGGGAAGGCAGTAGAACGAGAGGACATGAAATGAGATTGAAGGGGGGCAGGCTCAAGAAAAATGTCAGGAAGTATTTTTTCACAGAGAGAGTGGTGGATGCTTAGAATGCCCTCCCGCGGGAGGTGCTGGAGAAGAAAACGGTAACGGAATTCAAACATGCGTGGGATATACATAAAGGAATCCTGTGCAGAAGGAATGGATCCTCAGAAGCTTTACCGAAATTGGGTGGTGGAGCCGGTGGGGGGAAGAGGGGTTGGTGGTGGGGAGGCGAAGATAGTGGTGGGCAAACTTATACGGTTTGTGCCAGATCCGGTGGTGGGAGGCGGGGCTGGTGGTTGGGAGGAGGGGATAGTGCTGGCCAGACTTATACGGTCTGTGCCCTGAAAAAAACAGGTACAAATCAAGGTAAGGTATACACATGAGTTTATCTTGTTGGGCAGACTGGATGGACCGTGCGGGTCTTGTTCTGCCGTCATCTACTATGTTACTATGTTACTCCCTTGTATCTTTACCAATCCATCTGACTGCTTGGTTTTAGGCACTTGTTTCTGTGATATTTTTGACAAAATTCCTGAAATCTTCCCAGGTTCCAGCGTAAAACAGGCAAGATCTTTGAACAAACCCTCTAAATACTGCAGGACATTCATGCCCACAATTCCTTGATTGGACTGACTCTCTACTCGACCATTGCAAAAATTGTCTTTCACTACAAATATGCATCTTTTGGGCACCAGTTGACCCAGACACTGTACATCAGCATCTATATATAGCCCAGCACCGGAAGGTCGGTACCATTTATGGCAACTAGTGTCAGTTGGCTGGCATCTTGAAGACAGTCAGTGTTTGCAAAATTATAAAAGAAGCTCGCCAAAATTGTGGATACACTTGACCCTGTATCCACTGTGCATAAGGTTTCTACACCATTGATTTTCACTTTCAATAGGGACTAGTTCCAATAGCCCTCTTGCTATACAGTTTTTCTTCCTTGCACGCTTCATTATCCACAGGTTTTTGTAGATGAACTGTTATTTTACGGTCTTCTCCCTGACAAGAACCTGAAGATTCACCCTGAGAACTACTACTGTACCTGACAAAATTAGCACTGGTACTCGGACTCTCTGTCTTATCCTTATATCCAGAATAGGGACCACTATTCCTTTCGCTCTGGCAATTCCTTGCAATGTGACCGGGTTCCTGACACCTATAACAAATAAGCTCTCCTGAAGGGGTTCTTGAGGACCTCACGTTATATTCCATCTGACCGCCACGAGTTTCGGCATACTATTCCTTCCTCTCCTTTAGGGATCCTATGCACTTGTCCAAAGATTTTTTGAATTCAGATTCAGCTTTCATCTCCACCACCTCCACCAGGAGGCTATTCCACAAATTCACCACTCTTTCCATGAAGAAGTATTTCCCCAGATTACTTCTGAGTCTGTCCCCTTTCACCTTCACCCTATACTCCCTCATTCCAGAGCTTCCTTTTAATTGAAAGAGACTCACCTCCTGTTCATTTATGCCATGGATGTATTTAAATATCTCTATCATATCTCCTTTCTCCTGCCTTTCTTCCAAAGTATACATATTGAGATCCTTAAATCTATACCCATACGCTTTATGATGAAGACCACTGACGATTTTAGTAGCCACACTCTGGACCAACTCCATCCTGTTTATATCTTATCAAAAGTGTGGTCTCCAGAACTGTATGCAATATTCAATATGAAGTCTCACCAGAGATCAGCGGGGCCAAACATCCCAACCAACTCTGCACCTAAGGGCTCTGAATATATATCTAATTCTACAAAAGTTTGAAATGGTTTCCATATCTCCAAAAAAGAAGACTGATTATGTCTTCTGAACTTGGAAGATGCTTACACCCACACAGAGTACATAAGTACATAAGTGTTGCCATACTGGAACAGACCAAAGGTCTATCAAGCCCACTATCCTGTTTCCAACAGTGGCCAATCCAGGTCACAAGTACCTGGCAAGATCCCAAAACAGTACAATACAATTTAAGCTGCTTATCCTAGAAATAAGCAGTGGATTGTCCCCAGTCCATTTTAATATTGGCTTATGGACTTTTCTTTTAGGAAGCTATTCAAACCTTTTTAAAACCCTGTTAAGCTAACTGCTTTTACTACATTCTCTGGCAACAAATTCCAGAGTTTAATTACACGTTGAGTGAAGAAATATTTTCTCCAATTCATTTTAAATTTACTACTTTGTAGCTTCATTGTGTGCCTCCTAGTCCTAGTATTTTTGGATTCATGTCTACCCATTCCACCCCATTCATTATTTATATACCTCTATCATATGTCCCCTCAGCCATCTTTTCTCCAGGCTGAAGAGCCCTAGCTGTTTCAGCCATTCCACATAGGGAAATTGTCCCATCCCCTTTATTATTTTTGTCATCCTTCTCTGTACCTTTTCTAATTCCACTATTGGGCTCATTTTTGAAAGAGAAGAACGTCCATCTTTCGACATAAATCAGAAGATGGACATCCTTCTCCCAGGGACATGCAAATCAGTATAATCTAACCCAATTAGGATGTCTCCAACTGCACTCCGTCGCAAGGATGGCCGAAGTTCAAGGGGGCATGTCGGAGGTGTAGCGAAGGCGGGACTTGGGCATGTCTAACACTTGGACATCCTTGACCCATAATCGAAAAAAAGCAAGGACGTCCCTGATGAACACTTGGATGTTTTCACCTGGACCTGTTTTTCTTACGACTAAGGCACAAAAAGGTGCCCGAAATGACCAGATGACCACCAGAGAGAATCGGGGATGACCTCCCATTACTCCCCCAGTGGTCACTAACCCCCTCCCACCCTCAAAAAACATCTTTCAAAATATGTTGTGCCAGCCTCTATGCCAGCCTCAGATGTCATACTCAGGTCCACGATAGCGCATGCAGGTCCATGGAGCAGTTTTAGTGAGTACTGCAGTGCACGTCAGATAAGCAGACCCAGGCCCATACCCCCCTACCTGTTACATTTGTGGAGGAAACAGCGAGCCATCCAAAACCCACCAGAAACCCACTGTACCCACATCTAGGTGCCTCCCTTCACCCACAAGGGCTATGGTAGTGGTGTACAGTTGGGGTAGTGGGTTTGGAGGGGGGTTGGGGGGCTCAGCACACAAGGTAAGGGAGCTATATACCTGGGAGCAATTTATGAAGTCCACTGCAGTGCCCCTAAGGTGCCCGGTTGGTGTCCTGGCATATCAGGGGACCAGTGCACTACAAGTGCTGGCTCCTCCCATGACCAAATGGCTTGCATTTGGTCGTTTTTTACATGGACGTCTTTGGTTTGAAAATCGCCGAAAGTCAAAACGTCCATGTCTAGGGACGTCCCAATTTAAGGATTTGGACATCCCTGATGGTATTTTTGAAACGAAAGATGGACGTCCATCTTGTTTTGAAAATACGGGTGTCCCCGCCCATGGATTTTGCCGTTAACTTGGATGTTTCTTTCGAAAATGCCCCTCCACATCTTTTTTGAGATGCGGTGACCAGAATTGCACACAGTATTCAAGGTGCGGTCACACAATGGAGTGATACAAAGGCATTATAATATTCTCGTTTTTATTTTTCATTCCTAATAATACCTAACATTCTATTTGCTTTCTTGCTAACACAGCATACTGATCAGAGGGTTTCAAAGTATCGTCAACAATGACTTCTAGATCCTTTTCCTGGACAGTGACTCCTAATGCAGAACCTTGTATCACATAGCTGTAGTTTGGGTTCCTCTTTCCCACATGCATTATTTTGCAGTTGCTCATATTAAACATCATCTGCCTTTTGTATGCCCAGTCTCCCAGTCTCGTAAGGTCATCTTGCAATTTGTCACAATCCTCTTGTGATATACCAACTTAGAATAACTTTGTTTTGTCTGCAAATTTAATTACCTCACTAGTTATTCCCATATCTAGATCATTTATAAATATGTTAAAAAACACAGACCCCTGGGAACCCCACTATCTACCCTTCTCCATTGAGAATACTAATAATTTAACCCTACTCTCTGTTTTCTATCTTTTAATCAGTTTTTAATCCACAATAGAGCACTGCCTCCTATCCCATGACTTTCCAATTTCTTCTGGAGTGTTTCATGAGGTACTTTATCAAATGCCTTTTGAAAATCCAGATACACAATATCAACTGGCTCATCCTTATCTGAGATACATCTCAGTATTAGAGCAACACTGCTTCCAGTATCACGCCCTGCCTTTTGGCCTCATAACAGCTCCTCAGGTATTCAGATAATTCCATGCATTGGGGTCAATATTCAAAAGGATTTAACTAGGCAGGAGGAAAGATCCCTTTATGTGGGTCTTGGCCAATACTCATCCTGGACCCAAATAAGTGCTGGTGGTTAGCACATGTTGGATATGACCCGGCACTTAGTATCCAAATCTAAGTTAGCTGGTGACAGTCAGTGCTTATAAAAGCAGCTGAATTTATCTAAGCAGCCTAGAAGTGCATATGTTTCCCTGTCTTGGCAATTGACTCAAGAGTCAGTGTGCACTACCATCCAGGTGCTAGAACTCAAATGGAATTCGTAGGAACTCTGCTAGACATGACTCAGGCAAAGACCTTTCTTCCACAGGAAAGGATCACTACTGTAGTATAGGAAGTTCATTAAAGTCAGCAGGCTTTAGCAAGGTACGTGTTGAAGATGATGTGCATGTGACCTGGACAATGCATGGAACTCCCTTGGTACATCTCAAAATGAGACAAGCTTGTGGACTCAGACCATTCAGAGGCTCTGCGATACAATCTATGTCACCACCCACTCTGAGACTCTGACCTGGTAGATGCTTTCCATCCAATTTGGCAAATAGCATCCCCTTCCAAATTTCTCCATCCCAAATGGTATTCATGGCAGGTACATCCATTCATCAGATAACTTTCCTGGAGATGAGAGCAATCTGGAATGTTATGAAAGCTTTATTTATTAATTTATTTAAAATTTATATTCTGCTTGATCTAAAAATATTAATATTAGCATAATACAACAACGGTAAAACAATAAGGTCATAAAGATCTTAAAATTAATTGACTGCAGACTTGATTCGCCCACGCTTGAGAATCCACCAAGTCTGAGGGGATTTTGACTTTTCTTCAGGGAAGGGAAGGAGGTAGGGTAGTGGGGGAACCATGAAAATGGTTCTGAGGTGTCATTAATTTGTTATGTGCAAATTATTCAATTAAAAATGTTTGAAAAAAAGATCTTAAAATTAGGCAAACATATCATAAGCATGAGAAAGGAACAAAATCAAAACATGCAAAATATATAGTGCAAGACAGGAAAACAGTAAGGCCATAAACTTTTTAAAAACAGCCAGATGCATCATAAGCTTGGGTAAATAGCTAATTTTTCAATTTTATCCAAAACGTAAAATAGTTCAGTTCAGTCTTCAAAGAAAGAAGAAGGGCATTCCACAAAGAAGGAGGCCTGGCTGAAAAGACAGTTTAAATGTAAGTCTAGCCATTGAAACTGATGGTACCAAAACATTAACTAAATAAAAAGGTGTATTATATTGTAAAACCAGAAAAACTGTTCAGTAAATTTGCAAAACAATCCTGAATGCCTCAGGAAGCCAGTGTAATTGTTCTAAAACCAGAGTGATGTGCTATGTCAGCTCTCAGCAAGTAACAAGTCTTGGCGCTGTATTTGGACGAAGTACAATGCCTTCAAGGAATTCACTGGTAAACCACACAGGAGGGCATCACAATAGTCCAGTTGGCCAAAAATCAAGAACTGCAACATTGATCAAAAAATAAGCAAAGGAAACATAATATCAGTCTCTTTTAAGCAGTCATACTTTATAAAAACAGCTTCAAACTATTTCCTTGATATAGGGTTTAAAAGACAACTCAGAATCTAGTAACACCCTGAGATACTTTATTTTGTACTAAGACCTCACAATCATCAATCTTAATCCTCTCCAGCTCGGGGAGTAATGTTGACCAACTTACCCAGATGATCTTGAATTTTGCAACATTTAATACTAAATGCTTGTGAAATATTCAATCCTCTAGCCTTGTGTAATACCCCATGATAGATTTTTCCAGAGCTCTGGGGGGAGGGAGGTCCCTGCCAGAGGGCTGGAGTGGTAGGATGTCCCTGGGTGGGAGGAAGCCCAGCCCATGGGGAGTAGTTTGAAATAGAATGCAGAGAAATAGTGCCCTGGTACTGAAGAGTGACAAGGGGGGAGAACATTGGAAGGATATAAAGCTAAAGTCATGCCCTTTAGGGGGGGGGGGGGGGGGTCTTTGGTTGCCTGCAGGTCTGGAGTTACCTGAACATCCCCTGCCATTTACCAGGAGGAGAGAAAGGGGAGTCCTGAAAATTGGAGAAATCCACTGGCTGTGAGGGGCAGGTTGCGACTCCAGTAAGTGGCAACTGGGAGTCAGCATAGGAGCCAACTTTTCAAAATTATTGGGAGTGCTAAGCCCAGTGGAATTAACCCCTCCCTGGACACATACAAGGAATTTTCTTAATACTGGGGGTGCTGAAGCACCCACAGCACCCACACAGTCGGCTCCTATGAGTCAGTGTCCTGCGTGTGGGTAGAAGAAGGCCCACCTGGAGCAGGGGACCGGAGCCAGGGAGAGCTCGTCCCAGAACCAGGGTGGACCAAAGATGGGGTCACCGCTGGAGGACAGTCAGATTGAGGGATGTCTGAGCCACAAAAGTGAATCAGTGTTAAGAAGAGGAGTACAGCCTTTGGTGATATCTCTCTACAGGACGGGTATGGACAGGAAAACGGTATATATGTAGTAGCCCTGAATGAGAATTCCCCTGTAGATACACCTGAGAAGGATAGTGGCAAAGGTGTTCGCACTGGGAATAACAGAAGTTGGAAGTTAAGGTTGCTTTGGAGTTTATTGAGTGACTGTACTGGAAAGGAGGTTAAAGTTAAAGGTTTGCTTGTTGCAGCGGTTTGCAAATAAAAGTTAAATTTCGTTATTAAACCTTTGGAGTGCCGTGTGGTTCCTGGACTGAAGAACTGAGTGGATCCCAGAACTGGTGAGAGAATCTGACCTCCTAACCCTTGGATCGCTATTCCGGACCATCAACCCACCAGTGGCGTAGCCAGACCTGACATGTTGGGTGGGCCCAAAGCTAATATGGGTGGACACTATAGGCCTGATATTCAAAATTATTTAACCAGTCAGAAATGGCTCCTGGCCAGTTAAATAGCATTTTTAGCACATAACCATGGATATTCAGCAGCCGATAACCTATCATCTCTTGCTGAATATCCACGGTTAGCGGCTAGCTGCTAACTGGCTATATTGTGCAACATAGCCGCTTCTAAAACCAATGGAGCTTCTCACAAAAAACATCCAAATTAGTATTTTGAAACCAATTGTTAGACTTTTTCTTTGAAGTCCATCAGAAGTGTGTTCAAATCACAAGGGAGCATGTCAGGGGTGTGTTAAGGGCAGGATCTGGGCGTTCATAACACTTGGACATTTTTCAGCCATAATGGAACAAAACAAAACGAACCAGGACTAAAACTAAGATATTTTGAGTTAGACCTGTTTTTAAAACAAGTAGGGCACAAATAGGTGCCTTAAATGACCACTGGAGGGAATCAGGGATGACCTCCCCTTACTCCACCAGTGGTCATTGACCCCCCTCCCATCCCCAAAAATGCTATTAAAAACATTACCAGCCTCTATTCCAGCCTCAGATGTTATACTTGGGTTCATTAGAGCAGCATGCAGGTCCCTGGAGTAGTCTAGTGGTGCGTGCAGTACACTGCAGACAAGTGGACCCAGGTCCATACCTCCCCCAACTGTTACATTTGTGGTGGAAACTGTGAGCCTTCCAAAACTCACCAGAAACCCACTGTACCCACCTATAGGTGCCCCCTTCACCCATAAGGGTGACTCTAGTGGTGTACAGTTTATGGGTGGTGGGTTTTCTGTGGGTTTTGGGGGGCTCAGAATACAAGATAAGGAAGCAGCGGTGAGATGTGTACCTGGGAGCATTTATTTGAAGTCCACAACAGTGCCCCCGTTGCCCTCCTAGGATGTCTGTGTGCCAGTCTGCTAAAAATGCTGGCTCCTCCTACATCTCAATGGCTTAATTTTGTGCATTTTTTCATTTGGACTTTTTTTTTTTTTTTTAAATAGACCAAAAAGATAAATGCACAGACCAGAAAAACATCTAGAAAATAGCCATTTTCGGAAAAAAAGAGATGTTTTTCTGTTTTGAAAATGGCTATATTCCCCACTTGAATTTTGGACATTTTTAGCAAAACATCCAAAGTTAAACTTAGACTTCATATCAAAAAGACCCCTCCAAGAGGAGCAAGCAAAATATGATGACATTACACCGTTCCTTTCTGTTCAGCACTGGCTTCCAGTAATTAGTTGGCTTTAATATAAAATAGCCCATTGAACATTCTATACTGGACATCCTTTCTACCTCTTTACAATGCCTGTGTCCTACATGTCAGGTTGAGTGCATCATTGCTCTACTGCTCATTTATTTGCAGTACTTCTATTCTCTATTATATGTTTAGACATGTCTCACTTTACAGCATTTTGCTGTGTTGCCCCCTTTTTGTTGAATTAGATGCCAATTGACCTTCAGTCAGAACCCTCTAATAAAAAATTTAAGGGTCTCTCTTGACTTGGTTCTTTAAGTTGTTTTCTTACTCATCAGTAGTAGCACTTTCCTCTTTTTAACTTGGTCTTCTTTACTGGTAATAACTATTTTATCTCTGCAGTTTATGAATGGCCATTGTGGCAACTATCTTTGTATACTGATTGTTGTCCTATGCATATACTTGTCCTCTGTTCGTCATATATTGTGAATAACTTTTTGTTATGTTGTTGTTTATTGTTTTGTATAAATCTCTGTATTGTATAACACCATGAAGCTTCTTGGGAATGGTGCTATGTGAAATAATAAAATACAATGAAAGTAATAATCTAACACTTGAGACACTACGTATTTTCAATAACTTTAACTAAAGTAGGTGATTTAGAAGCAGGATGATAACTGAAACAATCCATAGGATTCAAAACTAGTCCTTTTTAAAATTGAGCAAATGACGGCTTTTTTCAATTCACAAGATAAAACATCAGAGGAAAGTGAGAAGCTTATAATAATATCTACAACGGGGTCAACCAAATCAAACTGTGATGTAACCGCGTAGGAGCCAACTTTTCTAAATAAAAGTGGGTACTGAACTCAGGACACCTCACTATGTCTGTAAAAAGGAAAATAAAGTATGACAGGGTCGTGGACACAACTGGCCAGGCCATATTTAGATGCACAGAAGGTAGTACACACACTGGAAGGCAGGGCCGTGCCTAGGGTCTCTGGCGCCCCCTGCAGACTATCAGTTGGCGCCCCCCCCCCCCCCCCCCCCGGTGAAAATGATCGCTCACCACTTGCTACACTGACAGGAATTGTCAGCAATATTCTTAGAAACAAATTGCTATACATTGCAAAATAAGATAGCAGATGTAAATTCTCAAAGTAGACATATTCCAAACGCTAAAATGAAAATAAAATGATTTTTTTCTACCTTTGTTGTCTGGTGACTTTCTTTTTCCGATCATGCTGGCCCAGTATCTGAGTCTGCTGCTATCTGTCCTCTTAACTCCATTTCCAGGGCTTCCTTTCCATTTATTTCTTTACTTTCCTCCTTTCTTCTTCATTTCTTGCTCTAGATCCATTTCCAGCAATTTCTTCTCTCTCCCTGGGTCCTGTCCTCCCATCCATGTCCATCCTTGTCCCTCTCTGCCCTTCCCTCCTCCATCCATAGCCAGCAATCCTCCTCTCTCCTCTCCCCTCCATTTCCAGCAAATTGTCCTCTCCCTGGGCCCCCATGTCCATCCTTGTCCCCCTCTGCTCTTCCCTCCTCCATCCATAGCCAGCAATCCTCCTCTCTCTCCCCTCCCCTCCATTTCCAGCAAATTGTCCTCTCCCTGGGCCCCATGTCCATCCTTGTCCCTCTCTGCCCTTCCCTCCTCCATCCATAGCCAGCAATCCTCCTCCCCTCCCCTCCATTTCCAGCAATTTGTCCTCTCCTTGGGCCCCCATGTCCATCCTGTCCCTCTCTGCCCTTCCCTCCTCCATCCATAGCCAGCAATCCTCCTCCCCCTCCCCTCCATTCCAGCAATTTGTCCTCTCCTTGGGCCCCCATGTCCATCCTTGTCCCTCTCTGCCCTTCCCTCCTCCATCCATAGCCAGCAATCCTCCTCTCTCCCCTCCCCTCCATTTCCAGCAAATTGTCCTCATCCCTGGGCCCCCATGTCCATCCTTGTCCCTCTCTGCCCTTCCCTCCTCCATCCATAGCCAGCAATCCTCCTCCCCTCCCCTCCATTTTCAGCAATTTGTCCTCTCCTTGGGCCCCCATGTCCATCCTTGTCCCTCTCTGCCCTCCCTCCTCCATCCATAGCCAGCAATCCTCCTCTCTCCCCTCCCCTCCATTTCCAGCAAATTGTCCCTGTCCCTGGGCCCCCCATGTCCATCCTTGTCCCCCTCTGCCCTTCCCTCCTCCATCCATAGCCAGCAATCCTCCTCTCTCCCCTCCCCTCCATTTCCAGCAAATTGTCCTCTCCCTGGGCCCCCCATGTCCATCCTTGTCCCCCTCTGCCCTTCCCTCCTCCATCCATAGCCAGCAATCCTCCTCTCTCCCCTCCCTCCATTTCCAGCAAATTGTCCTCTCCGTGGGCCCCATGTCCATCCTTGTCCCTCTCTGCCCTTCCCTCCTCCATCCATAGCCAGCAATCCTCCTCTCTCCCCTCCCCTCCATTTCCAGCAAATTGTCCTCTCCCTGGGCCCCCCATGTCCATCCTTGTCCCCCTCTGCCCTTCCCTCCTCCATCCATAGCCAGCAATCCTCCTCTCTCCCCTCCCCTCCATTTCCAGCAAATTGTCCTCTCCCTGGGCCCCCATGTCCATCCTTGTCCCTCTCTGCCCTTCCCTCCTCCATCCATAGCCAGCAATCCTCCTCCCCTCCCCTCCATTTTCAGCAATTTGTCCTCTCCTTGGGCCCCCATGTCCATCCTTGTCCCTCTCTGCCCTTCCCTCCTCCATCCATAGCCAGCAATCCTCCTCTCTCCCCTCCCCTCCATTTCCAGCAAATTGTCCTCTCCCTGGGCCCCCATGTCCATCCTTGTCCCCCTCTGCCCTTCCCTCCATCCATAGCCAGCAATCCTCCTCTCTCCCCTCCCCTCCATTTCCAGCAAATTGTCCTCTCCCTGGGCCCCCATGTCCATCCTTGCCCCCCTCTGCCCTTCCCTCCTCCATCCATAGCCAGCAATCCTCCTCTCTCCCCTCCCCTCCATTTCCAGCAAATTGTCCTCTCCGTGGGCCCCCATGTCCATCATTGTCCCTCTCTGCCCTTCCCTCCTCCATCCATAGCCAGCAATCCTCCTCTCTCCCCTCCCCTCCATTTCCAGCAAATTGTCCTCTCCCTGGGCCCCCATGTCCATCCTTGTCCCCCTCTGCCCTTCCCTCCTCCATCCATAGCCAGCAATCCTCCTCTCTCCCCTCCCCTCCATTTCCAGCAAATTGTCCTCTCCGTGGGCCCCCATGTCCATCCTTGTCCCTCTCTGCCCTTCCCTCCTCCATCCATAGCCAGCAATCCTCCTCTCTCCCCTCCCCTCCATTTCCAGCAAATTGTCCTCTCCCTGGGCCCCCATGTCCATCCTTGTCCCCCTCTGCCCTTCCCTCCTCCATCCATAGCCAGCAATCCTCCTCTCTCCCCTCCCCTCCATTTCCAGCAAATTGTCCTCTCCGTGGGCCCCCATGTCCATCCTTGTCCCCCTCTGCCCTTCCCTCCTCCATCCATAGCCAGCAATCCTCCTCTCTCCCCCTCCCCTCCATTTCCAGCAAATTGTCCTCTCCGTGGGCCCCCATGTCCATCCTTGTCCCTCTCTGCCCTTCCCTCCTCCATCCATAACCAGCAATCCTCCTCTCTCTCCTTCCCCTCCATTTCCAGCAAATTGTCCTCTCCCTTCACGCGATTCGCGAACCGCTTAGCACTGCTTAAAAAAAAAATTACACATCAGCAGGAACAGGCTGCTTCAGCCAATCCCAGGGGCCTTCCTTCAGCGTGTTCCGCCCAAGGGCTGAAGGAAGGCTCCTGGATTGGCTGAAGCAGCCTGTTCCTGCTGACGTGTAAATTTTTTTTTTAAGCAGTGCTAAGCGGCAGCGCGGTTCGCAAATCGCGTGAAGGGGGGGTGGGGGGGGTGGGACGACGCGACGGCAACGAAGAGGAGAAACAAGAGAAGTGCTGCGTGTGCCGGTAAGCTGCTCAAAGGCACAGGGGACGCCGTCAACACTGCCAGGTGGGGACCGGAGCCGGTTTTAAAGGTCATGGTTGGGCTGGGGAGGCTTAGCCTCCCCAAGCCTCTTATACGGGGCGCCTATGCCTCTGCTCTTTCCTTCGCACCCTGGGGCCTTTAAATCTTTTACTTCCGGTCGCAGCAGCGTCAGTGAAAGCGGAGCGCTGCCGACATCTCCCTTCGCGCTCTTGGTTCCCTCAGTGTCCGCCTTCTTCTAGAAGGCGGGACACTGAGGGAACCAATGAGTGCAAGGGAAGGGAGACGTCGGCAGCGCTTTCACTGACGCTGCTGCGACCAGGTAAAAGATTTAAAGGCCTCGGCGGCGCGGGGCGAGAGTAAGCACCGCGGCGGCGCCCTCCAGAGGTGGGCGCCCCCCTGCGGCGCTTACCCCGCTTACCGCATCGGCACGGCCCTGCTGGAAGGACTTGTGACTAAAACAAGGGCTAGCGAAGCAATGAATGTCCTACCAGTCTCTCTTCTTCTTCAACTCCTACTCATCTGCACCAGTTTACTTCTCCTCCCTCTCCCTCCTACCCACAGCCAATCTATACCAGTCATATCCCCAGCCTCACCTATCCATACCACCTGCACTCAGGCAGGATGATTGTTTTATTTTTGTGAAAAAGGAACATAATGTTGTCATGAAACCTACCTGGGGTTACTCCACGGCCACTTAGAGGGTCTATCCCCAACACAACTCAGGTCTGCCTGCACTTGCTGCTTGTGCTCTACACTAGCACCCTGTCACGAAAAATTAGAACAATGAACAACAAAACAATAACAGGTAACTGGAATATAGATCAATTATAAAACTAACTAAAAATGTGTTTACTATCTAAATAGTACATGGGGAGATCAGGACATATACGGAATGGACATAACACAATTCTTCCACTGTATGATGACCTTAGGTGGCTGTACCACATGAACTTTATCTTATCTCAACATCACTCTGTATTTGTTTACACCAGAGTCTGCAAACGCATCTCCGGTACTATGTAAGCCACATTGAGCCTGCAAATAGGTGGGAAAATGAGGGCTACAAATGTAACAAATAAATAAATAAATAGCTACTCACAAGTTATCAAATATAGCTGTTCACAGGGCCTCAGCAAAGAGATATACATAGTAGATGACGGCAGAAAAAGACCTGCACTGTCCATCCAGTCTGCCCAACAAGATAACTCATATTTGCTGCTTTTTGTGTATACCCTACTTTGATTTGTACCTGTGCTCTTCAGGGCACAGACCGTATAAGTCTGCCCAGCACTATCCCCGCCTCCCAACCACCAGCCCCTCCTCCCAACCACCGGCTCTGGCACAGACCGTATCATTCTCTCTGTTCTCCCAAACTAAGACTGGAGAAAAATCCAGTATTTCCGAGATGAATTTGAGCTCCTGGACCAATCAGAGCCCAGAACAACAAGTTTTAAAATTAGCTGGCCACGTCACTGCAGGTTACCTCTTATCTGTATTAACTAAATAGGGAACAGTCACTTCTCAGTAACAACTTTAAACATAAATATGCACCACCTGCTGGCCAAACTAGAACGGTTGTCCCTCCCTCCGTCTCCTACTGGTTACAGTGTTGTTCAACGCCCTCCCTCCCTCCCAGTTCTAGGGTTTTCGCACCCCCTCCCTCTCTCCCAGTTCTAGGGTCCTCAACCCCCCTCCCTCCCTCCCTCCCATTTCCACCTCCCAGTTGTAGTGTTTTGCATCCCAGTTGCAGTGTTTTCCCTCCCCCGCCCTCCCTCCCTCCAGTTACTGCCTGTTCCTGCAGCACTATCACCAGGTGTCTGTGTGTGTGGGGGGGGGGACCCCTGAAGCAGCTTCAGAGAGATGTAATAAGACCTGCCGTCAGCATGAAAAAAATATTGTGATACACGTCAGATTTTCCCCATTACTAAACACAGAAAGTCACCTGATGTGGTAGCTTAGGAAAGTATGACCACCACTCGCAGTGTAGTCACGCTCATAGTGCGGGAGTCGGAGTGAAAGGCAGGAAGAAGAAAGAGAGCAAGAGAAAACCCCTTTCCCCACACGGCTTCCCTACCATTTAGGAAACAGTTGTTCCGCATCGTTGCTGTGCAACCCGCAACACAGTTTAAGTGGTAGAAACGGGAAAGTGAAGTTCACAGCATGCGGCCCAGATCCTTTCAGACAGAAGAACACGATGACGTGTGGTCCGTACCTTGCGCTTTCAATGTTTGTAGTGGGGCTTGCGGCGGCATTGTGGAGGCAACTAACTCCTTTTGTATTTTCTTTAATCATTACCCGCCCTCGATGTCATGACGTTTAGACGCGAGGGCGGGGCGGGTGAGCGATGCTATTCGTTGAGTGTCATTGCTCCACCCTCGATGTCATGACATTTTGACGCGAGGGCGGGGCAGACACTCATGGGGAAAAATTCCAATCTACACCACCACGGAAGTTGCAGACTTTGCAGCTTACGGCTTCATTAGAACGTTGGGGTTGTGAATTATGTGTGGATGGGGCGTGACTGAGGGCAGGTCTATGAGTGAGAGTGAGTGGTGCATGAGTGAGAGTGAGTGGTGCTGACAGCCTAGCCTACCAACAGTGCAGGGCTTCAGTGTTTCCCTGCCACAGAATGAGCTTCAGAATGTTAGAGGAGAGAATTATTTATATAGATATCTCAATTGTGTGTGTATATATATGTATATATATATATATATACACCAATTAAAAAATCTAAGCAATTTATAAAGGTTAAAAAACAAACAAATAACGAGCTAAAATATTTAAAAAATAGATGCCTTATAAGGTATGCCACATCACTCGGGAAGTTTTAAACAAATATGGAAATATGGACACCAGTTTGGGAACACACAGAAAGCAAAAAGTCTTTTATTGAATTCTAGGTTTTGTGAGACAGGTTGAGGTGTGAATTACTATATTGATCAGTGGGCCAATAAGGAGCAAAACTGGTGCTTTACCAGTGACGTAGCAAGGGGGGGGGGCAGGAGGGGCGGTCCGCCCCGGGTGTCAGCTCGGGGGGGGGGTGCTCCCTGCCAGCTCCCCCCCTCGGCGCATGGACACCGCCCCCCCCGACCAGCTCCCACATCCTACCTTTAAAAAGAATATCAGAATCCCAAGTGAGGCGCGGCGCAGCGCCTCGCGCCTGTCCTGCACGTAAAAGAAATGTGGACCGTCGGGCCTTCCCTCGCTCTATCTGTCCCGCCCTCCGCTGACCGCAACTTCTTATTTCCGCAAGGGCGGGACAGACAGAGCGAGAGAAGGCCCGACGGTCCACATTTCTTTTACATGCAGGGCAGGCGCTGCGCCTCGCCTGGGATTCCGATATTCTTTTTAAAGGTAGGGTGCAGGAGCTGAGAGGGGGGGAAGGGGGTGTCATTGCGCTGCACCCTGGGGGGGGGGGGTGCAATGGCGAACCGCCCCGCCCCGGGTGGCAGCCCCCCCCCCCCCCGCTACGCCACTGTGCTTTACTATTGGTTTTGATGTCTGAGAGTCTTGGGGGGGGCGGGGTTAGAGAAGGGAAGATTTTGAGAGGGGAGGAGAATATAAAATTGTAAAATATACGATATGTTGGGTATAAACAAAGTCTTTGTCTTATAGCTGCCTGAGATGGACTACTTAATTTCTAACCTAGCTTGATACTTGATTGATCTGATTGTTGTCATTGATTTTATAAATAATTTTCTATACCAATAAGGACAAAATACAAAAGGGAGTTAAAAAATTTGTCTCCTGTTTTATACACACATAGGCAGGGCCGTGCCTAGGGTCTCTGGCGCCCCCTGCAGACTATCAGTTGGCGGCGGCGGCGCCCCCCCCCCCCCCCCCCCGTGAAAATGATCGCTCACCACTTGCCACACTGACAGGAATTGTCAGCAATATTCTTAGAAACAAATTGCTATACATTGCAAAATAAGATAGCAGATGTAAATTCTCAAAGTGGACATATTCCAAACACTAAAATTAAAATAAAATGATTTTTTTTCTACCTTTGTTGTCTGGTAACTTTCTTTTTCTGATCATGCTGGCCCAGTATCTGATTCTGCTGCTATCTGTCCTCTTAACTCCGTTTCCAGGGCTTCCTTTCCATTTATTTCTTTCCTTTCCTCCTTTCTTCTTCATTTCTGGTCCTCAGCTTCTGCCTATTTTCTTCATCCATGTGCAGTTTTTCTCCTCTCTTCCTTTTCCCTCATTGCATCTCCTTCATCTCTCTTCCTTCCCCTCTATGTCCAGCAATTTCTCCTCCCTCCCTGAGCCCTGCTCTCCCATCCATGCCTATCCATGCTCCTCTGTTCCCTGCCCCCTCCATTCATCCCTATCCAGCAATTCCCCTCTCTCCCTGAGCCCTGCCCTGCAATCCATATCCATCCATGCCCCTCTGTCCCCTGCCCCCTCCATTCATCCCTATCCAGCAATTCCCCTCTCTCCCTGAGTCCTGCCCTCCCAATCCATGCCCATCCATGCTCCTCTGTCACCTGCCCCCTCCATTCATCCCTATCCAGCAATTCCCCTCTCTCCCTGAGCCCTGCCCTGCAATCCATATCCATCCATGCCCATCTGTCCCCTCCATTCATCCCTATCCAGCAATTCCCCTCTCTCCCTGAGCCCTGCCCTGCAATCCATATCCATCCATGCCCATCTGTCCCCTGCCCCCTCCATTCATCCCTATCCAGCAATTCCCCTCTCTCCCTGAGTCCTGCCCTCCCAATCCATGCCCATCCATGCTCCTCTGTCACCTGCCCCTCCATTCATCCCTATCCAGCAATTCCCCTCTCTCCCTGAGCCCTGCCCTGCAATCCATATCCATCCATGCCCATCTGTCCCCTCCATTCATCCCTATCCAGGAATTCCCTTCTCTCCCTGAGCCCTGCCCCTCCCATCCATGCTCCTCTGTCACCCTCCATTAATCCCTATCCAGCAATTCCCCTCTCTGCCTTCCATGACCCCCCCTCGCATCCATGCTCCTCTCTCCCCTGTCCTCCCAGTCCCATGTCCCAGTTGGCCTGGCCCGCCCTCTTCTCCCCCCCCCCTTCGCATCCATGCTCCTCTCTCCCTGCTCTCCCACTCCCATTGTTCAACTGCCCGCCCTCTTCTCTCCCCCCAACATCCCTTTTCTTTTTTGTCTTTTTAAATTTACCTCTGTGGCGGTCCAGCAGCGCAGCGCCAGTGAAGGAGGTGGCGCTCCTGACGTCTCTAGCCTTCCCTTCACTGTGTTCCGCCTTCTTCTGACGTCATTTCTTTGACGTCAGAAGAAGGCAGAACACAGCGAAGGGAAGGCTAGAGACGTCGGGAGCGCCGCCTCCTTCACTGACGCTGCACTGCTGGACCGCCATGGAGGTAAATTTAAAAAGAAAAACAAAGAAAAGGGATGTTGGGGGGGGGAGAAGAGGGCGGGCAGTTGAACAATGGGAGCGGGAGGGCGAGCGAGGTGAGCATGGTGCGGCATCGCCCCCCAGAGGGTGGCGCCCCCCTGCCATGCTTACCCCACTTACTGTGTTGGCACGGCCCTGCACATAGGAAATCATGAGGCTAGGAGAGAGCAGAGAAGAGAGAACATGACAACTGGGAAAAGGAATAAGCAGAGAAGGTCTGAGGTTGTGATGAATATAGAAAGCAGAAAAGAGAAATTATTGTTATCATTTATCGTATATTAAGCTTTGATGTACCTCCAAATCTTCAACAGATTAAGGTGGATTACAGAGTCATAAAATAAAACATAAAAGGAAAAGAACTATAATAACTGAGAAGAAAGTTCACTAGATGACAGGAAAGCTCCATGACAAGCAGCAAAACAGTTATATTTTGTGCCAGGTACATTATATCCCAAAGGATCCCTACCCTGAGTCCCCCAAAACCTTAGTAAACATAAAAGTTTTCAACAGTATCTTAAATTTCTTGTAAGAGGCTTCAGCCCACAAGGAATAAAGGGCCAGGGCAAGCCAAACAAACAAATTAAAAAAAGAAGCACTAGATTACAAAATTAGGAAGATGATGGGAAATTTGGAGAGAGATCATAGGGCTGAGAAATAACTAGAAAGAAAGCTGATTGGGAAGAAGGAGTATAATTAGATTTCAGTGTAAGAATTTAGAGAAATCTTGGACCAGGAGCAGGAAAGAAGATGGAGCAAAGAAGGTGGGGGGGGGGGGGGGGGGGGGGAGAGAGAGAGAGATCACAGGGCCATGGTAGATGGATGGAGAGAACAGAAAGACAATGCAGGGAAGTGGGGAAAGAGACAAGCAAGTTTCTCTTACCATGAACCTCAACATGTAGTCAGGAAGGACTGCTAACTGTTTCTAAATTGTGCTTAGTTCGCATTTGTAGAAGTAAATGTTGACTAGGAAACCTCTAAGTGCCAAAAATATATTTTTATAATAAATATGAAAGATATTCATGCTATTCTAATGAACAGTCTGTGCTAATGTTCTAGAAGACACAGTTTTAATGCCCTGCTTTTGTTTCATTCAGTTTATGATCCAGTACATGACAAAGTGGTTTTGTCAATGAATTATAATCCACTTTTGTATGAGCATATGTCTGAAAAGGCAGAATACAAGTTATTAAATTAAAGTTATTATATAAATTCAGTGGAAGAACAAATTGCTGCGTTATGCAACACGTTTGGTTGGTCTTTCTAAACAGCCAAAAATTGCTCTCTCAGCAATAGAGCTTCATTTTTTGGGCTTTTTTTTTCTGTTCTATGTTTATGGGAAAAATTTTATTAAATTAGGCAGATATTTAGTTTTCCTTTGGATAGCAGTGCTAAAGGCTATCCTAGTGTATCACCTTGTGCACCTGAGACAGAAAGATCACTGAGGGGTCCCTTTACGAAGCTACGGCAACAGGATACCTGCGCTGGCGTCAGCGTGTGTTTTTGATGCGCGCCGAGGCCCCCTTTTATTGCAGTGGGTAAAAGCCAGGTCTTTGTTTTTTTTTTCAAGAAATGGCCATGCGGCAAGTGAAGCACTTACTGCACGGTCAGTTCGGGGTGAAGTACTTACCGCCACCCATTGAGGTGGCAGTAGGGGCTCCCACGCTAACCTGGTGGTATTCAGGCAGTGATTACCACCAGGTACATACTGGCATTACAAAAATTGAAACATTTTTGCAATGCCGGAAATGGCTTGCGGGGGGAGGGGGGGGGGGGAGGCAGAGAACTACCACCGGGCTGCTGCAGTAGCCTGGTGGTACTTCCCTTTATCGAGCGATAAGCCCAACTTAAACATACCTTAACTTCTGTGCTGATAATTGGTATTTAACAACCAATCAGTGGCACCACCACTTACACAACCACCTTCTCCTATATTAGCGCACAACTGTGGAATGGTCTACCTAGATTCATCAAAATTATCCCTGATCATCCGACCTTCAAAAGATACCTTAAGACCTACTTATTCGGAAAGGCTTACGCTCTTGACCCGCCCCGCACCGCTACCCATTGAATTCTATTTTCTATCCCTATTTTTCTACCTCTGCTATTACTCACTTGTTCCTTTCCCTACAATGCAGTTGACTGTTTGTTTTGAAGATTTGATGTATGCTTCTGTAAATTACTGTAAGCCACATTGGGCCTATCCGTGGGTGGGAAAATGTGGGATATAAATGCTGTAAATAAATAATTGACTTTAATAAGAATTTATAAAGACAACTTTCTAGGCATATTCTACAGTGCAGTGCGTGTAAATTCTAATACGCACAGTTGAAAATGGGGCATGGGCATGGAATGGGTGGGTTGTGGGCGTTTCAAAAAACTATGCGCACTATTATGGAATACACCCGATCTGCGCCTTACTTAGGTGTAGGTATTTAGGCCTGTTTTTACATAGCCTAAATTTTAGTCACAAGAATGGTGCGTGAGCATATTCTTTAAAATTCACCTAGATTTAGACATAGTTTTTAGAGTCACCCTAACCGTGTGGTTTTTCGGCACCAATTTTTAAGGCGCCATTTATAGAATTTGGTCTATTGTGAATATTGTGGATATGTTGAAAACCTGAGTGGCTGAGGTTCCCCCAGGACAGGTTTGGGAACCTTGCTTTAAATAATGATCTCAGTTCATTGGGTTTATACTGTAAGTGTGGCTATCATAGAAAGGAAATTGAAACTTACATGCAACATATCACAGATGCACATTTCCAAAAGCTGATATTTCAATTAATAAATTCAAAATAAAATTCTTCTTTCTACCTTGTTGTTGGAACATTTTATTTTGGTAGTCACGCTGGTCCAGTGTCTATTTTCTGTTTTTCCTGTTTTTGCAGTATCCCCTGTCCGTTTGACATTTGTTCTGCCTGAGGCTCATTTTCAAAGCACTTAGCCTCCCAAAGTTCCATAGAAACCTATGGAACTTAGCCTCCCAAAGTGCTTTGAAAATATGCCTCTTTTGTCTACCATTGATCTTCCCTCTGTGTCCCTACTGGTCCCGTCCAGCATCTCCATTCTGTGTGTCCCTGTCCCTATGTTCCATCTGCCCTCTCAGTGTCTCTGTCCTCCCATTACATTCAGCATCTTCCCTCTGCCTTGCTCTTTCCTGCATTTCATCCTGTTTGTCCCTCCCTACCTCATTGTATCCAGCATTGTCCCTGTGTGTCCCTTTCCCTATGCTTTCTCCATGCCCTACATCTCTTCTCACTCTCCTTGACCTTCCACTCTTCTCTGTCTTTCCTTCCTCCTGCACTCCTACTCTGGGGCCTGAATGCCTTCCTCTTTCCCCCACCCATGGTCCAGTATTGCTCTCTATATCTCCCACTTTCTTCCACTTCGTCAATTTTCTCTCTATGTCTCTCCCCCCCCCCCCCCACCCCCCCACCCCCGTATCTATCCTGTTATTCTCAGATCTAGCACCTCTCCCTCCCTTCACAAATCCAGCGTTTCTCCCCTTTCCTTTCACCCCAACCTCACAGCCCCAACTCCCAGCGGCTCTGATTCTCACTCTCCTCTCTGTGGTCCGATGGTGCTGCTAATTTGCCTTGATCGCTGTCAGTAGCGACACTGCAGCGGTTTAGGCAGGCTGCCTCGGTCTTCCCAGTGATGCCTTCCGCCCACGCGGAACAGGAAGTTGCATCAGAAGAGGGCGGGAGGCATCACTGGGAAGACCGAGGCAGCCTGCCTTAATCGCTGCAGTGTCGCTACTGACAGCGATCAAGGCAAATTAGCAGCACCATCGATCGGACCAAAGACAGATGCCCGGGCCACACCTGAAGCAAACTAATAGCCTACAGAGCCTGGAGATCGTGAGGGGGGGGGGGGGGGGCCGATCGCTGTGGTAAGAGCTGGTAGGCTGGGTTTTAGTTGCTGCTGAAGGCTTTAAAGTTGGAGGTTCATCTTATACAGGTGCCTATGATCAGGCACCTCTTTGACCACCAGCATGGGGGGGGGGGGCTGAGAGAGGGATGGGTTCGGGACATTTGGAGCAAGAGGCAGGCGGGGAAGGTAACAGCTGGGCTGGGGAGGCTTAGCCTCCCCAAGCCTCTTATACGGGGCGCCTATGAAATAAGCTCTCATCCCTCCTTCCCTTCTTTACCATTCTTTGGGGCCCCTTTACTAAGCTGTGGTAAGCAATGATGAGTGGAGTGGAACAGGTAGACATGAATCGTTTGTTTACTCTTTCCAAAACTACTAGGACTAGGGGGCACGCAATGAAGCTACGAAGTAGTAAATTTAAAACAAATTGGAGAAAATATTTCTTCACTCAACGTGTAATTAAACTCTGGAATTTGTTGCCACAGAATGTGGTAAAAGCAGTTATCTTAGCGGGGTTTAAAATAGGTTTGGATAGCTTCCTAAAAGAAAAGTCCATAAGCCATTATTAAGATGGACTTGGGGAAAATCCACTGCTTATTTCTGGGGTAAGCAGCATAAAATGTATTATACTGTTTTTGGATCTTGCCAGGTACTTGTAATCTGGATTGGCCACTGTTGGAAACAGGATTCTGGGCTTAATGGACCTTTGGTCTGTCTCAGTATGGCAACACTTATGTACTTATGTGCTGACAGCAGGGTGAAAGATACCACTGCAGTGTGCGCTCAGGCACCCAGCAGTAGTTATGTGTTCAACGTGTGCTACCCTTACTGCCTAGAAAATAGATGTTGGTAAGGCTCAATGGAAAAATTAGCGCATGGCCATTAATAGAGAATGTGGAAAATGAGGCCACTTTACAGTCACGCTAAAAGTGGCTTCATCACGTAAAAAAGCACCTCGCTAGTGATAGCACTAGCCACTTTTTAGAGCAGCTTAATAAAAGGGCCCCTTTGTGTCTAGTGAACTGTTCTAGATAGAGAAAATAAGGATAACTATATTTGAGTGATTACTGATCAGTAGATGTCACTCTTAAGAGCAGCATTAATTTTCTTTCCTTCTGCAGCTTTTATGTTTTGCTTTAAAAAAACATTTCCATACACCCTCTTAAAAAGCCAATTTTAATATTAGGTTGTTGTTTTGTTTTTGTTTTTTTTTTAGAAAACTGTATAACCTCTTCTTAATTAGGCTCTACACTATGAGCAACCCAAAAAATTTACAAACCTGTAAGGTGCTCCAATAGGCATACAATTTACCCACAGTGCTTTTACCTGCTGAGGTAAGAAAATGATTAGGCCACTGAGCCACTTCTGCAGATTTCACAGTAGTATGTTTTTCAAAACAGCCGGAATGGTATACGCAGTTAGCAACCAAAAATTATTTCAGTTTTATAAGTTTGCAATTAACTTTCTGGGCTAGCTTGTAGAATATGTTCTACAGAAATCAACCCACAAAATATTCTAGCAAATACATTACAGATGTAGGAACTGGGGATGACAAGCATTGTGTTAGTTCATTCTTATTTTGCAAATATGCTGCACAGCTCTTTTCAATTCATTGTATGGATTGTCTTGCTGCCTATGTACCACAAAGAACTTTGCAATAATCAAACCTATAAATGGCAAGTGACCGACTCACCTGCAAATGCGCAGTAGAGACTTCCCTCTCTGTCCCGCCCCCGCGTCAAGACGTGATGATGGGGGGAGGGGGCGGGATAGAGAAGGAAACTGCGCGGAAGGGGAGGGAGGGAACCGCTGACGTCGTTACCGCTCCCCCCCCCCCGAGTCGCCACCACCCCCCCTTCACCCGGCCCGGGCCCTCTCTTTGTTATTCAACTCACAGCAGCGCCAAAACAGCAGCAAGCAGCTCAGCTTCAGCTCCCGCCAGCCTTCCTTCCCTGCCTGTGCCCCGCCCTCGCCGACGTGACGTCACACGAGGGCGAGGCACAGGCAGTGAAGGAAGGCCAACGGGAGCTGCTGCTTGCTGCTGTTTTGGCGCTGCTGTAAGTTGAATAACGAAGAGAGGGCCTGGGCCGGGTGAAGGGGGGGCGGGGGCGACTCCAGGATGGGGGGGCGGTAGCGGCTACCTTGGGGGGGGAGGGGACATGGGAGGTCTCAGAAGGAGGGGGGCCTTGGAGCTGGGAGGGCTGGACTGAAGGGGGCCTTCCAGCTGGCTGGGAAGAAGGCACGGGGGGGGGGCTTGGAACTGGGAGGGAGGGCAGGGGTCCCTTACAGTTGTGAGGGAATGGGGCCCCTTACAGTTGTGAGGGAGAGCAGGGGGCCTTGGGAGCTGGGGGGGAGGGAGGGCGGGCAGGGGGCCTTGCAACTGGGAAGGGGGGAGGACTGGAGCCTTGGAGCTGGGAGGGAGGGACAGAGGGGTCCTTGGAGCTGGCAGGGAAGGAGGATGGCAGGGGGCCTTGCAGCTGCAACGGGAGGGGGGCCTTGGGAAAAAAAACATTCCAATACGCGCCCGGTTTAACGGGCTTAACGGCTAGTAAATAAATAAATAAATATAGAGGCTCATTTTCAAAGCACTTAGCCTCCCCAAAGTTCCATAGAAACCTATAGAACTTAGCCTCCCAGAGTGCTTTGAAAATATGCCTCCCAGTAACATAATATTTATAGTAAATGATGGCAGATAAAGATCAGTGTGCCCATTTGGTCTGCCTAGTAAGGTGATATGGTGGGTAGGGTTGTAACTCCTGCTCTAACTCCATGCTGGTTATCCCCTCCTCCCTCATGCCTTATTTATGTATGTATGTATGTATGTATTTATTTATTTATTATTAGGATTTATTTATCACCTTTTTGAAAGGATTCACTCAAGGTGATGTACAGTAAGAATAAATCAAACATAAGAAATAGACAATTACAGCAGAAAAAATATTCAAATAACAATACAAAGTATGGCATATTATACTACTTACAATGTCAACACAATACATAATAGAACATTTTAATAGACAGTGTAGGGTATAAGCAAAGATGGAACATATTGATAGGTAAGAGATTAAGAGGAGTCAGAAAATAAGGTGACTAATTTAAAGAAAGTTGCACATGAGGTCAGAGAGATGATTAAATGTTATCTCCGCTATGGTACACGTGGATAAACATGTCCTGCTGCAGTATGTGCAGCAGGTTATTTAACATATGCTTTGAATGGAAATACTGTATGCTTTAGTTCCATTCTTAATGCTTAATGCCCCTCTGTGTGTTTTTTCTTTGTTGAGTTTTAGTTTGAATGCCTTAGCCTAGGATTCCATGATGTTCATCCTCTGTCTCATATCTTTATGGATGTCACTGTTTTTGCCTTCACTATCTAGTCACTCCAGGCACCCGTCACCTTTTTCATGAAAAAGTATTTCCTGATGTTGCTTTTAAGTTGACCTTCCTGCTGTTTCATCTCATGTCCTCTAGCTCTACGACTTCCCCTTCTTTGGAAAAGGCTCCTTTATTCATTGTGGGATCCAGCACACCATTTCCAGAAGTCATTATTGTAGTTCCAGCTGCATTTTATGTGGGGAACTGTTGCTGCACATAGATTTAAAAAAGCTATGCTGCCCTGGCTTCATCCTGATCTGTTACATGTGGAAAGCTATTCCTTATCTTTGCTTGATCTTGCTTCAGGACAAGCAAAATAATATTTGTGAGTCAGATTTTCGGGCCCCCTTCACTGCAAATTAATAATGAGACTATTTATAGGGCAACAAGTTCTGAGGGACGGCAAGGAGCAGCTGCAGTCAAAGCCAAACAATAAATCTGAACAGCCCAAACTGAAAGAACTGTCAACACATACTTTTGCTCATGGACCTATAGGTTAACATTTACACAGTACATGAATAATGCAGTCATCCTCACGAGCTGTTATTTATTCTCCCCGGGAGCATTGGGCCACTAACCCATGGCCCGATGCTCTTGAAAGTGTACTTAAACCTTGTTTCCTCATTGAATAGAGGCCACCCTGAACCCTCCTAAAGAGCCCCTCAAACCCACTCCAGTCCCCATCCCCATAGAGCTCCCCCCACAAAGACTCCCACCTTCCTGTAGGCCCTTATGGGTCTACCTAATCCAGTTCTTGGTGGTCTATGGGGTTCTGGGGCAGTAGTGATCCCCAGTCGCTCCTGCCCCTGCTGACTTCAGCTTCACGATGGTTCTGTCAACCCCTAGCGACAGACTCATGGTTTTAATGCAAGACGTCAAGCTGCCATATGAGGTAATAGCTATTGCTTTGAAACCCCCTAGACCTCCAGGAAGTGGAACAGGTAAACCCAGGTAGTATAGAAGAGGGTGGGAGTTTTGTGAGAAGAGACACTGTGGGAGTGGAGACTCAACGTAGGGGATGGTCATATTTGGGCTCAGGAACATTGGACAACAGGTTTGTGGCCTGATACTCCCGAACAGAAACTTAGTTTCTTGGCTCTTGGAATCAGAAAGTCACATTGCAGTAAGTTAAAAGAAAATGAGTTTTACAATTTTATTTATTACTTATTTTAAGTATTTATATACTGCCTAGACCTAAGCGATTTGCAATTTTCTTTTTCAGGTGCTGGTACTGTCCATAATGGGCTCACAATCTAGTATTATAAGTCTGCAATTAACTTTCTGGGCTAGCCTGTAGAATATGTTCTACAGAAATCAGCCCACAAAATATTCTAGCAAATACATTACAGATGTAGGAACTGGGGATGAATTTTGCAATGGAAGCTCTCTCAGAACAAGGAGGTTAAGGATAAAAGTATTAAACAATCAAATATCATTATTTCGTTTTACTTATTAAAAATGTTTATACTGCCATATCAGCCATCTTCAACTCCTCTCTCTCCTTCTCTGCTCACATTCAGCATATTGCCAAAACCTGTCGTTTCTTTCTTTATAACATCAGCAAAATCCGTCCCTTCCTCTCTGAGCACTCTACTAGAACCCTTATCCACACTCTTATCACCTCTCGCCTAGATTATTGCAACCTGCTTCTCATCGACCTCCCTATTAGCCATCTCTCTCCTCTTCAATCAGTCCAAAACTCTGCTGGGCGACTCATTTCCCGCCAGAGTCGCTATGCTGACATTAGCCCTCTCCTCAATTCACTTCACTGGCTCCCTCTCTGTTTCCGCATTCAATTCAAACTTCATAAGTACATAAGTAATGCCATACTGGGAAAAGACCAAGGGTCCATCGAGCCCAGCATCTTGGTCCGTAACTCCTAACGTGGAACCTTGCATGACATAGCTATAATTCGGGTTCTTTTTTCCCACATGCATCAATCACCTTGCACTTGCTCACATTAAACGTCATCTGCCATTTAGCCGCCCAGTCTCCCAGTCTCGTAAGGTCCTCTTGTAATTTTTCACAATCCTGTCGCGATTTAACAACTTTGAATAACTTTGTGACATCAGCAAATTTAATTACCTCGCTAGTTACTCCTATCTCCAAATCATTTATAAATATATTAAAAAGCAGCGGTCCTAGCACAGACCCCTGAGGAACCCCACTAACTACCCTTCTCCATTGTGAATACTGCCCATTTAACCCCACTCTCTGTTTCCTATCCTTCAACCAGTTTTTAATCCACAATAGGACATTTCCTCCTATCCCTTGACCCTCCAATTTCCTCTGTAGCCTTTCATGAGGTACCTTGTCAAACGCCTTTTGAAAATCCAGATACACAATATCAACCGGTTCCCCTTTGTCCACATGTTTGTTTACTCCTTCAAAGAATTGAAGTAAATTGGTCAGGCAAGATTTCCCCACACAAAAGCCGTGCTGACTTGGTCTCAGTAATTCTTGTCCTCGGATGTCCTCTGTAATTTTGTTTTTAATAATAGCCTCTACCATTTTCCCCGGCACCGACGTCAGACTCACCGGTCTATAATTTCCCGGATCTGCCCTGGAGCCTTTTTTAAAAACTTCTCTTACTGACCTATAAATACATTCACTCTACCGCTCCCAAGTACCTCTCCACTCTTGTCTCTCCCTACACCCCCCCCTCGGGTACTCCATTCTGTGGATAAATCTCTCTTGTCTGTCCCCTTCTCCTCTACTGCTAATTCCAGACTCCATTCCTTTTATCTCGCAGCACCTCACGCCTGGAATAGACTTCCCGACCTTGTATGTCTAGCTCTGTCCTTGGCCGTTTTCAAATCCAGGCTAAAGCCCACCTCTTTAACACCGCTTTTGACTCCTAACCACTACTCACTTGCCCTGTACCCCTTTTATCCCTTCTTTAATTCCCTTACCTCCTAGTTGTTCTTTCTGTCTGTCTGTTTGTCTGTCCTACTTAGATTGTGAGCTCTTTGAGCAAGGACTGTCTTTTTATGTATGATGTACAGCGCTGCGTATGCCTTGTAGCGCTATAGAAATGATAAGTAGTAGTAGTTTACAAAAGAATAATATATGAAACTGCAATCATTCCAATAACATACAAAATAGGAATTAAATATTGTTTTACTATCCGATTTTGTTTTAAATTTGTAGTTAATGGTGTATTCACCAGCCTTAGGAGCCCTTTTACTAAGCTGCACTAAAAGGGCCCTGCGCTAGCGGTGGGGGCTATTTTTGCTGCATGCTGAGGCCCTTTTAACCTATTGAGCTTGCGGTAAGGACACCTGTGCTAACCCTGTGGTAACCGGTGCTGTACGTGGTGCTGCATGATTACCACCGGGTAACCCTGTGCGGAAATATTTTTTGAATATTTCTGCTAGCGCCGGAAATGCCACATGCTAGTGGTGGAACTACCACTGGTGCCCGCATTGGGCTGGCAGTAGCTTGAGACTGGCACTTGGCAGGGGCGTAGCCAGACTTCGGCAAGAGGGGGGTCCAGAGCCCGAGGTGAAGGGGCACATTTTAGCCCCCCCTGGCACTGCTGACCCCCCCCCGCCATTGCCGACCCCCCCGCCACCGTCGCCGCCACCACCACCACCACCAACAACAACTTTGCCCCCCTGCCGACGACCCTCTCGACGCCCTCCCGCTGCCAACCCTCCCCCACTGCCGCTGTCGCCTACCTTTGCTGGCGGGAGACCCCAACCCCCGCCAGCCGAAGTCCTCTTCTTCCAGCGCAAGGCTTCGTTCTGTTTCTGTGAGTCTGACATCCTGCACTTAGTACGTGCAGAATGTCAGACTCACAGAAACAGAATGAAGCCTTGCGCCGGAAGAAGAGAAACTCGGCTGGCGGGGGTTGAGGTCCCCCGCCAGCAAAGGTAGGCGGCGGCGGGGGAGGGTTGGCGGTGGGAGGGGGGGTCGAGAGGGTCGTCGGCATGGGGGGTCCAGGGCCAAATCTATGGGGGCCCAGGCCCCCATGGCCCCACGTAGCTACGCCACTGGCGCTTGGTAAGTCTGCAGTCGGCTTACCGCCGCTTAGTAAAAGCACCCCTTAATTTTTGTATGTCGCCTAGAACCAAATATTAGCAATCGAGTGACTAATAAATATTGAGAATAGATTGTACTCCTCAATGTGATTATTTGTAGAAATTTAGGGCTCTTTTTACAAATCTGCACTACCAATTCCCATGCCGCAAATGCAACAAAGCCCATAGGAACTGAATGGGTTTTGTCATATTTGCTGTGCCAGAATCACTAGCATGGCTTTGTTAAAGGAGCCCTTAGAAAGCAGAGGTAATCACCTTGCAACAATTTCCCCTGTGCTAGTGCTTGTTGAATCTTGTTCCCAGGTCAACGCTTAAATCAAAAGCCCACCCTACATACCTCCAAGTTCCAGTTTCCTTTCCCTTTTGTGGCTTTTGATTCTTTTAGAGCTGAGAAGGAAATAATTCTCCTTAATCCCATAACTAATATTCAGTAACATGACACATATCAGTTTTAACTCTTCAAGCACATGTGAACTGTTGAGGCAGAGATCGTAACATAGATCTGCAACTCCTCTTTTGTCCAGCCTTGAAAAATAAGCAACAATAAAACTTTAAAGGTTCACATCAGTCTCAAAAAAGCCTCCAAATGACATGATATATTTTACAGCATGGACATGGTTATAAACAGGAAAATCTTGCAGATATCACATTTGTATGCAAAATAATATCTTTAAAAGGAGCTATCAGTAAATCCAACAGCTTGGAAGTATCACTGAGGAAGAGCATAAATGATCAGAGATTGTTATTATTACTTTGAGTCATATAGCATGTACAGCAGAGCTTCCCAAACTCTGGGTCAGGACCCCAACGGAGTGGCCTAGTGGTTAGGGTGGTGGACTTTGGTCCTGAGGAACTGAGTTCAATTCCCACTTCAGGCACAGGCAGCTCCTTGTGTCTCTGGGCAAGTCACTTAACCCTCCATTGCCCCATGTAAGCCACATTGAGCCTGCCATGAGTGGGAAAGCACGGGGTACAAATGTAATAAAAAAAAATGTGGTCACCAAACCTGCCTTTTGGGGGGTCACAACCTAGGTGGGTTGCCAATAGGAGCATTGTTATTTTATACCTCCAGGGGAGTCACACAGTTTTATTGAGATTTAAAGTAGGTAGTGATAGGACTAAATTGAAGATTTTAGTTAAATAGTTTCACATTTGATGTATGAGCTGTAATATTTAAACAAACCTTAAATAACCTCCGGTTATTTCTGTTGTTGCTGACCAACATATTCATATTTGGTCGCAATCATGAGGTCACAGCCACAAAAAGAATGGGATGCACTGATTTGCAGTATGCACACAGTGTTGAGCAGCAACATGTTGGGGGTAATTTTACAAGAGGGTGCCTCAGTGGCATACCGAGGGCAGGGCAGTGGGGGCGGTCCGCCCTGGGTGCATGCTGCTGGAGGGGTGCAGAGATCAGCTGCGCGGCTGTCGGCCCGGTGGTTCCCTGCTCCCTCTGCCCCGGAACAAGCTACTTCCTGTTGCGGGGCAGAGGGAGCAGGGGACCAGCAGAACCAACAGCAAAACTTGGGCGTCCCTTTCGATTATGCCCCTCTGTGTGTTTTTTCTTTGTTGAGTTTTAGTTTGAATGCCTTAGCCTAGGATTCCATGATGTTCATGCTGTGATTGTGTTTGCAATTTCTGATGGGTTCAATTTGAAAGGTATATATCAGGGGCTTAGCTACGTGGGGCCACGGGGGCCTGGGCCCCCGTAGATTTGGCCCTGGACCCCCCTGCGGCTGCCCCTCTCTGAGCAGCTCCCTCATGCTCAATGCTAATGACATGCAAATTTAGCTGCGTTCATAGCATTGAGCATGAGGGAGCTTTTGGAGCATTAAGAGGGAGGATGGTGCCTGGCACATGCGCTCTAGAGTTGTGCATCAAGCACAGCTCTTAAGTGCACGCCCAGGGAAGGCAGAGGAAGAGCTGCCCTATTGACTCCTTCACAGACTGGCTGAAGCCCTGCAGCCGCTCTACACAGACACTGCAGCGCTTAACCTACATCAACCTCTTGTCCTTTCTCTTACATCCAGCAGGAACAGGCTCTGGTGCTATCATGCAATCTCATCTCACGTTAAGGTAAAGGATCTTGGCAGTGTGCAGACAACATTCAAGGGGCCCCTTCAGTGGCAGTTTGAAAGGACCTTCCCATGTGTGTGCGGATGCCTGGCTTCTCCTTCCTGGGACACCCTAATGGCAGCTCCGAGCTGGCATAGGGTTTTCAGTGGCAAGTGCACCCTTGTTTGATGTGTTTGCCACTGAGCATTGTGGATGAATAGGGAATTAGGTCATCAGCATACATTTGCATGCTTGTTGTGGTATCCCTCAGCGTGCTCACTATTCTCTGTGGTGGGGGCCTTTAAGCATGGTTCTCTGGCAAATGTAGGCGCTAGTCCGGTGCTAATGGTCTCTAGTGCCTGCGTTTGCTTCTGAGCATTGGGACCTGAGGGCTTTAGTGCCGGGCTTTGAGCCTGGACCCCTAACTGAGGCATAGGTCAAATTTATGTTACAAAAGAGACTTTAACTACTTCTCCATCTGAGGAAATCACTTGCCAAACAACAGGAAGTAACTAAACCAGTAGGGTTGTGTGCAGGATTAATCAAAGGAGGGAAACTTAACTGAATAATGTAGTAAGGAATTGACATTTCACATAATTGGTGAATCAGTCAAAACAAAATGTTTGCCCCTGAAGCAAAACCAGAATAATGATGGATAGGCGGCAGCCCTAAAAATCTCAGCCTTTGTCCCCCTCTCTTAATAGAAATGTGGCTACACCCTTAACACTCTGCCATCTCACTTTATAATGACAGCAAACAGATAGAATTAACATTTTAATTAGTCCTTCTTTTCAATAGATCTCAGGCATACTGCCTTTGAGGTAATGCCTGGTGACTTTTCTGCTTTGTAAATATTTCCATTTGTTTAGAGAATGATATTCATGTGATAAGTCTTTGAGCAATTCATTCATCTAACCCCCTGCAGCTGGCATAACAAGAAACAGCCTTGTAAAGTCCTCACAATGAATTGGATTATCAAATTTTCTCCAACAGGGGCACTGGGAATAAATTTCCAATACCCTGCTGCCACCCAAAATTTTTTCCAAGCCACAGAATAAGACTTCAAAGTGTTGGCAGATAAAGATTTAGATAATAATGTCTCCACTAATGCAGGAAAGCTGTCCAAAATTCCTCTGGCATTCTTGTCATGCTTTTTCTGCATCCGGAACAGGCCACCAAAAATGAGACCACCGAAATTGAAACAATGAATCAGCCAAAACAATAGTATATCCAGGAATATGACAGGCTTTCAGCAAAACATTCAAATGCAACCATCTCAAAATAATCATACGCAAACAGGCAAAGTCATCTCACAGTGTACAAACTGTCTATTAATAGCAAAATCACCAGCCGTATTGTCAGATCTAATCACTGGTTTTCTGTTTCGTAACCTATCACTCCACAACATTAAAGCCACCCAAATAGGAAATAATTCCTAGTCCAACTTCTCTGAAACAACAAGTCAGGCCAAGGCTCAGCACACCAAGATCCAGCAAAATGAATGCAAAATCCAGCACCTCCTGCAGCATCTGAAAATAATTGTAAATCAACATTATAAACCTCTGGAGTCTGCCAAATAGTCACACCATTAAATTGTTGGAAAAAATCTTCCATAACATCAGATCCTCCTTTACATGGGATTAGAATCCTAATAAAATAATGCCCTTTCATATAACCTTCTTATAAATACCCGCCCCATTGGGATCACCCTACATGTAAAATTAAATAATCCAATCAAAGGCTGCACCTACTTTAAAGTCAACTTCTTCAAAGTCAAAGCAGCATCGATTGCCTCACTCAAGTTTTGTACTTTCCCCACTGGTAATCTACAGTGCATCTGCAATGAATCCAATTTCACACCCAGAAAAATAAGAGTTGTACAAGGACCCTCAGACTTCTCCTTTGCTAAAGGAATGCCAAACTGATCTACCATCTTCTCAAATGTGTTTACCAAATTCTCACAGAGCTCCGTATTTGCAGGACGAACAAAAAGAAAATCATCTAAATAATGAATAATATTATCATTACCTGAAACCTGCTCTACCACCCAATAAATAAAAGTAGAGAATGCTTCAAAACGAGAGCAAGAAATAGAACATCCCATTGGCATAGAAAAACAAAGACTGGAACACAGATGCACAGGTAATAATTAGCGCCCCCTTACCACAGCGCTGTAACAATGACACTGCTTGATCCCGTGAGGCGTACCGAACCGAATAATCATCGCGATCAATAAAAGCATTAATCCTCCCAGCTCCAATAGGATATGAAAGATTATGGATTAACCAACATTTGCCATATTCTTTTTTAGGCACCACACCCAAAGGTGAAATCACCAAATTGCTAAAAGGGGGAGAAGAAAAGGACCCGCAGTCCTTCCCAACTCTAATTCCTTACATAACTTTTCAACCACTACATCACTGTGTAACAAAACAGATGAGCACTGCGTGCCTTATGAGGTAACACAGGCCCACAAAAGGGAATCTTAAAACCTTCCTTACATCCTTCCCAAAACAAATCCATATCATCCATTCTTCCAAAACACTCGCATTAATTGGGGATGGGGCTTTGCTGAACACCTGCAAGGGGCATTGTTTTTGGTCCAGGGCCTTTGGAAGCCACACCTCCTTTGAACTGACAAGGGAAGGCTGCATGGCTTCCCCCACAGATGGAACATCTGTGGCTAAATTTACAAAATTGATGAGAACACTGCCCTAAATTAAAAAGGAAACAGACATTGCCACCTTCGATCCCTCTACCCCCAACTCCTGCTTCATACATACATACTGGGATCTGCACCCAATGACCCGCCTTGAAAAGTTCCCAAATCACTGCTGCCTGACTGGTTACCCCATGTTCCCGAAAATCCCAAGATCCCAATCTGCTGACCATATCCACGAAAGGACCAAGGCCGTAACGGAGCTATCTCCGTAAGCCAAATGTCCACATCTTGAAATCCACATGCATCCGACTTATCTTTTGCCAAGCGTTTCCTAAAATTAACGTCATAGTTTAACGATGACCAACCACCTTATGTCTTCTATGCATGCAAGATCATATTAGAATACCTCAAAAAGAAGGGATACAGTTCAGGTTTAGCCTCCCCTAAAACAGCAGCGTAAATGTTAAAACCCAATAACCAATTGTGAATAGACTTAGGAACTTTAACCGTTTTCTTTTTAATCTCCTCCTTACCCTTCTCATTTTTCCTAGATTCATAATCTTGCTCCTTAATTAATAGCGCAAACAAGTCCTCAAATTTTCCTTTTTACTTTCAGCAAGACATGAGTTCCTAACGGAGCTAAAGCAATAAAAGTATGCCCAAGCCTAATCAAAATTGCCTGGTCTAATTTCTTCACCACATGTCTCAAATTGCACATAAATTTTTTATCTCTCAAGCGCTTGTGCAAACCCTTCTTCCCAGTCTTTTTTCCAACCTCAACCCCTTTCTTTTACTTTTCCCAAAAGAACTCACAGCATCCTCACCCTTGGAATGATCAGTTGATTCTTCATTATCCTGGGATTCACCACCATCATGCCTCAATTGCCTCCTCAGCCTATTAGAGAAACCAGGATGCTGAGAACCTCTCTTTTTTGACTTACTGTGCCCTTCAACTAAACACACACTTTGTCAGGAGTCTTCACAGCTTTTCCACCTTTTTTAATACCCCCCCCCCTTTTTTTCCAGACACCTTTTTTGCCACCTTCTTACTACCTTGCTCCACCTCCACAACATTTGACCTAGTAGCTCCCTTTTTTTCAGCCCCAGCCTTTTTCCTCTCCCCCACCATGGCCATACTCCTTTTAGGTCCCATACCACTAACTCCCACAAATACCACACAAACCACACTATTGAACCCTTAAAAAACCCAAAGCAATAGCCAAAACTAATACACAGCACTAACTTCATAAAACTTCATAACTAACTTCATAAAATTATCTATGAAGATGCCCTGGTCTACATGTTAGATCTTATTGACCTACCACCCAGGAATATTAAAAGGTCTTCACGCACACTCCTAAATCTTCACTTCCCTAGCTGCAAAGGACTAAAATATAAGTTAATACATTCATCCAGTTTTTCTTATGATGGCCAGCCATCTTTTTCGATAATACGGTTCCGGCCAGCTGTTGCACCGCCACCAAAATACATCGCCGGCGATCTTTTTCGCCGGTGACGTTCGATTATGCCCCTCTATGTTACTCATATTCTTGTGTTATTATTAATTGTATTTCTATTCAGCCATGGCAATAGCCAGGGCAGAGCAATGTAGGCCACATTGAGCCTGCAAATAGGTTGGAAAATGTGGGATACAAATGCAACAAATAAATAAAATAAATAAACTTAGCACTCCTGGCACCAAAATTAAACAAAATTCATTACTCACACTTCTTGCAGCCTCCAAAACACACCGCAGCCACCATTCACCAACAGAACCCCCCCCCCCTCCCCACACACACACACACACACCGGACTCAACTTCCAGCCAAACACGGACCCCGAAATGAACCTCTCTTCCACCCACAACAATCATCCCAACCCGACTCACACCACCAAGCAAACAATTAAAATTGAACTATAATTCACCACATCCGAATGCTGCCAAAACCCCTGAGTGTTCTATTGGCTCCCACATAGTCAATTGCGGGACACCAACCTCGGCACCAGCACTTCACAATTACCAACTGTTTCACAATAAAACAGGTAATGGGCGGGGGGGGGGGGGGGGCTGATCTTGCCCACATTATTGCATCCCAGTTAAATCTGTGGCTTATTCTAAGTACAAAATAA
Organism: Microcaecilia unicolor; assembly: GCF_901765095.1. Classification (NCBI taxonomy): domain Eukaryota; kingdom Metazoa; phylum Chordata; class Amphibia; order Gymnophiona; family Siphonopidae; genus Microcaecilia; species Microcaecilia unicolor. Next base: position 107,809,648 of record NC_044032.1, on the reverse strand, counting down.
GTACCTGTATTTATAATAAGTGAACCACTTTGACTGTAATGACAGAAAAGCAGTACTTCAAATCCCTTCTCCTCTTTATTCAGCAGAACTACTCAGTTAAGTGCTGCTGAATATTGGTGGTTGGGTGTCCCCAGGCAATTTAAGCAGGGTGGACCTCTCCTACCTGTTTAAATCACCTTGAAAAGCATACAGCAGAGATTTATTTAGAAGATATGGGGGTTGGAGAGGGGTGGAGGGGAGGTTGGGCCACTAGACTACCAGGAAAAATGTTTGAAGTGTGGGAGTGTGTGTGTGGGTATGTGGGTGGGTGAGAGGGTTGTGGAGTGGGGCCTTTAGACTACAAGGGAAATACTTTGAAGTGTGTTTGTGGAGGGGAGAGGGGGTCAGGTCATCGGGGAGGGGAGGGGGCACTAGACCACCAAGTGGAAGTTCTTCCGTTCAGGAAAGGAGGGAGGGGGACAAATGCCAGGTTTCCAGGGCAGGATACTCAGTTTGAGGGGGGGGGGGGGGACTCCTCTCAACCCATGCTTCTATGTTGCCTTGGACCCTGGTGAAAAATTTCTCATGTTAGCTATGTGTGCAAAACTTTTTTGTTGTTGTTTTTCATGCTGCGGGTAGCTTATCTCCACATTTGTATTCATTTTAATGCCTGTGCAGTTAGGGTTCCCACACAAATTAACACCATGCTGAAACCCTTGCTGCATTGCAAACCTGTGGCAAAAGTGTGCTATCCCCCTAAGTTTTCTGCACTGGCCCCATAGTTTGTGAGCTCATTAGAGACATAGAAATTACCTGCATATAAAATGTAGAGGCTGGCTGAATTTCCATCTCATTTTCAGATTCGGCATCAAAACTGGCCCGAAATTCGGATTAGGATTTCGGCTGAAAATGCATTTTTCATCTAAAAACAAAATTCTCTCCCGCCCCCCCCCCCCTCTTGTGATCACTCTCAGCAGCTCACCCTCCCAAGGCCCCCCTCATGGCAACCCCCATCCTGAGCTTGCCACCCCCCCCCCTCCGGGGCAGACCCCACCTGGGCTTACCTTTTCATTGGTGCGTAGTGGGCACAGGATCATCCCCACCCATTCCTGCTCCTGTGCACACCTGACTCAGAAAAACCTCACTCGCTTTTGCCCATGCTGAATCCAATCTCAAGATGACTGCCAGGACCTCCCATGGCAGTCCTGCGAGACAGGCGTTGGAAGTCACAGAAGCTATTATCCCACTTGCCCCCAGTTCCAGCCCCAGCCCACTTCTCCCATCTGCCCCCCTTTTCAGCCCCTAGTTACAGCCCCACTATCCCATCAGTCCCCAGTTTCAGCTCCTAGTTTCAGCCCCAGCCCTTTTCTCCCACTAGTCCCGAGCTTCAGCCCCAGCCACTTTCTCCCTATCCCCTTTTCAGCCCCCAATCCCCACAGTTTCAGCCCCTGCCCCTTTTCAGCCCCCAGTTCCAGTACTAGCCCCCTTATCCCACCTACCCTCTTTTTCAGCCCCCAGTTCCAGTCCTCTTCATCCACCTGCCTTGCATTATGGCCCTTCTTTTCATCAAAATTACTAATCAGGGGATAACTGTTTTAATTCCAGAGTCACTTTTAATATCTACTACACAAAGACTCCAGTATTTTTTTTTTATCACAAAAACATTTTATTGTATTGCAATGCCCGCTAACCTCACTAGCACTGCTGCCTACTATTAAAACCTCACACATTCACTCCTCCGCTCACCTTGCACACCTGTATTTAATTTAAATACAAAATAGTTGATTTTACATTTTAAACTGCATACTTATACTGTTTCGTATTGTGCATATGTTTTGCCATGCTTATACATTATATCATACTCAAATAATCAAAACTCAGGCCTGCCAGCTAAATGGTCCTTTTCCTACAAACGCCACGCCTTCCGCATGGACGCAGTGAAAATGTTTCCACATAAACGCTGGATGACTGTTCTTCATGGACAAACTCTGTATGTCCGTTAAACCTCCGTTGGCTGTTCAAATACGCCACCTCCAGTCATTAGTATGCATCACAATACAGGTGCTATGTGCTCGGTGACTAACTCAACAGTCCACCATATCTGTTTCATGTTATGCCGGCTCCTCAATGCAGGACCACATTTCACAAATCTTCCTCAGGAGGAACCATCATCAAATTTGTTCTACACCTCCAGTGGCTGCATGCCGGATTGAAACTCCCTTAGGGCTGAGCCACAGACGCCGCCCAGGAAATTCTTTTCATCCCCAGCCCATTCTCTTATCTGCTCCCCTTTTCATACCCACCTGCCCCTGTCCCAGGCATGGCCCATTCTCCCTTCTGCCCCCTTCTCAGACCCTAGTTCCAGCTCCAGCTCCCTTCTGAGTCCCCCCCCCCCCCCCCGACCCAGTCCCAGTCCCCACCTGCCTACCCTAAGCCCACTCCTCTCTGCCACCCACCCCCTGCATTTTAAAAACCTCGGAATCGGTGGTGCAGTGCCTCGCTTCTGCCTGCCTGTGAAAAAAGCAGATTTGCTCACCATCAGGCCTCCCTTCACTGTGTCCCGCTCACGCGGAAATAGGAAGTTACATCAGAGGAGGACGGGACACAGTGAGGGGAGGCCCGATGAAGACGAGGCGATCTGCTTCTTTCACAAGCAGGCAGACGTGAGGCTCTGCACCGCCGATTCTGAGGTTTTTAAAATGCAGGGGGCCGGGTGGCAGAGAGGAGGGAGCTTAGGGTAGGCAGGTGGGGACTGGGGACTGCGGCGCCAGTGGTCTTTGGGTCAGGAGCAGTGGGAGCGGAGCACCCCCCCCCGTACTGACACCTGGGGCGGACCACCCCCACTGCCTCGCTTTTTGTACACCACTGAGCTTATCCAGTCTTAATGCCAGATCTTTCCATACTCTAAGGGCTTGATAGGCCAGTAATTGTACGTAGATACTAACTCTTTTTATTATTATTATTTATTGCATTTGTACCCCACATTATCCCATCTTTTTGCAGGCTCAATGTGGCTTACAGAGTGTTGTTATGATGCAGTCATTACATGATCTTAGATACAGTCGATAATAAGCTAAGGTAGGTAATTTAAATGCAGGTGCTAGGTAGGTGTTGTGGGAGGTGTTGTAGATGCATCTGAGTGCTTTGGGAATAGTTATTGAGGATGTCCTTAGTAGGCTTTGTTGAAGAGATGTGTCTTCAGAGATTTGCGAAAGCTGGTTAGGTTGTCCATTTTTTTCAGGGTCATGGGTAGTGCGTTCCAGATCTGTGTGCTTTTGTACTCAAAAGTAGTAGCGTATGACTGTTTGTATTTAATTCCTTTGCAGCTGGGGAAGTTCAGATTGAGGAATTTGCGGGCTGATCTTTTGGCATTTCTAGGTGGTAGGTCCACTAGGTTCAGTGGCGATCCTAGCGGGCATGACACCCAGGGCGGAGCGCCGATGCGCACCCCCCCCCCCCCCCGGCGAAATGACACCCCCCCCCCGGGTGCACGCCGCTGGAGGGGGGTGCTGCGGTGCGCGCCTGTCAGCTGAGTTCGCTGACTTCACTAACTTCGCTGCAGCTCCCTCTGCCCCGGCCGGAACAGGAAGTAACCTGTTCCAGGGCAGAAGGAGCTGCAGCAAAGTTAGTGAAGTCAGCGAACTCAGCTGACAGGCGCGCACCGCGGCACCCCCCCCCAGCGGCGTGCATCCGGGGCAGACCGCCCCCACCGCCCTCCCTTGATACGCCACTGACTAGGTTTAACATATAAAGAGGGGCGTCTGCGTGGAAGATTTTGTGGACGGTTGTGCAGATCTTGAACTCAATTCTAACTCTTTTTATTCCTTTGGGTGAGGGAAATGCAAAAGGGGAATAGTTGGTAGTTCTTCTTGATCTGGTGTTGGAATTATACTCCACATGTGAGAGTAGGTAGCTTGGAAATTCCCCTGTTAAGATTTTAAACAGGAAATACTCAAATTTAAATAAGACCCTTGCCTCTATTGGTAGCCAGTGTATTTCTATATATAGATGAGTAATATGATCATGTGTATGCAATGAAAAAATTAAGCATACTTACGTGTTTTGGATCACTTGTAGCTTTCAGCTGGTTTCTTGGAGTTCTGAGTAACAGGAGATTAGCCAAAATTGGGTGGTGGAGCAGGTGGGGGAAGAGAGGTTGGTGGTTGGGAGGCGAGGATAGTGGAGGGCAGACTTATACGGTCTGTGCCAGAGCCAGTGATGGGAGGCGGGACTGGTGGTTGGGAGGCGGGAAATACTGCTGGGCAGACTTGTACGGTCTGTGCCCTGAAAAAGGCAGGTACAAATCAAGGTAAGGTATACACATATGAGTTTATCTTGTTGGGCAGACTGGATGGACCATGCGGGTCTTTTTCTGCCGTCATCTACTATGTTACTATGTAATTTTGATAGTAATAATGACCGAACTAGCAGCCTAAATTGAGTAATCTTAAAGAAATTCCTAATTTGTTTTCTAACATTGAGATATGCTGATTGAATGACAGTGTCTGATCTAATTAATACTCCCAATAATTTGGTTGTTGCCTGTAGTGAAAATTGAGTATCCCGAGTCATAATCTGGTTATCCAGAGGGACTGGATTATAACTGAAGAGCAAAAATTAAGCTTTTTTCTGAGTTCAGCTTTAATTTATTCCTTCTCATCCAAGAACTTATACAGTTTAAACAGTTTTTTACCAGTCCTGATGCCTGCTATAAAAAAGAGAAGACAGAAATAATAAATGAGATGTCGTCCACATAAGTGTATATAGAGAAGTCCTCTTGGGAAAGTTCCATCCCTAATGTATGTAGGAAGATGTTGAATAGTGTTGGTGAGAGGAGTGATCCCTGAGGAATACCACAGGGACCACTCCAGCTCCCCGACAGTACCCTGCTTTGTTTTACTCTATATGTTCTGGAGATCAGAAAACCCTTAAACCAGTTCAACACCTTGTCTCAGATTCCAGTATTGTTTTTTTGTTTTTGTTACATTTGTACCCTGCACTTTCCCACTCATGGCAGACTCAATGTGGCTTACTTGGGGCAATGGAGGGTTAAGTGACTTGCCCAGAGTCACAAGGAGCTGCCTGTGCCTGAAGTGGGAATCAAACTCAGTTCCTCAGTTCCCCAGGACCAAAGTCCACCACCCTAACCACTAGGCCACTCCTCCACTTCCGCCACTTACAGAGTAAAATGTCATGGTTTACTAAATTGAAAGCAGAGGGTAGATCAAATTGTAGTACTGTTTTTGCCTACATTAGATCTAGCCTTATCCACTATAACTGTTCCCGTGTTGTGATTAGATCTAAATCCAGATTGGCAAAAATGTAGAATATTATGTTGGGACAGATGGTCATTTATTTGGTGACATACTAGGCCCTCTATTAGTTTTGTGAACAGTGGGATTAAGGCCATCAATCTATAGTTGGAAGCCAGTTGACAGGAATCTTTAACATCTTTAATTAATGGAGTGATTTCTCCCATCAAAGGTACAAATTGACCAATCGAAAGGTGGCATTAAATCCATAAAAACAAATTTTGCATGAATTCAACTGGAAGAGCTCTCATCAGATAGGAAGGGCAAGGGTCTAACATACAGTATGATTTTGAGTATCTATGAAACAAGGTAATGGAACTGATCCATTTTATAGAGGCGATAAGGTTAGTATTGCTGTCAAGAGAATATTCCTTCACTAAGTTTAAAATTTCAGATAAAGTTCTGGTAATCTTGGTTTGGAAAAGTTCAAATGCTGATGGGCTCTCATTATTTTGTTGGAATGAGGCGTCTGTCAATTTAGATACTAGGTGAAAAAGAGCTTTAGTATTGGAAACATCTGTTCCAGCTCACTTTGAGTACCATGATTTTCTCCTTTTACTGATCTGATTTTTATATTAATTGATAGCCTGTCTCCATTCGCTTCTCAACTCAGCGCTAGTTGATTACCGTATTTTTCGGACTATAAGACGCACCGGACCATAAGACGCACCTAGGTTTTAGAGGAGGGAAATAGGAAAAAAAAAAATTTCCTTTTTCCCTCCTCTAAAACCTAGGTGCTCCGGTGCGTCTTGTCCGAGTTTTGGACCTCCATCCCGTACTTACACGATTCCATGTTCTCTGGTGGTCTAGTGACGTCGGGGCAGGAAAGAGCCCCCTCTTTCCTGCCCATCGCGCTGCTCTCCGTGCTCCTCAATGCTTTCTGACGGTCTCGGCGAGATTCAAAATGCGGCCATTTTGAATTTCGCCGAGACCGTCAGAAAGCATTGAGGAGCACGGAGAGCAGCGTGATGGGCAGGAAAGAGGGGGCTCTTTCCTGCCCCGACGTCACTAGACCACCAGGGAACATGGAATCGTGTAAGTTTGGGACGGAGGTCCAAAAATGCTACCTTCGGACTATAAGACGCACCCCCCATTTTTCTCCCAAATTTTGGGGGAAAAAAGTGCGTCTTATAGTCCGAAAAATACGGTATAGCCATTTCAGGGTCCACTGAACCACCAGGGAAATGTTTTGAAAAAAGGATCGGGGAGGGTTGCAGGGAGTGGGGGTCAAGAAGCAGGTTTGTTGCAGGTGGGGGGTTTCTGGCAAGGAAGTTGTCGGGCGGTATGGGGGTGTCTGGGTCTGGGGCTTCAGAGCTGTCAAATGCATTTGACAGCTTAGACTTGCAAACAGCGAGTGATGATCAAAGGGGGACCCGTGCAGCTCATTTGTATGAGATCCCTTTTGTGCATCCCTTGCTGTTTGTGTCGCTAATTTTTAGCGAGGCAGCCGTATTTTACAGCTGCCTTTGTGCTTCGGGTCCTTAATGTCAGATGCAATTATAATCCAAAGCAATTTAGGGATATGGTGCATCTTCTCAAAGGCAATTTGCTATCCTTCAGTATATTCATATTTACAGCTCCTCCTGTCCATACTCATCCCTTCTGGGTGAAACAATCTAAGTCTGTGCCTGCAGCACTTGTGCAACAAGCAGATCTTCCTTTTTGGACCAGACCTCCCCTTCTGTCCACTCCTCTCCTCCAAAGGAGTACCTCTCTGGACTACCACCTTTAGCTCTGAACAGCTCTTCACTGTCCCTGCTCTAAGGCTGGGATCCCCTATTTCCCACCTGGAACACTCCTCCTTCTCTCGGTTAATGCTCTCTTTTAGTCAGCCTTAGTTTTTGAACCCATCCAGGGCTTCCCCTCTGTTCCAAGGGTCCCGGTGGGGGTACAAGCAACCAAAGACCTCGTGCACTCCCCATCACTAACATTTATTACCTCCTAACTCCTCCCACACTGTCACTCAAACAACACAGAACATTTTTCTCTGCAACCTACCCAGGAACCCACCCCCTTGGGCTGGATCCTCTACCACCCACAACTCAGAACCTCCCCTCAGAAAACTCTAGAGATCCACATTTTAGCTCTTTGTAATCCCCATTATGATGGGGGATTACATATATTTTGCATAGATGAATAATATATTATTGTGCTTTTATGATTTTATGGTGAGCTTCGAAAGTATTTATAGTTTACATAGGTTGCACTAATTTTATTAATGTAAAATTCACCATTTGTTGGCATCTATATAATTTACCTCGAACTGTAGTTTTTGAAAAATATTGTGTATCTGTAAAATGGATCAAGAAAGCATTTACATACTTCAAGATTAGCTGTTCAGTTTTAGAATAAAGTGTGCACCAGGCAATTAGAATTTGTCCATTATAAGTTACACAGTGTATTAAAAATGGAATTCAGCAGAACATCTGCAAATCTCTAGGGAATAAGTGGTCAGTAAACCACTGGAGGTTTGTTTTCTATTAGGTTTGCAGTGACCGGTCATAAGGACATTTTATGTCTTTTATTGTCAACTATAAATCTGTAGAATTTAAAAGCACTATGTTTCTGTGTAGCTGGTTGTAATTATTCCCTTCAGAGTTTAAATCAACTTGCATAGAATGTTTTTCAGATTATCTTAAAGTACGCCATATATTCAGACAAGGAGGGGAGGGAGAGAGGGAGGGTGGAGAATTTATGGAGAATTTTCAAGGCCCTCAGGCCAAAACAAACGTTTTCACTTATTACTCAAATATATTTTGTAAGATAACGTTTATACTTTAATCATTTTAGACCTGCATTACAATTATTTAATTTGGGAAAGTGTTGTCTTTTTTTCCGTTCATATATTTAAAATCTAAGAATGCAGTAAATTGGAAAGACTGGCTTTAGTTTCAGGAGATGTTGTCATGGAAGGGCACCTTTACAAGAGAGTTCTCAAGTGATTTGAATCCATCTCTAAAATCTTGTAAATCCTTAATCTTCAAAGAAGGGGGAGGGGGAATACCAGTCCTAATGAGCTGAACCTTTAAGCCTTTTTATAGGAGGTGGAGATCTTTGTTTTCATGAACAAAAGGGGCTAAAATATACAGCTGCAGAGACAAACATGAAGAAGGGGGACCTATGTGGTCTCAAAAGCTCATTATCTTCGGATTATTCTTACTCTGATTCAATAAAAGGTTTTATAACCTGCAACTAGTTCAGTTTTCTTCAGTACCTATATGGCTGCTAGAACTGTATGTTGTTCCAAAGAACAATGATGACTTTCATCCTATTGGTATCTCTCTAATTTGTGAGATTTGTTCTCAGTCAGTTTTAGGCTATTTCTTTGTGACCACTGTGTGCAAATCTACAGCTTCTCAATTATACTCATTATGGATATCCTGAAAAACAGATTGGTTAGGTGTGCCTCTCAGACAGGGTTGAGAAACACTGAGTTAGATCACAAAACCATGACAAATCCTGGGCTACGTACTTGAATTCCCAGTCTACAGAATGACCTTGATCAACCAGCTTTAGTGTTCTGTACTCCTATTTAACCAACCGTAATTATATACTATAACTATGAGGCCTTTTGCTAAGCTGCAATAAAAAAGGGGCTTACCATGTCCTATAAAAGGGGCTTACCATGTCCTATTGCGGGACTTTCCTGTGCGTTAAGCCCAGTGGCGTAGCAAGGGCGGGGCAGTGGGGGCGGTCTGCCACGGGTGCATGCTGCTGGAGGGTGCAGAGAGCAGCCGCGCACCTGTCGGCTCCGCTGGTTCCCTGCTCCCTCTGCCCTGGAACAGGTTACTTCCTCTCTGCACCCTCCAGCAGCCAAGAATGCACCTGGGGGGGGGGGGCTTGAAGCGCCGGGGAGGGGAGTGTCATTGCACCGGTGGGGTGTCGTGCTGCACCCTGGAGGGACAGACACCGCTGCAGCCAGGGGGGTGCGCAGCGGCGATCCACCCCGGGTGGCAGCCGACCTAGGAGCGCCACTGGTTAAGCCCATTTGATCCATGGCAGTAAAACAGGGCATTTTCTATTTTTAGTTTTACAGGTCCTGTGGTAATTTGAAAAAATAATTTGGGAGCACTTAGGGGTCCTTTTACAATGGCACGCTATCATTTATAGTGTGCGTTAAAAATAAGTATGTGATAACTGGTGAGCAGCTATATGTCCTGATCTCCCCAGGTACTTTCTAGGAAGTAAACAATAGAAATAAAACATGGAAAAGAAAATAAGATTTTATATATATATATATATATATATATATATATTGTAAACAAGGCTCCTATTGGCTAAGTCCGTGAAGCCTCCTTACCACCAGCACAGAGCTCTCTGTTTTCCTCTTTATGTGTTTCTTCTTCTTTCTTGGGCCTGTTTTTGGGATTTGCAACCCAACCCCCTTTTCTTCAACAGCTCCTCGGCTGTTTTAAACACAGTCCAATTACAGCCAGGGTTCTCTCAGCACAGTTCAATAGAGCTAGGCTGTTTCAAACACAGTCCAAGTACAGCCAGGCTTCTCTCAGCACAGCTCCATAAAGTCAGGCTGTTTCTAACACAGTCCAGTTACAGCCAGGCTACTCTCAGCACATTTCAATGGAACTAAGCTGTTTCAAACACAGTCCAAGTACAGCCAGGCTTCTCTCAGCACAGCTCAATAAAGTCAGGCTGTTTCTAACACAGTCCAGTTACAGCCAGGCTACTCTCAGCACAGTTCAATGGAGCTAGGCTGTTTCAAACACAGTCCAAGTACAGCCAGGCTTCTCTCAGCACAGCTCAATAAAGTCAGGCTGTTTTAAACACAGTCCAATTACAGCCAGGCTTCTCTCAGCACAGTTCAATGGAGCTAGGCTGTTTCAAACACAGTCCAAGTACAGCCAGGCTTCTCTCAGCACAGCTCAATAAAGTCAGGCTGTTTTAAACACAGTCCAATTACAGCCAGGCTTCTCTCAGCACAGTTCAATGGAGCTAGGCTGTTTCAAACATAGTCCAAGTACAGCCAGGCTTCTCTCAGCACAGCTCAATAAAGTCAGGCTGTTTCTAACACAGTCCCATTTACAGCCAGGCTTCTCTCAGCACAGTTCAATAGAGCTAGGCTTTGCGCGGGCTCAAAGCCTTGGGTCCCACCCTCTGGGTCAGTCTCTATTCTCCTGACCTCCTCCCGCATTGACCCAGGCCTTCCCTCCTATACCTCCAGTGCTGGCTGAGCCATAGCCAAGAGCTCCATGGGTTCGTCTAAGACCAGCTCAGCCTCCTCTTGCTCCATCGCCTCTGGTTCATTCTCCCTCTCTCCTTCAGGAGCCCAGTCCATTTTCTCCTCCCCCCACCCCTTTTCCAGCTGATTACACTTTTCTTCATTAACTCTGCTAGGCTGCTTTTCCTTCTCCTGCCACCGGTTCCACCACCTCCTCCACCAGGTGGGAGAATCAGCTTTTCCTTTTCCCTGGCGGTCCTCTTCTGGAGCTCCTTGGTTCTGCACCCTACTTCTCCTCCCCCGGAGCTCTCCTGTGGCCTTCTGGGAGTTGTAGTTTCCCATTTTTATGTCCCTTTTGGGCAAAACCTGAGCATCCCTAGGGTCTTCCCTCCTACCCTCCGGCTCTCTTTTCTCCGGTGGGTAGCTGGGGTCCCTCTTCCTTTCGGCATATTCCTTACAATATATATATATATATATATATATATATATATATATATATATATATATATATATATAAGTGAAACATCAAAGCATTTCAGTGACAGTCTAACAGGATGAGGGGGGTCAGGTGAGAGACAGGAAAACCTGGGTGGATGAAGGACAGGGAGATACGCTGCGTATGTCTAGTAGCACTATAGAAATGATAAGTAGTAGTAGTCACTGAAATGCTTTGATGTTTCACTTATATATACTCAACCAAGCAAACAAACAAAGTAAACACTGGGCCTTCAGGATTGAGAAAAATGTAGTCCTTTATTTATGATGAAGACCCGACACGGGCCGTGTTTCGGCGTACAAACGCCTGCATCAGGGGTCTAAAAGCTCCTATAGATCAGCTTATGGACTAGTGAACAAGGATGTAAAATAAACAATCAGGGTAAACTTCCTTTCCGTTCTAGCTTTTACGTCTGTCTCCCTTATTTCCGATCTGATGAAGAAGGGCTACCTTTCAAAGCTAATCAAAAAATGTATTAAGTTATGTCCAATAAAAAAGGTATCATCTTATTTTCTTTTCCATGTTTTATTTTTATTGATTACCTTTAAAAGTGGACTAGCACGGCTACCACATCTCTCTACTTAGGAAGTAAATAAATGCTTAGTTAGTGTTATAATTGATCCATATTTCAGTTACCTGTTATTTTTTGCTGATTGCACATTTTTTTTGTTCATTGTTCAATATATTTTTAAGACAATAAAAAATTGTTTATTGCCTCTGCCTGTCTGGACTGATAAAGAATCCTGGTGGTTTGTGTGTTGGGTCTGTGAGTGCTTTCTGGGAACTGTGGGACCACTGGGAGTGTGCCTCCAGTAACCTAAAAAATTGGGGATAATTTGAGAGCAGGAGACTTGCCCAGAGGCGGTGGTGACCCAGTCGGTGGGAAGTGGGTGCTAGTGTAGAGCATGAATGGCAGGTGCAGGCAGACCTGAGCTGTGCTGAGGATAGACCCTCTAAGTGGCCGTAGGATAACTCCAGGCGGGTGGCTAGGCATTTCACGACAGAGCCAATGGAACAGAAAACTGTTGTAACCGGAAGCCATTGCAAGTATTGAATAAAGTGAGCCAAGGAGTCTGGTCTGCAAACCCCTAAAGCTAAGTAACTCACTGGAACTCAGACTTTCTGTTAGCATTCAGGCATGAGTCAAGGTCTAGGATTCAAGTTACAGAGAGTGAGATTAGGGATTGGGATCACCCACCCGCAGCTGGAGTTGAAAAGACAGTTTTCCCAGGAAACAGAGGACTCAGTAGCAATCGGAAATGGGAATGTATAATTTTGGGCACATTATTTAATTAATAAATCAGTTATTAAGCATTTAGAAATAGAATTGTGGCATGTTGAACTCTGTCAGCCTGTGAAGAGGCTGGAGAGAGGTGGGTACCTGTCACAAGATGTAGTTAACTTTTTTCAGAGCATCAGCAGGCTATTGCACCTGCCCATGTCTTGACTCCCTAGAAAGGACCATCCACAGGCCAAAGTAATTCTCCCTTCCCCAGCCCCAGAAAGAGCACACCTGTCTCCAGGATGAGCACATACCCTGAGTAGAGAGTCCCCCAAAGGTTTCAAAGAGCTTCTGACTGTAGAGTGCATCAGGTCAGTTAGCACTATTTGACACCTTGGTTTGAGCAGGGCAGGGGCAAGTAGAACTTGCCCCTTTAACCATTAGCAATTAGATAGGTGGCTGAGGGTTTCAAGAAGCCTGGGAGCTTGGGAGCCTCTCTAAACTCTCAGGCAAGAAAGGATGGAGGACAGTGGGGCTGGGAACCTCTTGATAGTTCTGTTATTGATCTCCAGTTGGAAGTTGCTGCCTACTGTAGGGGTGTGGAAAATATTCTTCCTTAGGGGGAGTTACTTCATGCCACAAAAGGCTTTTTCTAAGAGGGGGGGGGGGGTCTGGCCTCAATAAAGCTGACTTAATTTAGGATTCGTTAAAGGCTTAACATCCTGTAATAAATGCTGAAATAAATGACCTGCAGTAGCATACATTTTTAGTGTGGTTTAGTAAATGGTCTCCTTTTTCTTTATTCTCACTGCTGTACAAAGGAAAAAAATAAAAGGAGAGAAAGCAATCATCCCAGGACATAATCTAATTTTCAGGCTTCTCCTGAGGTGATAAATTTGAGTAAGTAGCATCCTAGAAATCTGAGATGTGTTTTTATGTCATTAATTTTCGGATGTTTTTACTGAAGTAAAAAATCCATAGTTCTTATGGAAAGCCTTATAGAGTAATGTATCTGACTGTATAATCTAAGAAGGTTTAAGCTAAAGAATCACATAGGGATATCACACAACTAAATTGCCTGTGGTTACTTAAAGCTTCTAACAACTAGTAGAAAGACTTTAGGCAAATCCTTTTTAAATTAGCTGGAAGCCCCTCGGGTCCTTGCAGACCATAAAAATGTTTTTTTCTGTTGATCCCTGTGACCAGCCTGAGGGCCTTCTGGGGCTGGCAATCCTGGTGGGCTTGATGGCTTCCCCTCCTCCTCTCAGCTTCCTGAAACTAATGTAGAGTATAGGTAAGGAGTCTTTCCCAGACTCAGTTAGGGGTAGTGTAATAGCCATGAAGTGGAAGTGTAAAAAGAAAACTGACAGTGCTTTAATGGCTGTTGTGACAGAAACAAAGAGAAAACATTTGACACTTACTCCCTAATTCTATAAACTTGTGTGCACAATTTTACATTTCATCAAAAATCCAACCCAGTGCTAGTGTAACTCACAAAATATTTTATGTTGACGCAACAGACATTTTACACATTAACCTCAACGGCAACGTTTTTTACAGGAGCCACTCAGCTCTTGGCTCACCTGCCTCCTCATCGGTCAATTTATGTACTACTTCAACAATCCATTTATTAATAGTTTTACCCACAATGTTAGAAACTTTTTTCATTTTTCAATTATCCTAAATATAGGTTAGAAAATGTTACTTAGCTCAAAGCTGTTTACTGGACCATCCACCACAATTTTTACATTTAGCACTTATAGAATAGTATCAATTGCACATGTAACTTAATTGAATAATTAGCTGATGACTGGCATTAACACCCAATTATAGGCTATAATTGGTGCTAATTGGTAATAAATAGCTGTTAGCATGTGAGTGCCTGTAGTCGATTCTACATATTGGGTTGAATTCTACATATGGCGCCTGAAAAATCTGCGCAGATTAAATTTCCACCTAAGCATATTCTATAAGTCGCACCTAGACTTGGGCGCATTATATAGAATATGCTTAGTTGATATCCCAGCACCTAGAACTATGCACATCCATTTACACCAAGGAACACATGGCGTAAATACCAGCATGTAGATTTGGGCGCAGGGGGCCATATTCTATAGCAGTACATGTCAATTTTGAAACACCTAAATGCCCATTTCTCCGCCCATAACCATGCCCCCTTTTGGCTCCGCGCATTAGAATTTAGGCACTGTGCGTTACAGAATATGCTTAGCGAGTTGTGTGCGTAAATTCTAATTATTGTCAATTAGTGCTCATTATTGCTTGGCAAGTGCTGTTAAAAACACTGACTATACACCCACTCTGCACCTGGACTAGCTTGCTACACATACTGTAACATAGATCAGTTCCTTATCTATTGCTCAACTACACAAAGAACTTGCCTTGATTTTAGCTAACCATCAAATTATCCCAACAGACTCTGTACTACACATCTTGTTCCCATCATATATATCTACTCTTGTCCCTCAGCTATATGGTAAGCTGTATTGTAGAAAATCTTTAGCATCATATCTATGTTAGTTGAATGTTCTAATGTTTGCTTATTAGGTGTATCATTAGTATTATGCTAACATTGTATTATATCTCTGGTATTTGAATTCCACTGCTGTTAAATATGCATATTTTTATACTGTTTCACGGTAGTTCTATTATTAGATTTCAGTTTACTGTTTTCAAGTTTACCTCATTTATTGTAATGTTTATTCTTGGTTATTTTACTATTGTTATGCTGTTAACAAAATTGTAAGTTTTATGTTAAACTGTACCTGTACACCGCCTTGGGTGAATCTCTTCATAAAGGGCCCCTTTTACCAAGCTGTGGCAAAAGGGTCCAGCGCTGGCATTGGCACGTGTTTTACACGCGTGCTGAGGCCCCCTTTTACCACAGCTAGTATAAGGGAAGTCTCACTTTCCTACAGGAAATGGCCAGGCAGCAAGTAAAGCACTTGCCTCGCAGCCATTTCAGGGGGGAGCCCTTACTGCCACCCATTGAGGTGGCAGTAAGGGCTCCCAACTTAACCCAGGCTCGTGGCACTGCCTGATTGCCGCAGGGTACAGTTCGGTGCTACAAAAATACATTTTTGTACCATCGGAAATGATGATGCGCTAGGGGTGGGAAGTACCACGGGCTGCTGCGGTAGCCCAGCGTTACCTCCTGTATAGCAAGCAATAAGCCCACATTGGTAAAAAAGAGTCAGGGGAGGTCATCCCCTATTCCCTCCGGGGGTCATCTGGTCAGTTTGGGCACCTTTTTGTGGCTTGGTCCTAAGAAAAAAAGGTCCAGGTAAAGTCGTCCAAGTGTTTGTCAGGGACGCCATTTTTTTTCCATTATCAGTCGAGGATGCCCATGTGTTAGGCATGCCCAAGTTCCGCCTTCGCTACGCCTCCGACACGCCCCTGGGAACTTTGGTCATCCCCACGACGGAAAGCAGTTTGGGACGCCCAAAATCAGCTTTCGATTATGCCAATTTGGGCGACCCTGTGAGAAGGACACCCATCTTCCTATTTGTGTCGAAAGATGGGCGTCCTTCTCTTTCGAAAATAAGCCTGTTTGTGCACCAAAAATATTATGCAGATGTTTCAGGATTTGCACCATTTGAAGAATGTGAAATGGCAGAGAATTTCAGACAAGTGTAAGGAGGAAAACCATTATGCCTGTAGCAGAACTTAAAAGAAAAAAAAATGTTCATCTTTCTTTTTTAAGCATTTTTCACATGAGGCCTTTTGTCAAGGGTTAGCACATCCATCTATCTGTTCAAACAGATGCATTCTAAGTAAATTTGCCTGAAGTTATAATAACATAGTAAATGACAGCAGATTGAGACCAGCATGGTCTATCCAGTCTGCCCTGTAAAGTGGCTATAGGGTTGCTATTAAACATTCTGTAGCCCAGGGCAAAAATTTGGGAAGGAGTGCCCAAAGCCCACCTGTAGTTTATGTCTTCTGTAGCTTCAGGTAAGCTTGGAGGCCCCCTGTAGCATAGGGGCACAAGGCAGTTTCCCTCTTATGCCAACTCTGGGTAGCTAGAGTTTTACCTGTCTCTCTGTGCAGGTTACATCCCTCTATAACTTTGTTTAGGGTTGTACCTGCTACTCCATACAGGCCACACATCTCTGCCTTTATGTCTTTGCTTAGAGTTGTTCCTGCCACTCAATGCAGATTACAGCCCCCTATGCCTTTTCTGAAGTAAGAACTGGGGCAGCAGAACACGTTTTTATTTTGGGTGACCAAGTTCCGCTCCCAACCTGACCTCCAGCTCCACCTTTAACCCCACCCCTGAGCTCCTCAATCTTCAACTTTCCCTGCAATATGCCCTTGCTTCTCCCACGCCCACCTCAAATATCTGTTCTCTTCCTTCTCCCACCAGAGCATCAGCATCAGTCCCCAGCTCCATCTTTCTATTGCCAGCCCACATCTCCCACATGTTCACTTGTCAGCCCTTAGCTCCCTTCTTCCAGGACTGGCATTAGATCCCTTTTCCAGTCTCTATCTACAATCCCTATCTTATCTCCGAGGCCGCTTCTTCCAGCATCAGCCCCTTAAGCCATCTTCTCCCAGCAGCAGACCCCTTCTGCCACTCCTAGCATCTGCCAACGTAAGCCCCTCCTTGCTATCCTCAGCCTCACATCTGCCTCAGACCCTTTGTCCAACCTCAGCCTCTACATCAAACTAATTTCCAAGCTCCAGCCCTCTTCTCCCACCTTCCTCTTGTCACTCTCCCCTGTTCATCAGATCTAACGCTAAGCCCTAGTCACCATCTCTCACCCGACCCCCTTGTCACTCCCCAGGTCCTGGATCAAACCCACCTCAGTGCCCTAGCTCCCTTGTCCCACCTTCACTCTTGTCGGCCCCAGCTCTCCCTTTTCCCTTTCCAGCACCACATCTTTAAGCCCCCTGCAAAGTGACAGTGACAGGTGATTGTGTTTTTGCTGCCACCATTCTGCTATTCTTAGCTGGCTCTAGTCACTGGCACCACATCCTTGTTAGAATTAGGAAGCAACTGCATGCCATTTTGACACCTGGAGCTATATGGGATTTATTTATTTAGATTTTGCTCACACCTTTTTCAGTAGTAGCTCAAGGTGAGTTACATTCAGGTACAATGGATATTTCTCTGTCCCAGGAGAGCTCACAATCTAAGTTTGTACCTGAGGCAATGGAGGGTTAAGTGATTTGCCCAAGATCACAAGGAGCAGCAGTGGGATTTGAACCCGTCACCTCTGGATTGCAAGACCAGTGCTTTAACCACTAGGGCCACTCCTCCACTCCATGAAAGCAGAAGTGCACTGTTCCTGCCCTGCCTAACTAGACTACCAGGGAACCCTCGGGTAAGACCCTAGAGGGTCAGAATCTATTCAGCAATGGGGGATCAGAAAGGCGGGTAGGCTCTGCTAGGGAAGTTGGAAGAGGAATGCATGTGTTCAGGGGGACTGGAAGGGTGGGTTCTTGTGTTTGGGGGGAAAGGAAGGGGGTGAATCGCCACCACTACCATGCCTTCATTTTGTTTTGATGCTGGGGGCAGCAGCAACACTACATGACTGCCAATAGTCCAGTTGCCCTTAATGCCACCTCTTTAGGTGGCGTTAAGTGTAGCTGCACTATTGACAGTCTGACAGCTAGAACATCGCATTGACCCTTGCTATACAGGATCCTCTGCTCTGCCTCTGTCGTGCTGACTACCTACCTACCTTTATCTACGTTAAGCAACTAGTGCAAGTTTTTTTGTTTTTTTTTACTGTGCTGGCTGGTTTTAATGCACAGCAGCCTTTAGTGCTGGTCCATCCTAATGTTTACTGCACAATAAAACCTTCATTAGCTGCCTTTCACAGCTTAGTAAAAGGGCCCCTTTGTATTCAGTTTAGTGAAGTAGTGTGATTGTCTTGTTAGTCGGCTTGCTTGAGCCCAAGTGGATGGGCACGGGAACCCCCCTACCCGCTTGGCATCTCCCTCCCCAGGTGATTGGCATCTCTTAACTTCACTCCCCCAACCCCCCCCCCCCCCCCCCAGTACCTTTTAAATCATTCAGTGCTGGGCTGGCAGTGAGCAGAAACTTATACCAGCTTCTCATGCCAACCCTGAGCCTTCTCTCTGATGCAACTTCCTGATCCTGCAAACAGGAAGTTGTGTCACAGGGAAGGCTCAGGGCCAGGGCAAGCAGTTGGTATGAGTCAATTCTACTACTGCTGGCCCAGCACTGAAGGATTTAAAAGGTACTGGGAGGTTGAGGGAGGAAGTAAGAGAGGCCAGATTGCCGTGAGTCTTCAGCTGGCGGGGCTTGGAGATCCCCACCAGCCATAAAACAGCTGTGCCTCTGCTGGGTGGGCCTAAGCTCAAAATGGGTGGGCCTTTGCCCACCCATGCCCACCTGTGGCTACACCACTGATGGAAATGAAGGTCAATAAATACAAAAATATATGATATTATCTTTTATTGGACTAATTTAATACATATTTTGACTCCCGAAAGCTAGTCCAGAAATTATTTTTTTCTATTTTATTTATTATAATTTTGTCCACCACCACCCCATTGTATTAAATTAGACTAATAAAAGGAATCATCTTATACTAAGAAGTAACAAACTATGGCTACTTGTGATTTTAGTCAGGCAATTGAATAGGAAGTCATCAACAGGTCTTCAGGGAGAAGCATAAAATGAAATGATTTATTGCACTTTATTTCAAAATTTAATGATTTGGATTTTCACTCATATATAGCACTTGATTTACTGTGGTACTCATGTTGAGATGAGATGTCATGTTCTGGGGTGGTTTGGATTGTAAGTTGATATTAGGAGGATTGTGGACTGACTTTTGGTGGATTCTGAAGGAGGATCGTGGACTGTTTATTGGTAGATTCTGGAGGAGGAGCATAGACTATCCTTTGTTTGGGATTTTTGGCCAAGGAATTGTGTACTTACCTTGGTTTTGGATTATTGTATTGGTTGTGGACTATTATAAAGAGGATCATGGATACTTGGCCCGCACCTTTGGGTGGGCACAAAATGACATGGGTACTGATCCCATACCTTCAGGTGGGTGGCAAAGTGACATGGATGTTTGGCCCACACCCTTGAGTGGGTGGAGTGATAGTTATGTTATATGCCACCTTGTGAAAGGCAGAATATAAATAAATAAACAACAATAAACAATAAATAACAATTAGCTTTCCTAACTTATCTGGGTAGTGGTGCTGAATATCAGCAGTGCCTAGATAACTTCTGGCTCCACATTAGCTTTATCCCTGGCCCACACTGCCACTAGCCAGATAATGCTTAAATGGTCAGACATGATTTTCAGTGGCATTATCCGGATAATGCTGCTGAAAAGCAGTGACTGGACCTATTGAGTGCTAGATTTCTGAGTAGCAAGAGCTGCCACCTGGATAACTAGCTTTGAATATTGGGTCCAGTAAGTTTATACTTGGGAGGTTTTTTTGATGTTACTGTAAGCAGAGGATAAAAATACCTCTATCTGAAAAATCATAGCCATCATGATTATGCTGATGCTGCTTCCTAACACAGCAACATTTCTTTTCCAATGTAAGTTCGGGTACCTACACCAGTGAGAACAATACCACTGACACCTCACTAGACAGAGAGCAGGATGGGGGTGGAGGAAGAACCATGAGAATGTACTCTGAAGGTAAGGTGGGAGAGATAAGAGAAGAACCAGGAGAGGACAGAGCCCTGGAACCCAAATGAGGACAGTGTGGCAAGAAGTAAATTGTGATTGACAGTGTCAAAAGCGGCGGATAGGTCGAGGAGGATGAGGATGGAGTAGTGACCTTTGGATTTGGCAAGGAACAGGTCATTGCAGACTTTAGAAAGTGCCGTTTCTGTCGAGTGTAAGGGGCGAAAGCCGGATTGAAGCGGATTTCTGTTGGAGTTCCTCAGGGATCTGTCCTTGGACCCCTTCTCTTTTCAATCTACACCTCTTCCCTGGTCTCCCTGATCTCATCCCATGGTTTCCAATATCATCTTTATGCTGATGACACCCAGCTTTATCTCTCCACACCAGACATCACTGCGGAAGCCCAGGCCAAAGTATCGGCCTGCTTATCCGACATTGCTGCCTGGATGTCCAACCGCCACCTGAAACTGAACATGGCCAAGACCAAGCTTATTATTTTCCCACCCAAGTATCTTGGAGACGAAGGGTAGGAGGGAAATGGGGCAGTAGTTGGAGGGACAGGTAGGGTCAAGTGATGGTTTTTTGAGGAGTGATGTGACTACAGCATGCTTGAAGGTGTCAGGGACAGTTGCAGTGGAGAGAGAGAGGTTGAGGATATGACAGATGGGGGGGGTGACAGTAGGAGAGATAGTGTTAAGTAAGTTGGTGGGGATGGGGTCAGAGGAACAGGTGGTGCATTTCGAGGAGGAAAGAAGATGGGCCTCGGAGTATATGGTGATGGAAGGAGAGATAGTGTTAAGTAAGTTGGTGGGGATGGGGTCAGAGGAACAGGTGGTGCATTTCGAGGAGGAAAGAAGATGGGCCTCGGAGTATGTGGTGATGGAAAGTGAACAACTTGTGAGAATAAGTGTTACCGGGCTGCACAGAGCTTTTATTTGCATAAATATTAGACAAGATTGCAGGTGTGTTTGTTCATCTCAATCACAACACTGCCTACTGGAATTTCTCAGATCCTGCCCACTTTTTAGATATACACCTCCAGATTCTTGTTACGCTTGTGGCCGTGACCTCTCCCAGACTTACCTTATTCTGGTGGTCAGCTTCTGTGCTGGCTTCTGTTTCTTCTTTCTGTGTTGCTAGAGCTGGCTCTGTGTCTATGGGCTGGCTGCTCCTAGCATGAGTCTAATTGCTTTACTATACTGCAGCTGTGTGTGTTACCTGAGCTAGCTGCCTCTGTGTGCTGCTTGCTTCCAGCGTGGCTCTAATTGCTCTGCTATACTGCAGCTGTGAGGGTTAAGCCTGAGTTAGCTCTAGCTCTGTTTCAGTATGCTGCCTGCCTGTGTCTGGTAGTGGTGACATCATCAGGCAGGGCCTTGATAAGGAAGTGGTGTTCTTCCCTTCAGGGCCTTTGCAACGTTTGCTTAGTTGTTTGCTTTAGGTCCAGGTTAGTGGTAGTGCAGTGTGCACTTTTGATCTGTGTTAGCTTCCCTGCTTTCCCCTTGTGGCTCCCCTGCTTTCCCTTTTGGTGCTTTGGAAGCACTTATGTGATTGGTGCTTTAGTAGCACTTCTGTGTTTGGTGCTTTAGAAGCAGTTCTGGGTTTGGTGCTTTAGAAGCACTTCTGTGTTTGGGGCTTTGGAAGCTCTGTTGTGTTTAGTGCTTTGGAAGTGCTGCTGTCTTCTGTGTTTAGCTTCCCTGTTTTTTCCCTTGTGGCTCCCCTGCTTTTCCTAGTGGTGCTATTGGTAGCACTTCTGTTAGTATAGGGCTTAGGAAGTCCTTTTGTTGGTTTATTGTTAGGAACACTTTTGTTGGTTTCTGTTTGGAGTTCTTCTGTTGGTTAGGGCTTGGGAGCCCTTATGTCAGTTTAGGATTTAGGAGTACTGCTGTTTCTAGCTTGTTCTAGTCCTGGTCCCTGTGTCATCCAGTTTCCGGTAAGTCCTGCCGGCCACTCGAACCCAGGGGCTCAACCCTTGGGGGGCAGTGGCTAAGTGCAGGTGAAGCTGTACGGACCAGTCCAGTGTGCTCCAGTCCAGGGTGTTCCGGTCCGGTGTGTTCCAGTCCGGTGTGTTCCAGTCCAGTGTTCCAGTCCTGTATCCTCCAGTCCAGGGGATTCCAGTCCAGTGTTCCAGTTCAGTGTTCCAGTCCAGTGTTCCAGTCCTGTGTCCTCCAGTCCGGGGGATTGCAGTCCGTGTGTTCCGGCTCACTGGACAGTGCCTGCAGTCCCTGCCGGTGCCGGTGTGCTTGCCCAGCGTTGGTTGGTGGGTTTTGCCTGCTGCTGTCGCTCCTCGTCAGCAGCCCAAGGGCTCACGTTTGCTCCAGAGCCCGGCCCCAAGGGCTCTGAACCTGAGAACCTGACAATTCTATATAGCACAGCTTAAATTGTGCATGCAAATCTGGTCATATTCTAGGTTTGCGTTCACAAGTAAGTTAACAAACCAATCAGTGCTGATAATTGCCACTTAACATGCAATTATTTACACTAATTTACATATAACTTACATGCTTCACGTAAATTCTAAGTCACATAGTTGAAAAGAGGGCATGGTATGTTTTGTTTGGGAAGATGTTTGGATAATGTTAAATGAGATATTGCTGAAACATTTATGTTAATATGTAAATCTAAAATAAAAATATAAATTGTAAAAAAAAAAGAAAAGGGGGCATGGGCATGGAATAGGTGGATCGTGGACACATTTAAAATCTATGCATGTTGTCATAGAATACATCTAGTCTGTTCCTAATTTAGGCGTCAGCATTTGCACCAAGTTTTACTTGGTGTAATTGCCTGTGACAAAATTTAGTCATGCAGATGTGTGCTCGGCATATTCTATAATCTGCGTGGAAATTTAGACATACTTTATAGAATATGGCAAGGCGGCTTTTTTAATGTTGATTTTTCAGGTGCCATATATAGAATCTAGTCCATAATTTAGGACATATGACAGTCAATATTATCCATTCAAACCAGGGAATATTTTAAAGGAGAAATCAAGTGGCCAACAATCCTGCCGAATGCAGAAGTGCTGATGAATATTGGCCTCTTTTTGATCTTGTATTCTGTTTAAGTGTGTTAATTTTGAGGTTGTTAAAGGGGTGGTCTTTCTTTGAGAAATTTGCAAACCCATAGAATGCAGTTTCTTCACTGACCTGATGAAAGGCAGCAAATACTATGGGGCTCATTTTAAAAGCACTAGGACTTAGAAAGTTCCTTAGGTTACTATCAGGCTCATTTTCGAAAGAGAAGGACGTCCATCTTTCGACATAAATAGGAACATGGGCATCCATCTCCTAGAGACGTCAAAATCGGTATAATCGAAACCCGATTTTGGACATCTCCAACTGAAGTCCGTCGCAAGGACGTCCAAATTTCAAGGGGCGTGTTGGAGGCATAGTGAAGGCGGGACTTGGGCGTGCCTAACACTTGGATGTCTTTGACTCAGAATCGAAAAAAGCAAGGATGTTCATGACGTACACTTAGACGTTTTCACACGGATGTGTTTTTTTTACGAATAAGGCACAAAAAGGTGCCCAAAATGACCAGATGACCTACCGTTACTCCCCCAGTGGTCACTAACCCCCTCCCACCCTACAAAAACATCTTTAAAAATATTTCATGCCAGCCTCTATGCCAGCCTGAGATGTCATACTCAGGTCCATGACAGCACATGCAGGTCCCTGGAGCAGTTTTAGTGGGTACTGCAGTGCACTTCAGATAGGCAGACCCAGGCCCATACTCCCCCTACCTGTTACATTTGTGGAGGAAACAGCAAGCCCTCCAAAACCCACCAGAAACCCACTATACCCACATATAGGTGCCCCCCTTCACCTGTAAAGGCTATGATAGTGGTGTACAGTTGTGGGTAGCGGGTTTTGGGGGGGGGGGGGTTGGGGGCTCAGCACACAAGGTAAGGGAGCCATGTACCTGGGAGCATTTTATGAAGTCCACTGCAGTGCCACCTAGGGTTCCCGGTTGGTGTCCTGGCATGTTAGGAGGACCAGTGCACTAGAAATGCTGGCTCCTCCCACGTCCAAATGGCTTGCATTTGGACGTTTTTAACATGGACGTCTTTGCGTTCAAAAATTGCCGACAGTCAAAGATGTCAGTGTCTAGGGACAGCCATGTCTAAGGACGTCCAAATTCAAGGACGTCCTTGGTATTTTCGAAATGAAAGATGGACGTCCGTCTTTTTTTGAAAATACGGTTTTCCCCACCCCTGGATTTGGACGTTTTACAAAGACATCCAAATCTAAACATAGATGTTTCTTTGAAAATGCCCCTCCACGTAACTTTGTAAGTCTAAGAGCTTTGAAAATTTTGCTCAGAAGCTGCTCATAGATGTAACAAATTAGTAACAGTGTGTTTGTTCATCTTACTTCTACATATTCAAGTGCAATAACATGGCAACCACAATACTTTCCTCAGGTGACATTATTGGCTTAGTGGTTAAAGCACTGGTCTTGACATCCAGAGGTATCCAGTTCAAATCTCTACTGTTACTCCTTGTGATCTTGGGCAAGTCACATAACCCTCCATTGCCTCAGATGCAAACTTAGATTGTGAGCCCTCCAGGGACAGGGAAATATCCAGTGTACCTGAATGTAATTCACCTTGAGCTACTACTGAAAAGGTGAGAGCAAAATCTAAAATAAATAAAAATTATGACACCTTTTATAGAGTGTCTCATTGGCAATGAATCACTGAGGCCAGGGGGCTTGGCAGTAGGGCAGTAGGGCAGGGTTAAATGCTTTACAGTGCAGAGGCTGGGGTGAAGCCTAGACATGAACCATTAGCCTACCATGGATTAGGCCCCCAGGTGGCCTTTGCCATTTGACCCCTTTAAATACAGTCCAACTGTGTGAAAGGGAGCTCCAGGGTCAGGAAGATAAAGATAACTACAACTTAATGAAGTCTAGCCATCTTTTTGTGATAGCCTCTTTTACATGTCCATTCATCATTCGTTATTTAAAAATATGTATAATTTGTTCCATCCACGGTTCTGTGAAGGACGAGTCACATATATTGATATGCAAAACAAAAATTACAAACCAATGAAAATCTGTATGTAAAAAATGTTTAATAAAGGCCCGATATTTTAAAGGACTTGCACCTGCTACCTAGATAAGTCCTGCCGATCAGGGCAATACATGGATTTTCATTGGCATCATCTAAATAATGCCACTGAAAATCACTATAGATCACCCCTACACTGGGATGGCCCAAAGGCCGAGCTGGGATTTATCTGGAGACCAGAGATATTCAGTACCGGACTCCAGATAACTAACCAGATAATTTAGGACAACAAACAGGTTAGTTATCCTGAGACTAGCATGGAATATTGCTGTTATCCGGATAAGAATGGCATTCACCAGTATATCTAAAAATCATCACCAATATCCAGATATCAGCCAGCGCTGACTATGTGGGTATAAGTTCAAACACCATAGCCAGCGTTTAAATGAAACATTGACTGTGGAGTCTGAATACAGACCCCATGGCTTTTAGAGACTTTCTAAAAACTCCCATATTAGCTTCTCTGCAGCTCTTTAATAATAGATTTAAATAAATCTTCACACATAGCTGTCTACACATATTTGCTTACAGCACCCTTGTGGCTTCAGCTTTTTTTCACAGAGAGGATACTACAAGAAAAATGCAAAATGCCACTGGTGTTTTTAAAAATATTTTTAGCTAGTTTCTCCACTTCAAAAATTCATAAAATGGGACCAGTACCATATGTTAGTAACTGTAGCTGTTAGTGTCATATCAATTATCAGTGAAAGCATTCAAAATGCAAGATGTACATTTAACCCCGATTCTATAAAAGTCGCCAAAAATTGTGTGTGCAGATTTGGGCGCATGCCCAATTTGTGCGTGCAGTGTAATTGAATAATGAGCTAATTAACACCAATAATTGACTTTTTAACCAGCAAGTATTGGCACTAATTAGATTTAATTGGTATTTACATGCGTAAATTTAGGTGTGGAATCTGTGCAATCTAAAAATGGGGGTGCAGAAATGGGAGGGCCATGGGAAGAATGGGGCCATTGCTAAAATTAACGTGTGTTGTAGAATAAAGGGGATATGCGTCTAATTTAGGCGCGTACATTTGCATCATGTTTCAGTTGGTGTAGATGGCTGTGCCTAAAGTTAAGCGTGGCTTGTAGAATTGTGCTTTTTTTGGTACCATATATAGAATCTAACACTTAGGAGCCAATGCAGTAAAGTGTGCTAGCCTTTGTGTATTGGTTAGTTCAACTTTTGCACACCGTTTTGTGCATCCTATGTAGAAACAAGTTTTTGCATGGGCTAACTGCATAAAGCCTGAGGGGCCCTTTTAATAAGCCGTGTAAGCGTCTCTGCGCTCCCAACGTGCGCCAAAATGGAGTTACCACTCAGCTACTGCATGGCTCTTGGGGTAATTTCATTTTTGGCGCATATCCAATATGCGTGTTCGAAAAATAATTTTTATTTTTGGACGCGCATATCGGACACGCGCCAAGTGGCATTTGATGCATGTAGGTCATTACTGCCTGGTTTTCATGTGAGACTTTACCGCTAGGTCAATGGCTGGCGGTAAGGTCTCAAACCCAAGATGGATGCGCAGCAATTTTCATTTTGCCGCACATCCATTTTCGTCAAAAATGTTTTACAGGTGCACTGAAAAATGATTCTGCGCGCACCCAAAACACTCATCTACACTACCGCAGGCCATTTTTCAGCATGCCTTTGTAAAAGGGCCCATTAGTTAGGCATTAGCACGCAATTCATGTAAGTCTCATGGAAATGAAGATTTTAGGTTTTTGAACATACATGTGATATACCACCTTCCTATAGTACAGCCAAAGCCATTTACATATTATATACAAGTACTTTCTTCGTCCCTAGTAGACTCACAATCTGCTTTTGTACCTTGGGCAATGGAGGGTTAAGTGACTTGTTCAGGGTCATAAGGAGTCACAGTGGGAATCAAACCCAGTTCACCTGGTTCTCAGCACACTGCATTCCTTCTCTGATCTTTTCAACACAGATTCAGAGATGTTCTCAAAAGATCAGACAGCCTAGTGCAGGGTTTTTTTTTAATGCTGGGATTTGAACACAGAGTCTGAGGAGGTGTAAAAGGATTAGCTTATTCTTTTGCAATCAGTGCTAATGAGGATTTTATGCCTGCTTCATCGCTTTACCACAAGCATATGGGACCCAAAACTTTTTCTGGCTTTGTTGAAGAAGAGGAGCTGAGAGGGGAGGTGTGCTGGAACAAGGAAATGCTGGGTTGTTGTGTATGGGCACCTGGAGTTGCATGCACACACATGATGGAATGCCACTCTATGCAAAAATTGTATGTGTTAACTAGCATTCCAGCACCCATGCAAACACATACCTGCAACCCTGGGTGCTAATGCAGTTTTCTTGTGCACTAAATGTGGCTGCTGCTAGTGCAGACACATCTGCACATGCATCTGGCACACTCTCCCATGTTGGCGAATGATTTTTTATACACAGTCTAGTACCATTCAAAATGTGTGTATTAGGAAACCCTGCACGGAGGTTTAGCAAGGGCCCTAATGTCTGGCTTTCTGTCACCCCCTTGGAGTGTAGTACTACTGCATTGAGCAGATATAAGTTACAATCTAATGGTCTCAGATTCATTTCTGTGGGGACTTACTACAAGTGGTACATTTTCTCTCTCACCCCACTTGCTCCAGTGGTTTCATCTGGGGAACAAAAAAACCCTGCTGGTCCTTCAGTGGCCTGTTCTGCTGACACTGCCACTGGGCAAACAGCGTTAGGCATGCACCAAAAAGTTGATTTTTAAAAACCACAAAAACCTTCCATCAGGAACAGCTCCAGAATTACATATTAAGCACTAATGCTGGCAGTGTATCACAGTGATTGCAGGTCAGAGCTCTTTACCTAGATGCCTCCCAGCTTGTTTCTCTTATTCATTTCTCACTGTGTGGCCATGGCTGTGACACATAAAGGGGCATAATCGAACGGGGACGACCATCTCTAAGGGCGTCCATCTCTAAGGACGTTCCGGCGAAGGGGCGGGGAAACCCGTATTATCGAAACAAGATGGACGTCCATCTTTCGTTTCGATAATACGGTCGGGGACGACCAAATCTCAACATTTAGGTCAACCTTAGAGATGGTCGTCCCCGGTTTTCGGCGATAATGGAAACCGAGGACGCCCATCTCAGAAATGACCAAATCGAAGCCATTTGTCGTGGGAGGAGCCAGCATTCGTAGTGCACTGGGCCTCCTCACATGCCAGGACACCAACCGGACACCCTAGGGGGCACTGCAGTGGACTTCACAAATTG
Source organism: Microcaecilia unicolor (assembly GCF_901765095.1). Lineage (NCBI taxonomy): Eukaryota > Metazoa > Chordata > Amphibia > Gymnophiona > Siphonopidae > Microcaecilia > Microcaecilia unicolor. The sequence goes on along the minus strand of NC_044032.1, from coordinate 107,781,495 downwards.
CTCCCAGGTGCATAGCCCCCTTGCCTTCGGTGCTGAGCCCCCCAACCCCCCCAAAAAAACCTACTCCTCAAAACTGTATACCACTACCATAGCCCTTAGGGATGAAGGGGGGCACCTACATGTGGGTACAGTGGGTTTCAGGTGGGTTTTGGAGGGTTCACATTTACCACCACAAGTGTAACAGGTGGGAGGGGGATGGGCCTTGGTCCGCCTGCCTGAAGTGCACTGCACCCACTAAAAAGTGCTCCAGGGACCTGCATACTGCTGTGATGGAGCTGGGTAAGACATTTGAGGCTGGCATAGAGGCTGGCAAAAAATGTTTTTAAATTTTTTTGAGGGTGGGAGGGGGTTGGTGACCACTGGGGGATAAGGGGAGGTCATCCCTGATTCCCTCCGGTGGTCATCTGGTCAGTTCGGGCACCTTTTCGAGGCTTGGTCGTGAAAAAAAGGGGACCAAGTAAAGTCGACCAAATGCTTGTGAGGGACGCCCTTCTTTTTTCCATTATCGGCCGAGGACACCCATCTCTTAACCACGCCCCCGTACCGCCTTCGGTACACTGCCGACATGCCCCCATGAACTTTGGTCATCCCCGCGACGGAAAGCAGATAAGGATGCAAAAAATCAGCTTTCCATTATGCCGATTTGGCGACCTCGGGAGAAGGACGCCAATCTCCCGATTTGTGTCAGAAAATGGGCGTCCTTCCCTTTCAAAAATAAGCTAGATAATGTCACAGAGTCTCTATAACCATAGGCGCCCCATATAAGAGGCTTGAGCTAGGTGGGACGCAGGAAGTGGCCGCTCACCTTCCCGCTCCTTCAGCACCAGTGCACCGTGTTCGCCACGATGTTCTCCAGCTCCATGATCGGCGCGCGCACTCACTCCCGAGCAACCGAACTGTCTGTCCCCAGGCGAGACATACATCGCCTAGCCCGCCTCCCCCTCCTACCCAGCCAATGAGCGCACGGACACACCCTGCCCCACTACCCCGCGCAGCCAATCAGCACGCGGACTCCCCCAAGGACAGTACGAGGCTACCTAGCCCAAGGAGGTTTAATAGACTGCAGACGAAGTGAGCCTATCTGCTCCACTGTAGGAACTGAAGCCAGTAGCCAGAGCTTTAGTTCACCCAAAACAATAGCAAAAGATTATTTAGGGGCTGTCTATGCCGTGGTCCATCTGTAAAAGGTCAGAACCTGTTCCAGTTGGATTGGCAGTGCCTTAAAAGGTGGAGGACAATATATATATATATATATATATATATATATATATATATAACTCTATTATATAGCACAGTGTAGAAAAATGAGCACAAAATACAGCCTTTATTAGTGCTCTTTCCCACCAGCAACAATAATTTTTGAAGCTGCTTTAATAATACTCAGTTTTGATTTCATGATATTTATATCTACATATGGGAAGCTTAAAAATGAGCGGATGGGTGAGAGCAGGCGGAACGGAAGAGACAGGACCCGGGGGGGGGGGGGAGCGAGGGAAGCGAAAGCTACGGACAGACAATGGCTGGCTGGATGGGGGGGTAGGGGAGAGGAGAGTCGCTGGTGGGCAGGGAGGGCAGGGGGAGAGGAGGGCAGCTGGACATGGGTGGATGAAGGGGAGAGCAGGGTTGCTGGACATGGGTGGATGGAGGGGAGGGGAGGGCTGCTGGACATGGGTGGATGGAGGGGAGGATTGCTGGGTGGATGGAGGGGAGGGCAGGGGAGAGAAGGGTTGCTGGACATGGGTGGGTGGATGGAGAGGAGTGTTGCTGGACATGGATGGAGGAGAGGGAAGGGAGAGAGAAGAAATGCTGGACATGGAGGGAGGGGGAAGGAGCAGTGAGGAAGGAGATGAGATGAGGTAAAAGAAAGAGAGTAGAAAAACTGCACATGGATGAAGAAAATAGACAGAAGCTGGATCCACTAGACAGTCAAGTCTGCGGAGGACCCAGCTTTTACTTACGGATCCAGGACAAGAAATGAAGAAGAAAGGCAGAAAGTAAAGAAATAAATGGAAAGGAAGCCCTGGAAACGGAGTTAAGAGGACAGATAGCAGAATCGGATACTGGGCCAGCATGATCAGAAAAACAAAGTCACCAGACAACAAGGGTTGAAAAGATCATTTTATTTTCATTATAGTGTTTGGAATATGTCCACTTTGAGAATCAGGTGCTCAACATTAAAAATTTATATTTATTTACTTATTTATGGCATTTTATCCCACATTAAACATGAATTAGGGTGTTTTGTGGCTCTACATGAGAATTGTGATATTATGATCCCTTGTTTCATATTGTTGATGGTCTGCATTTTCCGTATGGGTGGTATATTGGTGTATTAGGTTCTGCCCAGTGTAATATTTATGGTACAGTAAGGTTCTGAGTGTGGTTTTGCACAAAGTTGTGCATAGTGTTTTGCAGTTGAGCGATTGTGGTTAGTGTATGCTTTGAGCAACCACTTTATTCTTTGACATATGATACATATCTAATATCTAAATTTAATAAAAGGTATTAATTGTGACTTTTATTTTTATTTATTTATTTTTTCTGTGTTATCAGACAATTATGGATTTAAGCTCCACCCATGGCCCCACCCCTAACCCCGCCCCCTTTAGCCTCCCCAAACAGTTGGGCCACCGACTGCCTATGTCTATAACCACAAAAAAGATATATTTTAAAATCTTATGTGGCATTATACACGTGTCACCTATGATCTTATGGAAAGACAACAAAGCATTAATCTGTTTATAATGTGATTCTTTTTTTGTATGATGAAGATCGTATATGTAGGATCAGAGTGCCAACAGAACAGAATGCACTGTTAATTAATAGCAATATAACATTTTTTTCCAGGTATACAGAAGCAAGAAGTGGTATGTAAAAGGCTGGATGACAATTCCATTGTGCAGAACAATTACTGTGACCCTGACAGTAAGCCACCAGAAAACCAAAGAGTCTGTAACACTGAGCCTTGCCCACCGGAGTAAGTACCTGTTCAAGAACTGTTTTGGGGTTTTTTCCCAGAATTGCCAAGGTGGGAGATTGTAAAAGTCTCAGGATATTTTTAGGATGGCAGTGTCTTGATTTAGGGGAATTTATGGAAGGAGAATCCACTCTGATTAAACCAGTTCTAGCTGTTAGTAAATGTGATGTTTTTCATGTGCTGTTACTATAATAGAAGTTAGAGCCTTATAAATTCAGGGCATATATGTAGATGCCTATGGGATAGATTGCTTGGGAGTACATTTCTGGAATCTGTATTAGTAGACGTAGTACAATTACTAGATCCATGATGTTATTTGGAAGAAAAGAAGCATTAAGATGTGTTATTTTACTGTTAACCCCAATTAATACTAACTAGGTTTCATTATATCAAATGGGACCTGTTCTAAAATAGCATGCATTTATGATAAAGTAACAAGTCTTAATGGTAGCCCTTGTTGAAAACTAGACCTCTAATATTGTTATAGTTTTAGGGGCTGATTATTAATGTCTAGAACACACTAGTAATGTTTGCATGCACTCACCATTAGTAAAGAAATAAAGTGACTTTTGTACAAAACAAGTGCAAAGTGATGCATGTGGGAAAAAGGAACCCAAACCATAGTTACATGATACAAGCTTCCACTTTAGGAGTCACCGCCCAGGAAAAGGATCTTGGTATCATCATTGATGTTACCTTGAAACCCTCTGCTCAATGTGAGGCAGAGGCTAAGAAGGCAAATAGAATGTTAGGGATTAGTAGGAAAGGAATGGAAAATAAAATTAAGAATGTTATAATGCCTTTATATCACTCCATAGTGCAACCACACCTCGAATACTGTGTGCAGTTCTGGTCACCGCATCTCAAAAAGGTATAGTGGAATTAGAAAAGGTACAGAGAAGGGCGACAAAAATGATAAGGAGGATGGGACGACTTCCCTATGAGGAAAGGCTAAAGCAGCTAGAGCTCTTCAGCTTGGAGAAGAGACAGCTGAGGGGAGATATGACAGAGGTTTATAAAATATTGAGTGGAATGGAACGGGTAGGTGTGAATCACTTGTTTACTCTTTCCAAAAATACGAGGACTAGGGAACACGCAATGAAGCTACTAAGTAGTAACTTTAAAATGAATTGGAGAAAATATTTCTACACTCAACAAGAAATTAAACGCTAGATTCATTGCCAGAGAATGTGGTAAAAGCTGTTAGCTTAGCAGGGTTTTAAAAAGGTTTGGATAATTTCCTAAAAGAAAAGTCCATAACCCATTATTAAGATGGACTTGGAAAACTCCACTACATATGCTAGGATAAAAGCAGCATAAAGTCTTTTTTGCTCTTCTGGGATCTTGCCAGATACTTGTTGGAAACAGGATACTGGGCTTGATGGACCTTCAGTCTGTCCCAGTATTTATATGCTTATGTTCTTAAGCCACACAGACAGTTAATAGCACATAGGGGTTTTGTATATCCCAAGAAACCATCTCTGTTGTAGTTTTAAGTGCTGATTGCTAAAAGCCAGGTAGTTGTATGGATTTCAGGGAGAGCCACTCTGGAATGCACAGGGCTGAGAGCACAGAGAAGATGAGGTGAAGCCAAGGGCTAGGGCTGGGATGATTGAAGCAGAAAGGACAAGGGGCAGATTGTGACCAGGATCAAAACAGAGGCAGTAAAGAGAGGAGTGCATGTGCAACAGATAAGAGAGGAAGAGAAGAGAGGACATGGAGGAATAAGAGAAGAGAAACAAATGAAGGGGTGATTCAGAAAGGAGAGAAGAAGGAGTAAAAGAAAGAGAATGGGCTCTCTATAGAATATGTTTCCTTTCCAAACAATGGATATAAAACATGGATTTCAGTAAATATCTGGGGTACTCTCTTCATCTTACTAGGCCCTGTGGTAGATAATACATGCACTCACTGTTAATAAATTACCCCCTCCCCTTTTTTTTTTAAAGTAGTATAAGACACCATTCAAATAAAAGATACTACTATACTCCTTTAATTGGTAGTTTCATATTAATAATCTGGTTTGTTGGAATAGGTGTCTTAGTAGCTGTGGAGTTTGATTTACTGATTTAGTAGTGCTTGTGAAGTACTGTCTCCCACTGAATATTGCTGGTTAGCGCCTAGCAGGTATCTGGTTATATTATGCGATATAATCGGCTATCTGCCAATTTTCAGTGCGTCACCAGCCAAGTTTGGTGGCCAAATATGGCTGCGTTAATAATTGGAATATTTTTTGCCGGCTCAAACTTAACCATCCAGTGCTGAATGTTGGTTTGGTCAATTAAATTGGAACCAGCCAAAAATAAACCAGATATTCAATGCCGGTCACTAGAAATGGCCCAGTATTGACTATCCAGGCTCAGTGCTGCCTTCAGCTACCTCATGTAGTCTGATTCGGCCCCTTTGTATTGTTGCTGTGCTAGTGTTTCTGTTCTTTTTCTTTTGGTTTGACTTTTCTTGTCAACTTGTTCCTATAAAGCATGTTTATATTGGACTCTACAAAGCATTAATGTTAGCCCTCTATATCCAAAAAGTTAAAACTGGAACTGCTAATTACCAAAAAACAAACTCATAAACCTTAATCCCAATTCTTTATTTAATCCATTTGATGATGAAATGTTTGTAAAAAGTCAGTTACTTACAGTTGCATTGAGATGGATTAGGGATTCTGCACATACAGATGAGTCTGTGTCTGTGATCAGTCTCTCTCCAGAGACGAAGAACTGTCAGTGCCTGATAATTTGTATACTGAAATCAACAGGCAGGACAGCTGCATAGGTAACCATAAGCAACACATATTGGTAAACATAAACAGCCACATAAGTGAAAAATCACTATACCTTTCTACCCTGAGAGGATAAAAATAAGCAGGTGCCTCAACATGGAGAGTTCATGCCCTCTACACATTGGATCTATGATCTAGGTACAGCTTCCAGTTCTCTCTCAATTCTCTCACAGAAAGCAATTGGAGGGAGAAGGGAATTTTGCTCCTCTCAGCATGCCTAGAAGCAAGCAGTGACAAAGCTCTAAAAAACACTCTGGCCAATATTTAAAACCATTTAACTGGCCAGGAATGGCACCTGGTCGGTTATATAGTATTTAACTGGCGATATTCAGCGGGAGATTGCCAGCTATCTCCTGCTGAATTCTGCCGGTGAGCACTTAGCGGATAGCCAGTTATATCATGCAGTTTAACCGGCTATCTGCCGATATTCAGCACATATCCAGCTGTTTGGCCACCAAAATAGTAAGTATATCTTTGGCTAGTTTAAACTTAACCAGCCAATGCTGAATATCGGCTTGGCCAGTTAACCAGCCAGAATACACCAGATATTCAATGCTGGTCACTGAATATCTGGGGTCAGCACCTACCGTGGGAGACAACCCGGTTACCTCCCACGGTCTGAATATCAGGCCCACTGGGTGCAGAACACAGGTGTTAACAAAAGCTGATCATAGAGGACTGCAGAAATGCAGGGGCCTGGTCCATATACACAGTTCAATAATTTCCAGACAGGTAATCTGATATACACAGACAGCACAACATGGGGCAGAACATTGTCAGTTCTATATATTAGCCCAAGCTTCTGGTGTTGATGTCTGCTAATAAATTGCAAATTGCTATAGTAAAAACAAACAAAGAAGACCTTTCAGCTGCCTGTTGACCCACAATTACGTAATGGATGCCAAATGACTTTAGGAGGAAAGGTCGTGCTTTTATTTCCTGAATTTTCTTTAGCGTTGTCTTCATGTTAATGGATTTTCAGTTGGTTAATATAATTTATTTGCAAGCCTAAGAGGCAGACTGTTCAGAAAAGTGGATAAATAGTATTTTACTGAGGCTGCATGATTCTGGAACATTTGGTTCAAGGCCAGCTTTGTAGGCTGTTACTCATTCAGTTGGTTTCAGAGGAATCAGTTTGGTAAACCACTGAAAAACAGTCCTCATACCAATCCCTTCCCCAGAGAGTTCAGCACGGTTGGGTACACTTGAAAATCTTTGCCGCAGGAGAAGCTTCACACTAATCTAGCATGGCAGTGACCCACTACAGAAAGCATACATACATACACTTATCTGTATGATCAGAAAATACCACAGGGAAAAATATGACCAAGGATAGACATGATTCTTCTAGCTGTTTCTCAATTCAATGTAAGATTAAATGTAATCCTCCAGATTTTTCAAAGACATCCAGTTGAACTGAGGTAGACAGTGGCAGAATAATATTGTGATAGTATGAGTAAGGTTTTTTTTTCTTGTTTATAGATATATTCTTGCCAGAGAAAATGTATTCAAACAGTAGACTTAAAACTGATAATTTAATACAAGTCTATGTTGTGATAGTGCCTTTTAGTGTAACTTGACCTGACCCTTCAAAAGAGAAACTAAGTTTTAATGTTTTTTTTTTATTCAGGATGAGAATAATAATACAGTAATCTGCATAATAATATCACAATGCAAAGTCCACAATGAATTATATAGCAATTAAACAATGACATATGAGCAAACAAAGCATCATAATGCAGAAGATACAAAAGGAACTTATGATCCCTATTTTATAAACCACCAAACCCCCTTTTTCCTTTGACCCTACATAAATACAACTATGGTGGACCGTTATCTGGACTCTTATGATTCCAGGCCATCTATACATGACATAAATTTAAACTGAAACTTCCCTACCCTCCCATTCCCCCAACCACCTCCCGGCAGAGAACCCCAATATAGCCCAACATCAGGTGATAAACAGGTCATGTTACACTCCGGAATTAATTCAGCACCGCACTATATTGTATAAAGGGAATCTCTAAAACTGGATACCCTTTTATGCACTACTTGAGCATGTAAATATACAGAATATTAACACTTTCACATACACACATAAGTGACTGCAGGGCAACCAAGTGCTATTATATAATGGTGCACATACGTGGCATAGGGCCAGATTCTGTATAAGGTGCCTAAAAAATCTGCACGGTAAACATTTCCAGCTAAGCATATTCTATAAGTGGCACCTAGATTTAGGCACAGTATATAGAATGCGCTTAGTTGATATCCCAGCGCCTAAACCAACATGCCTCCATTTACACCAATAAAAACATGGCATAAATCTCTGCACATAGGTTTACACATATTGAACCATATTTTATTTTATTTGGTACATTTGTATCCCACATTTTGCCACCTATTTGCAGGCTCAATGTGGCTTACATAGTACCGTAAAGGCGTTCGCCAATTCCGGTATGAACAAATACAGTAATGTTGTGGTAGAATAAGGTTCGTGTGTACAGATACATTAGGGAATCGTAGAGAGGAAGAGTTATTATATGTCTGTTACAAGCTTTGGTTTCATTGTGTTGCAGGGTAAAGGCATTTAAGTTGGGTCGGTAGGGTATGCCTTTTTGACACGGTTAGTTTTTAATGATTTCCGGAAGTTTAGGTGATCATAAGTTGTTTTCACAGCTTTTGGTAATGCGTTCCATAGTTGTGTGCTTATGTAGGAAAAGCTGGTTGATTTGTATTTGAGTCCTTTGCAGCTTGGGTAGTAGAGATTTAGATATGTTCGTGTAAATTTTGGAACACCAATTAAAAGCCCATTTCCCTGCCCATAATCACACCACTTTTGAACTGCACGCACTAGAATTTAGGCGTAGTTCATTACAGAATATGCTTAGCAAGTTGTGTGCGTAAATTCTAATTATTGACAATTAGTGTTCATTATTGCTTGTTTGGTGCTGTTAGCAACGCTGATTAGCTTGTTAAGCCAATTAAGTTATGTGCGTTCTTGTGGAATATGCTTAGATTTCACAGTGGAAAGCTAGGCACGCTATATAAAATCCGGCAGATAGCACATAAATGCAACAGGGGCAATTGCATGAATAGAACATGGAAAGGGCATGATTGGGCATAACTTACAGAATACTGTCAGTTAAACATGTCCCTGCTGCATGTATGCAACTGCAGTTACACCAGGTCTATGGCTATAGGTGCACCAATACCAGGTTCTGGTATTATTCTATAATAGAATCAAGGTGCCCAGAATAGGATCTCACAGCATGGCATTGGAGGGGAGGGGGGCTAGAAGAAAGCAACCAATTATAGAATTGCCCCCATACTGTCTTCCAGTCCGAGCATGTAAAAAATAGAGTACACTGTTTTATGAACAAGATGGTGGGCAATTTTAACTGTGGTCTCTTTTAACTTTTCATTGGACTGTGTTGAATATATTATGAACTGAAATGTGGATATAGATAGTGATTAAATAGAAGGGAGAATCCTTGTTCCGTGATTGACTGCTTAAGAGTCTGGTCCATGGTGATGGCCTGGAGAAAGTATGAGTTAAAAAAAAGGATGACATAGTTAAAAAAAACATTTTAGAAACAGAGAATATGATGTTCAGGAACCAGAAGGTCCATCTAGTTTGCCTGTTTTCTCTTCCTGTTGTAATGCAGCAGAATTAAGTATCTCTCCCTCCCCCACCCCCCACCCCCCGGCTAAGGATCTTGTCCTTTGATTTCTTTAATTCCACTACTGTTTTTCCTCTGCTTTATATTCTTTTGGCGATACAGCTCCAAGCATAGGGGGCACAATTTTTTAATCTCAAGAAGACCTACTGGAATGCGCATTATGGCATGCATAAATTTGTTCATTTTTATTTGTGCATATTGTCTGTGTTTCTTTTATAACAGCACATAGACATCTATAAAATAAGCATAAAATAGACATACTCCTCAGGATTCTATCGCGTTGAGATTTCTATGTCCTTCTTTGTTAAATTGTACAGCGCTGCATAACCCTGGTAGCGCTTTAGAAATGTTAAATAGTAGTAGTAGTAATAGTAAATTGAAGCATATTCCATAACAATGTGTATAAGCTAATTAATTAGAATTCACACACACAGCTGTCTAAGCGTATTCTTCAATGTGGTACACGTAAATTGTAATTTGCATAGTCAAAAAGGGGACATGGCCAAGGCCATGGAATAGGAAGGTCATGGGCATTTTAAAAAAATTTATGTGCATTGTTATAGAATGCACCTGATCCACGTATTATTTAGGCATTGGGATGTACGCCAAGTTTTACTTGGTGTAACTGCCCTTAACTAAATGTAGTCGCACGGAGCAGCATTCTGTATATTCTATATACTGCATGGAAATTTAGGCTTATTCTATAAAGTATGTCTAAATTAAAATATATTTTATAGAATACACTTAGGCGAATTTCATTTTGGCATTAATTTTTTAGGCGTGATAAATAGACTCTAGTCTACTATTCATATTTTTAGATATAATCTTATAAAACTCTCCTCTAACTGTAGTAACTGATAGATAACCACTGAAACTTCTAGCATTTTCACCTTCATCCAAGATCAACACAATTATGGTTCAGTTCCATTCTGTAAATGGATCCTGCTTACTGTGTCCATCTGCTTACTGAACTGCTATTCTCAGCTATGGCCTCCAGAATATTTGGACATGACCCTTTCAGAAAGACTTACTGTACTGTACATTAGCACTGTCAATAGCACAGAAATAGTCTCTCCTTACCCACTTACTAGTTCCAGTTCCTACCTGTTCATTTTTTTTTATAAGAAAATAACCTTTACCATTAAATAGGCAATATAACATTTTAACCTCTTGAGCCAACGCTTTCATGATGAAATTGAACAAAGAAAAAACACAATGCCTGATCCTCTCATCTCAACACTCTGCGCCCCTCCCATCTAATCTCAAAACCTCTGACATCACAATCCCCATTTCCGACAAACTGAAAATCCTTGGAGTGGCACTAGACAACCACCTTTCGCTGGAAAATCACGCTAAATCCACCACAACCCTATCTCCCCCAGAAAACTTTCCGGAATTTGGTGCAATCCACTGTACTTACCCATGTCGATTACTGTAATAGTATCTTCTTAGGCTGCAAGGCCCATATCCTGAAAAATCTTCAGATTGCCCAAAATACAGCAGCGAGACTCATTTTCGGCAAATCACGTTTTGAATTTGCAACCCCTCTTCGTGCAAAACTTCACTGGCTCCCTATCAAAGAGCGAATCAACTTCAAGATCCACACATTAATCCACAAGATCATCCACGGTGAATCTCCACACTATATGCTTAATCTGATTGACCTCCCTACCAGAAACATGTCTGAATCTTCGCAAAATTACCTCAATCTGCACTACCCCAATTGCAAAGGAATCAAATACAAAACCTATTATGGATCCAACTTCTCCTTCCTAGGCAGCCAACTCTGGAATGCCCTTCCCAGACCCATCCGATCAATTTGTGACTATTTGCCCTTCCGGAGAGCACTGAAGACCCACCTATTTAAGCAAGCCTATCCTAATGACCCAGACTAATCTTATGAACCCATCTACCTAACGACACTGACCTAGACTGTATCTCTTACTTCACTCCCTTCTCCATTGCCTATCTCTACCTACCCATCTCTTCTGTCATTCGGGTATATTTAACCTTTGCCCTCTCCAACAATACTTTGTATTCCCTATTACTATGTAAGCCGCATTGAACCTACTTTGAGTGGGAAAGCGCAGGATACAAATGTAATAAATAAATAAATAAATATAATAATAAACAAGCCCACATCAAGGGGGAGTGGGGTGAAAGAGAAATAACAAAGAAAGAAAGAAAGAAAAAACCTAATGGAAATCATGAATAACTTTCCATATTAAGGGGTCCTTTTACTTAGGTGCATTGAAAAATGGCCTGCGGTAGTGTAGGCGCTTGTTTTGGCTGAGGTGGAGATATGATTGAGGTCTATAAAATCCTGTTTGGTGTAGAACGTGTAAAAGTGAATCGATTTTTCACTCTTTCAAAAAATACAAAAACTAGGGGACACAATAAAATTTCATGGAAATACTTTTAAAACAAATAGGAGGAACTATTTTTCACTCAATGAATAGTAAAGCTCTGAAACTTGCTGCTGAAGGACATTGTAATGGTGAATAGTATATCTGGGGTTAAAAAAAGTTTGGAGAAGTTCCTGGAGGAAAAGTCCATAGTTTGTTATTGAGATGGACATGGGGGAAGTCACTGCTTGCCCTGGGATTGGTAGCACGGAATGTTGCTACTATTTGGGTTTCTGCTGGGTGCTTGTGACCTGGATTGGCCACGGTTGGAAGCAGGAAACTGGGCTAGATGTACCATTGGTCTGACCCAGTATGGCTATTCTTATTATTTATTTACTTATTTATTTGGATTTATTTACTGCCTTTTTGAAGGAATTCACTCAAGGTGGTGCACAGTAAGAATAAATAACATGAAGAAAAAGAGCATACACTCGTCAATTACACAGAATAATCCCAATAAACATCTATAAATTAGAAACATTTTATGTGCCTTTATTTAAAATGGACTCTCAGAACTATTCCTAGGGCATACATGAACTCCAAAGAAGATGTAAATTTGTGTATATTCTCTGTGTATCTACAAGTGGGGCCCAATATTCAGTTGCTGACCGTTGCCAGCATTAATCCCAAAAATTCAATGTTGGGCCATGTCCAGGCACTGGCATCGAGGGGCCCTTTTATAAAAGGGCTAACATGTGGGTAGCGCATGCCAAATTGACACATGCCAAATTGACACTACCGCCAGGGTAGTGCGTGCGCCCGGTGGTAATTCTGAGTTTGGCTCATGCCGAATCCCACGGTAGAAAATATTTTTCTATTTTCTACCATGGGGGGCATTCCTGGCGGTAATCAGCAGAGTGGCACACATTACATGACTACCGCACGAGTAGCATGTAAGCCGTTATCATTAAGTCAATGCTGGCGGTAAGCGCTCAGGCCGCAAATAGGCGCGTGCTAGTTTTAATTTTTGTGCACGCCCTTTTCCCAGCTGCGGTAAAAGTTGGCCCAGCGCTCACTCAAAAGATGCGCCCACACTACTGAGGGCCACATTTTACTGCGGCTTTGTAAAAGAACCCCTGAATTTCAAGGTTTCAAGAGCTGGTTAAGTGCAATATTCAGCACTTAACCAGCTATGAGTTACCGCATAAAGAAAAGGCTGAGCTTTATGCAGTTAATCTTCCTGATTAAGTGCTGACTATTGGCACTTAACCCCCTGGAACGCCCCCAAAATAGCCCGTTTTCAGTTTGGCACAAACCGGTTAAGTGCCACTGAAAATTATCAGTTAGCCCCGAACAAGTGATTTAATTGGACAGGAGCTGTTTCTGGCCTGTGAAGTCACTTTGAATATGAACCCCGTGGTATTTTAAAAAATGAAATACATGCATACATTGTACCATTTTTCACTTGTAAAGCATGTAGGCTTCTCCAGAGAAATCATATGAAACTAACTTAACTGATGCAAATCCATAAGTACATTATTATATTAAAATAAAACCATGCAAATACAAACTGCTCCTGCATACAAAAAAAAGTGAATCAAACAAAGAAATACATTGAGTTGTACATATGGGTCAGATACTTCGTAACCCACAAAAATAAGCTTTTTTCCTTCTAATAATAATGCATGGTGAATAACTATTTAAAGAATGTTTATTTGCCTTTATATGTGTTTGGCAGACAGCTCTTGTAACTAATCAAGTTCAAATACTTTTGCAGATCCCTACCTTGGTGAATGAGATTTCTTGAATATGAAATAAGAATATAGTGTTAAAGATTTATTTCAGATAGCAACAATATTTTGTTTGCCAGAAATAGAAAATTTAAAACCTACAAGTTTAAATATTGGAAAACCACAATAGGAAAAAGCAAAAGGTATCTAAAGTTACTTGAATTTCTTGGACCATTTTAAATTACAGAGGAAATTGAATAGGATAGAGAGCAGCAAAGTAAGGTAGTGATGAGAATGGAAGCATTGTGCTAAAGGAGGTGCAAATAATCTTAGATTGTCAGCCCATTAGGGACAGAAAAGTACCTGCAAAAAATAGTATATGTAAATTGCTTTGACTGTATCTATAGAAAGGTGGTATATCAAGTGTGGAGTAAACATAAACGTAAATTATTTCTTTCTTTCTCATTCTTTGGATTTATTTACCGTCTTTTTGAAGAAATTTGCCCAAGTTGGTGTACAGCAAGAATAAGCTGTACATAGACAATAGACAATATCAACAGAAAAATATTCAAATAACACTACATGTTGTGGCATAATGTGCTGCTTGTTTGGCGCATTCTCATGGCGTTTGGTTCCGCTCTCAAGGCTTTCTGCGAATTCTGTTTACAAGAGCAGACCTCTTTTATAGCACTGTGTTATTTCACACTCTTCCAGTGCCGTTTTTGCAGATTGACCCCTGTAGCAGGCATATGTGACACTGAAACATGGCCCATGTCCAGTCATCAATAAAGTATACCTGTTCCACTCTTGAAAGCCCTTTGTGCTGTTTTTTGGATTGTTTGTGCTGTGTACTTTGATCCTCTCTGCTGTACATAATGTCCTACTTACAATGTCAACACAATACAGAGGAATATAGAGACGGATTAGATAGAATACCAGGAATGAGGTAGAAAATAAGGGTCACTTAAGGAAAAATTGCACATGAAATCAGAAAAGATGCATGAAAGTGATCTCAGCTACAGTAGGAGAGGATAAGCAATAGAAAGCTCTCTGAGCATAGCACAAAAAAGGGTGCCTAGTTTAGGCACCAAGGTGGTACTTATTTTGTATTTATTTATATGAAAGCCATAAATCTATTAAAGTGGAGTACATCGATACAATAGTTGTTTGTACCTGAGGCAATGGAAGGTTAAGTGCCTTGCCCAAGATCACACGGAGCTGCAGTGGGATTTGAACTGGGGTCTGGTGGCTCTTGGCATGTTACTCCAACCATTAGGCTCCTCCACTTCTATTTGGAGTTTATTCTATAAAGGAAAGCAAGCATCTACTTTCCTTTATAGAATACTAACGTAACATTTCATATATGCACCTATGTTTTGGGCATTACCACTTACACCAGCGATTGATAAAAGAAATGCATGGAAACTACAGTATTGTATAATTTATGTGTGTAACTGTGCACAAATTTAAAACAATTGCATAATGTCCAGTGCGAAAACTTCATCCACACCCTTATCTTAGACACCATATCTCCAGCATCTGTTCAGTTCTGTGTGGATGTTAAAAAAGTGACGCCGGAGAGATATGGTGTCTTATAATAGGTATGTGGGTAAAGTTTTTGCATTGGATATTATGCGATTGTTTTGAAATGATTTTAGCTTAAAATTTGTGTATATATAATTTTCTTGTTATAAGACCTATTGCCCAGTCGCAGCGTGGCGAAACATGTCCTATGTTAGCGTGAGTCCGAGTACAGTGTCTTGTGATTAAGAATAAGCTGAAGACAAGTTTTATGAGAATTTATGCAAATGGATATTAAATGATGTTTGAATAAAATACATACAAGATTACCCACGTTCTATATGTGTGTTTGAAGAGAATTCCAGCGCAGGGTTGTTAAGTTATCAGATTGAATTGCCCCCACTGATTATATTTGTCTAGAAAAGCATTATTGCATAGCAGGTTTTTAGGGCCTTAAAGTGTATACCTCTATTCACTGGACGAGTGACCTTGAAGAAATCACTTGAATCTCCCTGTGCTCAAAATTCTTTGAAGAAGAGACAAATCAGCCAGGTGAATTATCTAATACAGGACCATATACAGTAATATCATATAGAGTATGAAAGATAAATATGTATTATGAAATGAATTAGTGAATTTTTCTTTTTTCTATCTAGGTGGTTTATAGGTGACTGGTCAGAATGCAGCAAGACCTGTGATGGAGGTATGCGAACACGGACCGTTCTTTGTATTAGGAAGATTGGACCTTCTGAGGAGGAATCACTGGACGACAGCAATTGTCTAACACACCGCCCCATAGAAAAAGAATCCTGTAACAATCAGTCCTGTCCACCTCAGTGGGTTGCCTTGGATTGGTCAGAAGTAAGGAAAGTTTTGTTTTTATTGTTTGTATTAACACTGATTTTATCTCCCTTGTCACTGACATGGCTAGTGCTGTTGCGGCCCTGTGTATGAACCAATAGAAATGAGGACCATGCTGCTCTACTGGAAGGAGCCATCGTTTGTATCCATGTCTTTATGCACGTTAGTCCCAACTAAATCTAATTAGTGCCAATATTGCTTTTAGAAAGCCAATTATTGGGTCTAATTTGCTTGTTATTCAATTAAATTGTGTGTGCAAATCAGGAACATGCGCACACAGTTTTTGGCGACCTTTACAGAATCAGGGGGATAACAGCTGAGTATTGCTCCTATACACAGAGTGGCCTGTTGGAAGTATTCTTGATATATATTAAATGCCTCCTCCTATCTGGATAGCGGCATTGAATATATGCATTTTTACAATGCTGCAGCCATTTAAAAAAAAATATGCTCACCACTGTAGCTGAATATTGGGCCAGTAGGATTCAGAGTTTGAGCAGAGGGTATGTCAGATAGCAAACTGGGGGGTCCTTTTACTAAGGTGCACCCAAAAATGGCCTGCATTGGTGTAGGTGCGTGTATTGAACACGCACAGGTTCATTTTTCAGCACGCCTGCAAAAAAGGGCTATTTGTTTGGCCGAAAATGGACGTGTGGCAAAATAAAAATTGGCGTGCGTCCATTTTGGGCCTGAGATCTTACCGCCACCCATTGACTTAGTGATAAGGTCTCACGCGTTAACCGGGCAGTAATCATCAGCGCACTACCAATTACCACCCGGTTAGTGCCACACAGTAGAAAAAAAATATTTTCTGACACGCGTAAAAAATTGAATTACCGCCCAGGGCACGTGGTAGCTGGGTGGTAGTTCCAAATTGATGTGCGTTGGCGCATGTAGGTTCCTACACACCTTAGTAAAAGGGACCCTGGGTGATAAACCCCCAAATTGTATATGTGGTACCTTTAGTTGTGTGTGCTATTTTGGCGCATGGCAAAATTGCGCACACAACTTAATTGATTAGCAAGCTAGTCAGTGCCAATTATTGGTTCTTAACAACCAATTAGCAGCATTATTTGGCTTTAATTAGAATTTAAGTGCACAACTTTCAGGCGTATTCTATAACGCAGTGCACATAAATTCTAGTATGCACAGTTGAAAAAGGTGATTGGCCATGGGTGTGGAATGGGCATAGTTCATAGAATTTCACTAACCATGTGGTTTTATGGCACCAATTTTTAAGGTGCCATATATAGAATTTCCCCTAAAGGGCATAACCTGAAGTTTTTGGGACCAATCTGCTGTAAGCCAGGGACTATATTATCAATCTCTTTACAGTCTGTATGAATCTCCTTACTCCTTATCTGACACACGATCTTGCTTGGGTTATGTCTGCTTCCTGTTTTAAAAAGGTGTATGAAACCACTCACTGAACACACTGTATTGTCAGCATGAACGAAGGATGTGCAGCCAAAAAGCACCTGGTCACAATTCAGTCTTGACACTTCCTCATTTGCATGCTTTCTGTGTCGTTTATTTACCATGGCTCCATCGGATTCAATGGGGAAAATCCTATCACTCACACAATATTTTACACCGCCTTGAGTGAATTCCTTCAAAAAGGCGGTAAATAAATCCTAATAAATAAATATACTAAACCACTTGTAACAATTATAACAAGAAAATGGAAAGGACAATATCGGAGGAACTGCTGGAATACAGCATATGTCTCAGTTCCAGCAAACGCCTGTTACCATTTATTCTCTCTCCTTGAGTCATAGCTGTCTTATCCTTCAACAGAGGCAGCAGACTAGAGGCAGTACAACATGATCTGTCAAAATGAAGGGCTTCATCACTGCGTCACCTGCCTTGCATCCCCAGAGGTTTTGTTGTAATATAGAGGATTTAAGCACTGCACTCTTGCCTGTGTTCTGCTGCCTTCCAGAATACATAAGATAATGTTGGGTAGGAAGCCAGCACCTGGGTGAATGTCAAAATCTAACTGAGATAAGCTGCACATGTCTTATCCACTACGTGCAACTTTTTTTCAAGTTACTCATCCACTTTTATAATTCCCAATTGCTTTGTTACACTCTACCTTCCATATGTTCTACCCTCACGGGTCCCCTTTGCCATTTATTGAACTGATTTCATGTATATTGTGTTCACGTGATATCATGTCTGGACCTGAGCTCCTGCTCTGACAGATCCCCTTCCGTTATCTTGCCAACTGGTTCTTAATTGTCGTGGGCAAGTTCTGTGTACACAAGCTATTCCCTGTGGGATTTTAGGGACATTAAGGGGTCCTTTTACTAAGGTGCGCCATAAAGTGGCCTGCGCTGGTGTAGGCGCGTGTATTGGACATGCGCAGGTCCATTTTTCAGCACACCTGCTAAAAAGGCCTCTTTTTTTGGCCGAAAATGGCAGTGCAGCAAAATGAGAATTGTTGCGTGTCCATTTTGGGCTTGAGACCTTACCACCACCCATTCACTCAGGGGTAAGGTCTCACGCGTTAACTGGATGGTAATCGTCAGCCCTCGCACAATGCTGGTTACCGCCCGGTTAGCACCACATGCTGGAAAATAAAATATATTTTCTGGCACGCATATAGTGGGCGTGCATAAAAAATGAAATTACCGCCTGGGCCGCGCAGTAGCCGGGCGGTAGTTCTGAATTGGTGCGTGTTGGACGAGCGTAGGCGCCTACGCGGCTTAGTAAAAGGGCCCCTAAGACCTCACCACAACCTGAGGTCACAGTGTTCTCAGAAAGAAATGTATTCACAGGCCATTTGTTCTAAAACTACTGAATTCTTATTGTATTTCACCTGAGCCATCAATGAGTCTCAGACTCAAAGGGGTCCTTTTACTAAGCTGCGGTAAAAATATGCCTTGGTGTGCCCTTACATGGGTCTTTCCAGTGTGCTAAGGCCATTTTTACTGTGGCCATAAAAACCTTGATTTTCTATTTTTTGACTAATGGCCGTGGGCTAATGTTGTCATTGGCGCAGGGCCATTTTCAAAAATTACTGTGCAGTTATTGCCACATATTTTGTGGGAAGTAAGTTATTATGGAGACTGTGGTCATTAAAATATTTGTTTAATGAAGCAGCTTTTCACACTGTGTTACATGTGTTAATTAGAGCACGGTTAGACTATGCAAATGTGAATTATGCAGGATTACCTGGTTATAAATTAAAAAGATTACAAACCTTTCAAAATGCTGCAATTAAATTATTAGGTAATAAGCGAAAATATGATCATGTTCCCCCTTTATTTATTATCATTGGCTGCCTGTTAAGTTTAGAATTTATTTTAAAGTACTTAGGGATCCTTTTACTAAGGTGCACTGAAAAATGGCCTGCGATAGTGTAGGCGCGTGTTTTGGGTGTGCGCAGATCCATTTTTCAGCGTGCCTGTAATAAAGGCCTTTTTAAAAAATTTTTGCTGAAAATGGACGTGCGACAAAATTAAAATTGGTGTGCGTCCTTTTTGGGTCTGAGACCTTACCGCCAGCCATTCACTTAGCAGTAAGGTCTCACACGGTAACCGGGCAGTAATGGCCTATGCACGTCAAATGCCACTTGATGTAGCTGGCGCACGTCAGAAAATAAAAATTATTTTTCGGATGCGTATCGTGGACGCGTGCCAAAAATGAAATTACCGCAAGAGCCACGCTGTAGCCGGGTGGTAACTCCAAATTGGTGCACGTTGGGCGCACGTAGGCACCTGCGCGGCTTAGAAAAAGGGCCCCTTACTTTGTCATGCAAGGCTTTCTAGGGTCCTTTTACAAAGGAATGCTAACGTTTTTAGTGCATGTGAAACACTAGAGTCGCCCATAGAAATATATGGGTGATTCTAACATTTAGCGCATGTTTATTTTTAGCACATGCTAAAAATGCTAGCGCACCTTTGTAAAAGGACCCCTCTATGAATTACAGCGTCCATATTTAAGTTCCCTGGTGATTCCATATACTCCAAGTAGAGTTCTTAGGTCGATGCGAGATTTCAGAATAGTAGACCCGTTCAGAGAGAGAGTTTTCTCGTGCTTAGCACCACATTTATGGAATGAAAGACCAAAAAATGTACATGCGGAGGCTAATTTAAAAAAAAGTTTAAATCTTTATTTGAAAGCTTTTATTTCTGTCAGGCCTTTAATGTTGTTAATGGAGAGGTTGTAAGGATTTATAAAGTTTTGCAGTTCTGAATATGCTGTATTGTCCTGTTCTTTAGAGTGAATGTTCTGAATGATTGTGATTAGGTCTTTCCTATCAGATAATATTGCAATCTTTTTCTTTATTTAATTGTAACATTTTGTATTTGTTAACCTGAATGACCAGGTTAAGCTAGGCAGTATATAAAATGTTAATAATAAACATAAACATATCCGTGTGCTAACCAGTTAGCACGTGGAAATGTAGATGCACTAGCTGGCACATTCCCTCAACAAAAATACAAGAAAATTATTTAGCAGCAGTTAGCTTATATACATTCAAAAACTATCACATGATGCTGTAGTGCATCACTATGTAGTCCATTTTTTGCTGTGTTCGGCATGTGTTAGCGTCTAACACAGCTTAGTAGAAGGGCCACGTCATTAATAAATCAATTAGGGGTCCTTTTATTAAGGTGTGCCGAAAAATGGCCTGCGCTGGTGTAGGCACGTGTTTCAGACATGCGCCGGTCCATTTTTCAGCGTGCCTGGAAAAAGGGCCTTTTTTGTGTTGCGCGGATGCCAAAACTATCACGGGACACCTGAGCAAGCCCTGTGGTAGTGATTTTTAACCTGCAGTAAGCACTCTTTTGTACTTACCGCAGCTTAGTAAAAGGGCCCCTTAAAGTTGCAGGAACTGACAGGCAAGGAAAAATTTCGTACAAATACTAAAATTTTAAAATAATAAATTTAATTTTAAAATAAATGTAATTTAAAATAATAAAATTTCATAAACATACTAGCTAGTATTTTATATTAACTTTTGTTTCTCTAGAGTTAAACTCTGTGCCTTCTTTCAATAAGATCTAAAGATCTTGGCAATTTCCCCATCTGTCTGAACTGCTTGTCTAAATGAACTGAGAGGCAGAAACAGAAAACTGTTAGATCTTTCAGTCTGATTAGTACCTGATAGCAAACAACTGTTTGCACCTGCAATTCTCTGTTTCTGTTTAAAAAAAAAAAAGTTCTCAGCAACTGTAACTTCTTAACTGCTTTTTCTAGCTTTTAGGTGATTCTACAGCCTTAGAACTTCAGGAGTCAACCCCTTCAGTTCTGGCAACCTGTGACTGCAGGATGCAGCACTGTAGCACTGCCACCTATTGGTTAGCTTAGCATTTATTATAAACAGGAGAAAAGTCCAAGTAGCAATTCCCCCCCCCCCCCCCCCCCCCTCCGATAATCAAATATATTTAACCAGTCAGACACGGCTGCTGACCAGTTAAATAGCATATCGGTGAAAGGAAAAAAGTTTTTAGCATAAGCATATAAGCATTGCCATACTGGGACAGACTGAAGGTCCATCAACCCAAGCATCCTCTTTCCAACAGTGGCCAGTCCAGGTCACAAGAACCTGGCAAGATCTCAAAAAAGCACAATACATTTTATGCTGCTTATCCTAGAAATAAGCAGTGGATTTTCCCCAAGTCCATTTTAATAATGGTCTATGGACTTTTCCTTTAGGAAGCCATCCAAACCTTTTTAAAACCCTGTTAAGCTAACTACTTTTACTACATTCTCTGGAAACAAATTCCAGAGTTTAATTACAGATAGAGTGAAGAAACATTGTCTCTCATTCGTTTTAAATTTACTACTTTGTAGCTTCATTGGGTGCCTCCTAGTCCTAGTATTTTTGGAAAGAGTAAACAAGCAATTCACGCCTACCTGTTCCACTCCACTCATTATTTTATAGACCTCTATCATGTCTCCCCTCCACTGTCTTTTCTCCAAGGTGAAGAGCCCTAGCTGCTTTAGCCTTTCCAGTTGTCCCATCCCCTTTATCATTTTCGTCACCCTTTTCTGTACCTTTAAATGCTAAAAAGATAACTAAAGACCTTTATATAATTCTTGAATTGATTTGCCACATGTGTATGTAGCTAGTTATTTATTTAAAGCAAGGTTCATATTTTTTCTCTAATATGTAATCATCTGTGTTTTTACATTTGTCGTTTTTTCCAGTGTACCCCAAAATGTGGTCCCGGATTCAAGCACAGAATTGTTCAGTGCAAGAGCAGTGACCTTTCCAAAACCTTTCCTGCCACACACTGCTCTGAGGAAAGCAAGCCTCCCGTTCGTATGCGCTGCAGCTTGGGTCGCTGTCCTCCTCCTCGCTGGGTCACTGGTGAATGGGGACAGGTACAGTGACTATGCTTTGTTAAACTTTATTAGCTCCATCTATTTGAACAGCTAAACCTCAAAACCGTTATGAGGGGAATATTTTAATGAATGTTCTATGAAGGAAAGTCGGTGCCTGACCTCCTTTGTAGAATACTAGTATAACAGCCTGCTTCAGGAGTCCCTGTACTCTGTAATATTGGGTTACTCAGTGCCCTAAAGATGAAACAGCCAAAGTAAACCTTAGTACTAAAAGCCAGAAGCGGGGGCGCCAAACATACACTGTAGCTGCTCAACAAACTGCATGACCGCTTCTTACTTTTAGTACTAAGCAGGCGGTTGTGGTCGAAACACTATTCACGTCGAGTCCATTATACTTTGAATAAAGCATCTGATGTGAACTCTTTGAGTCCATTGGGTGTTTTGTTTTGTTTTTTTGGCATCATCCTGCGTTTCACCTCCACTCTGCTTCGTTTTCCAACTTATGCATGCAATTTATAGAATACTATGGGGCTTTTATTCAAAATAAAGAAACATCCAAAAAACATCATAAGATGGCAGCAGTGGCATAGCTACGGGGGGGGGGGGGCCACAGGGGCCTGGGCCCCACAAATTTCATCCGGGCCCCTGGTTTGGCTGGCGGGGGGTCCCCAACCCCCGCCAGCCGAAGCCTTCTTCAGCGTCAGTCTCCGGTATTTGTTTTTGCGGGGGGAGCGATGAGGCAATGAGGGGAAGCGGCAAGGAGGTGAGGGGGCGCGACGAGGAGGCAAGGCGTGGGGGGGCGAGGAGGCGAGATGTGGCGGTGGGGGGGAGGTTGCGGGGCGGTACTCAAAATGTGCCCCCAACCTCGGGCTCTGGCCCCCTCCCACCGTGAGGTCTGGCTATGCTCCTTGGTGGCAGAAGGACATTTTTCTCTCAAAAATGTCAAAGTTGCAATTTTTGACACACCAATTGTAGACATTTTGCTCCACAGTTCAAATTTCATTCAAATTTCTGTTGGAATGTAATTGTATTTTACATGCATTGACTGTCACCTATTATTTCTCTGTGATTACTCTGTGACCTCTGATGTGAATTACTTAGAGAGGTCACCAGTGTTGCCAGGTGGGCGGTTTTACCGCCCAATTGGGCGGTTTTCCGCGCCCCGCCGCGGGAAATTTTTGCCCGCGGCGGGTTGCGGTTTTTTGGGCGGTTTTTTAGGCTTCCGGGCGGCTTTTTGGGCGGCTTTTTGATTTTTTTCGGCCGCGGGGGGCGGGGTTAGTGACATTTTTGGGCGGGGTTAGTGACGTGGGAGGGCGGGGCCGATGACGTGGGAGGCGGGGCCGATGACGTGGGAGGCGGGGCCGATGACGGGGAGGCGGGGCTGATGACGGGGAGGCGGGCCCGATGACGTGGGAGGCGGGGCTGATGACGGGGAGGCGGGCCCGATGACGTGGGAGGCGGGGCCGGTGACGGCGGGGGCGGGGCCGGTGACGCGGGGGTGGGGGTGTCAGGGGCGGGGTTTGTGTTTGGGCGGGTTTTGGGCTGGTTTCTGGCCCGGATTGGGCTGGAAAAAAAATTTCTACCTGGCAACCCTGGAGGTCACACAGCTATGCAACTTCCTGTGGGGGTTAGATGCAGCAGATGCAGCACATGGAGCACATGGAGCTCATGATCTCTCCTAACCTGAGAGGATCTATGGTGGTGTGAGCATCCATTACCATCTAAGCACATGGAAGGAGCTGATAATACAAATGTATAGTAATATGTATATATAAGCCTGTCTGATTATAATCTAACTACAAACTGTGAGTAAACAGATGTTTTGTTACTTCAACTTTAAAGTGACTCAGCAGTGAATTATTCAGGGGTGAATGAGAGAGAGATGAAGAAAGAAATTAACATTTCTAAAGCTGAAGCTGTGTGTACTAAAATCTGCTAATTATTTACTACAAATAATCCAACAATTTCGAGGGGGGATGTTGGGGGTGTGTTTTTGGCAGATAGACATTTCTCCTAAAAAATGGAACAAAATGAAAATGCCTAGGACCAAAATGAAGATGTTTTTAGCTAGACATATTTCAATCATGACTAAGTGTCCAAAGGTTGCTCTAAATAACCAAATGACCACTGGCTGGATTAAGGCATAACCTCTCATACTTCCCCAATGGCCACTGACCCTCTCCCAGCCCCCTAAGATGTGAAAGAAACGTTACATTCCAAGCTCTATGACAGCTTCAGATATGATGGCCATTCCTATTAGAGCAACAGGTAGGTCCCAGAAGTAGCCTAGTGGTCAGTGCAGTAGACTGTAAAGAAGGGGATCCAGGCCCATATCCCACTGTAACTGGTACACTTATGGTGGAATGTGTGAGCCCTCCAAAACTTACCAAAAACCTACTGTACCCACATATAGGTGACACCTGCAGGCATAAGGGCTATTGTAGTGGTGTAAAGTAGGTTTTTGGTGTTTTTTTGGAGGGCTTACCATACAATATAAGGAGGTAAGGGTGAGATGTGTACCTGGGACCTTTTATGTGAAGTTCACTGCAGTGCCCCCTAGGGTGCCCCACTGCTCTGCTGGGATGTTTATGTGGCCAGTCTACTAAGAATGCTGACCCCCCTATACATCCCAATGGCTTGTTTTTGTGCGTTTTCCCCTTGGACTTTTTTCAAAAATGGTCCTAAAAGATAGATGCACTGAGCACAAAAATGTCTAGCAAATAGCCATTTTTGAAACAAAAAGTTGGACGTTTTTCTGGTTTGAAAATGGCCATGTTCTCTACTGGAATTTTGGATGCTTTTCACAAAATGTCCAAAATTGGATGTCTACATTAATATGGAATATGCCCCTCCACAAGTTATGGGTGTTGCATGACACACTTAGGGGTGCCCATTTATGCCTGTCATAGATGGTTGCGCCTAAATTTAAACATGCCAATTCGGATTTACACTACTGTAATGGCATCTTGGTGCAGAGATGCTGTTAAAGAATTGAGGCTCAGTGCATGGCATTGGCGCACCTATCTGGAGGTGCCAAATTATAGAGTTACCCTCTTAAGTGTTTTGAAAAATTTTAATGTGAAAAGTAGTATATAAGTTTCATAAATAAGTGAACTTGGAGGGCTGGCTTAAATCAGGCAGTCACCTAGGGTGGCAGCTTCTAGGGGATCAGTAAAGAACAGCTGCAGTCAAAGCAAAATAAGAGGCCCTGACAGCTTCACAAACTCAAAGAACCCTTAATGTGTAATTTTCATTCACGGTACAATGTAAGCCACATTGAGCCTGCAAATAGGTGGGAAAATGTGGGATACAAATGTAGCAAATAAATAAATAAATTTTCCATCGGTCCATGTACCATGGTAGATGGCCTTCAGAAAATGTCCTCATTACACAATTGTTTGTTTTTATTGCATAGTTCTGGGAGAGTTGGTGTTCGGAATGTCACGATTGTTCAATTTAATTAGCATATTCTTGGTGAGTCCTAGGGACCTGAAAGTTAACTGAGGAAGGAAAAAGGTGAAAGTTTGCCTAAGGTGCTTAATACTTTGCACCAGGCATGTGAACTTGTCAGTAATTTGTAAGATCAATGGCACAGTAGATAGTGTCAAGATATTGTTTTGAAGAGGCCTAATTCAAGGTATTGCTATGTAACACCTGGTCCAAATATTCCACAGATTCAGCAGCACCTTTACTGTTGGGGGGGGGGGGGGGGGAAATCTCACACTCAGGGGCTCACAGACCCTTTCAAACAGGTCAGAAAGGCAAGCTTTTAAGGCCTTTAAGCTTTAACCCCTTCATAATCTTGGAAACTACACAGCCACAATACATTGGGTTTTTTTCAAAAATAAAGTTTACTAAAGTGCTTGAGCTTTACCAAGTGTGCATTTTCTTCTCCTGACATTCATCTAGAAAAAGGAAGATAAAACCCTAAACACAGCTGAGGTAGTTCAAATTCAATTAACAGTGAGGTAGAAGGGCTTTTCTCCTTCCACCCCTCCTAACAGAATACTCTTTTGAGATCTTCCTTACTAGGACTTTCCCTGTATTGGTGGTACCTGCACACAGTTGTTGAATCAAGGAGGTCTCTAGTCACAAGGCTAGAAGAACAGCATTCCAGAGCTGTGGGTCCATAATACTAAATATGCGTTTAGGTATGGAAGAAAGGTGGACACATCGAAGGAGGGAATCTGGTGCAGACTGTTCTGTGAGGAATGGAGAGTCCTAGGGGGACAATAAGGTATAAGGCAGGGCCATTGCCAGACCTCGACGGAAGGGGGGCCAGAGCTCAAGGTGAGGGGAGACATATTTTGGCCCACCTCCCTGCCGCCACTTCCACCCCCTGCCACCGCTCCCCCTCCCCCCAACGCCACTGCGAAGGTACCTTGGCTGGTGGGGGTCCCAAACCCCCGCCACCTAAAGCGTTTGTCCCACACTGGTCTCACATTGTCTGGCGCCCTGTTCTATTTTCAGTCGCTGTGCATGCTCAGTTTCATTAAAACAAGCATTCACAGCGACTGAAAACAGGACAGGGTGCAAGGCAATGTGAGACCCGTGCGGGACAAACGCTTTAGCTGGCGGGGATTAGCGATCCCCACCAGCCAAACTAGGGGGCCCCAGAGCTAATTCGGGGGAGGACCAGGCCTCCGTGGCCCCCCATAGCTACGCCACTGGTATAAGGTAACATGGTAGGTAAGATGGCTGACCCAAATGGTAGAATTTATGAACTAATAGAAGCAACTTGTAGATCTGATATGAAACTGGCAACCAATGCTCTTCGTGAAGAAGAGAGGTAATATGATCGTAAACACGTAGTTCTTAGCTATGTGGAAATAGCTGTCCTTGCAAGATACCTTCCTTTGGAGAGTGTCTGTAGAACCTCTACACCCTCTCTATTACATCACTGGTAAGTGTCTGTGAAGATACTTTGGTAAGTAGTATAGGACAAGGGATTTTTAAGGGCTCCTTACAGCTTAATTAGGGACCCTTGTGCTAAAATACGTTAGAATCTGGGCTTAATGCAGGTTAACAAGGAATTTTACCTTGCACTAATCCCTGATTTAGTGTCACACTTTGCGGGGGGGGGGGGGGGGGGTAAAAAATATTTTATTGCAGGTCATGCGCTAATGTTGTCATTAGTACACAGCATTTGCGTAGAGTTAATGAGGGAGCACTTATGGCCTCCTATTTAGGAAGCATTAAGTGCTCCCACATGAACTCTGTGTTATCCGTTATGCATGTGCTATCATAATGCCACTAGCTGATAACATGGGAACGCCTACTCTCCACCTAAATATATATTTATAAAACGCTTGGGTTAGCGCATACAAACATGCAAAATACTGCAAAACGTTTTAACACGTTCTGTGGTAGCCTATGTATGTGTGCTAATTGCATGTTAAGGACTTAACACCCTTTAGTAAATATGTGGCTAAGGCTCACATGCTAATTGGGAAATTAACGTGTGGCCAGTAAGTCCCAATTAAGGGGCTAACGATCACGTGCTAATTGGAAAATTAATGTGTGGCTAGTAAGTCCCAATTAAAACTAATTAGTACTTGTTGAAGAAGCCAATTGGTGCTAATTGGCTCATTATTCTATTAAATTTTGCACATGCAAACCAGGACCGTGCCTAAATTTCTGTGCGCAATTTTTTGGCGCTTTATAGAATCAAGGAGAATATGTTATGTAATTGGAATTTTTTTTTTTTTTTTTTTTTTTTGCTAGAAGTGTCCATTGCCTATGTCCAGATTGTTTTTGCTGTACACTGCCTTGGTTGAATTTTTTTCAAAAACGCAGCAAATAAATCCTAATAAATAAATAAAAGGGCCTTTTGCCTGATACATGACCCTAGTAGTAGAACCAGTGGTGTGCTGGAGCAGGCTCTCACAGGCTCTCGAGAGTCGTTTGTTAAGTTTTTAAGAATTTTGGGAGCCGGTTCTCCATGGCTACTTTAACAAATGGATCACAAAATGTGGGCTTGGGCCCCTCCTGAATTCTCTTTTACTTTGCTGGCCAGAGAGAGCCCCCTGTTAACAATTTACCAGCACACCTCTGAGTAGAACCTAGGGTTCACTGGTGCCATTTTGAACTCACTGCCAGCAGTGGGAATCAGGTAAGCCCAGGTAGGGGTGCCTATTGGAGAATTAGGGTGTTTGTAGGACAGGGAGGCTCCTCAGGGAGGATGGGGTTGTAATGGGGGGAGTCATGTCCCCTGTCACACACCTGCCCCTGTCACACCTCACCCCGCCCCCTGTCACACCCCCACCACACCATACCCCTGCACCACAGTGCCACCTTGACCCCCCCCCCAAGAAAACCAGATTCCCTCTCTCTCCCCCCATGTATGTCCCCTCCCCAATCTTTTTTTCAGTCTCCTTCCACCCACCTTTTTTTTACAGTTCCCTCGCTCCACCCACATGACTTTATTCACATCCCCTCCCCTCCTGTACCTTATCGTCATGCCCTGCTGGCCTAGTGGCCTCTTTGGGGCAGGAAAGAGCCCCCTCTTGATCCTGGCACCACTTCAAAATGGCTGCCGAGAGTTCCAGCAGTGACCTCGCAAGACTTCTGTGGAAGTCTCACGAGACCCCTCTTTCTTGCTCCAAAGAGGCCACTAGACCACCAGGGCATGACAATAAGGTACAGGAGGGGAGGGGAGGACAGGACACCCTGAGGCCTGCCAGCCTGCATGTCTGTCTGCAAACCCGGACAAACGCAGGCTGGCAAAACCCACCTGGATGCCCTGCAGTGTCCTCAAAAAGAGGACATGTCTGGGTAAAACCGGACATATGGTAACTCTACTCATGTACCATGAGATCGATTAACCTACCGGGTAGTCCATCCCATGGTAAGATAAGGAGTAGTATAAGTCCAATTTTTACTTCATCTTAATTCCTACTCCAATTTTTACCTCATCTTAATTCCTACTCCCTTAGGGGCCCCTTTACTGAAGAGTGTGAAGCCCTAATGCACAGTTAGTGCACCAAAAAAGGCTTAAGTGTTTTGCAGTAATTTGCCTGGTAGCATGCACTAATCACACTTTATTTATTCTCTCGGGCCCTCTTTTACTAAACTGCATTAGCAATTCCCGCACAGTAAATGCGATGCAGCCCATTCACAATGAATAGTCTACAGTTCATTTGCCGCCCCGGCAATCGCTAGCGTGGTTGAGTAAAAGATAACCTGGGTAATTGTTTGAGGAGGTGGTAAGCCAAGGGCAGGGAATAGGCATGGAAGCATTATCTAGCTAGTGTATTCTGTTTAGAGCATGCTAACTGGATAATGCAGACTTAGCTTTTTTCAGGTAACATGCACTAATGCAAAGATTAGCGCATAACCTGAAAATTATTGAAAAATACCTAAAACACTGCCACATTGGAAATGGGCTTAGTGTGCAGATAAGTCCCACATTAAAACGCGTTTAGCCCATATTGTAATGCAGCTTAGTAAAAGAGCCCAGTAGTCGCATTTCATAGGGCTTTTAGTATAGACCATGAGTCGTATTTATAGCTATTCTCTGAAGCTGCACTACAGCCTCCAAATTGGACTCAATGCTTTCAGTGACATATCACCAGTGACCTATAAAATGACATATTCTCTTCTTGGTTCCAGTTACTCTTCTTTCTGTGCACTCTGATTATGGCCACCTTCAGTTTAAAAAAAAATTAGATCATAATAATAATATATTCCTAACTATAAAAATGAAAAATTACAAAAATAGCAATATATGCTTTTAGTTTTATTTCAATTTATATTTATTTTATTATACATTTTAATTTTTAAAAATATTTTATTTTCTAATACTTAATGGTGTATTCTTTTACTAAGCCGTGCTAAAAAGTGGCCTGTTCTCTTTTTAGCATGTGGGTTTCTCAAATGCTGAGGCCACTTTTTCAGCAATCTAAATATCTGCTAAGGTAGCATCTACAGAAGCCAGCTTACTAGGCTCCTGGGAATCAGTTAATATAAGTGGAGCAATAGCACAGGACGTGCACACCTTAACTTTATCAAAACGTTGAACAACGCCCTGTGAGTCAGCTGATAGTTTAAAGAAGTTCCTGGAAGTAGAGGTGAAGATCTTTCACTGCACCTCAATGAAGCTCCTTCTTGAGACAACCCTATCCTGCTAGAGCCCAACTTAATAGTTCTTGCAATCAGATACCTGTCCATAGGGCCTTTAATAGCTGGAGTAGAAGCTGACACCATCTTGGACTTGTTTTCCCATGTACCCAGAGCTGCCAACTGCTATTCTGTATACTCCACTATCAAGTTCCACAAGTGCTCTCAGGAAGATAAGGACCCAAGGCTGGCACCCAGTGATGACTTGCCAGGGAATCTGCTCGTTGCCTGTATGGTAAAAGTGCCGGGCCGATGATGTTCCAGAGCTTAGAGCAGCAGAGTAGGTCAGACCTCAGACAGGATGGTGCAGCTGCCAGAGCCTCCTGTTCTCCCTTTATGTTAATTTTTTAATGAAATGTTTTCCTTTAAACATGGACTGTAGTCTCATGGACATCAGTATACTTGAAACTCTGGTTCCTAAGCCGATGATAGAGTTAGCCATGTGCTTCTTAAGTACCAATTTTGAGCACTGTGCAATGAGTTAAAATTTCATTTTATTGTACTGCTGTTCAAAATGTATTAAATCATCTTCCTTTACTCATTTTCTCTGATTCTCTTCTACACAGTGTTCTGCACAGTGTGGTCTTGGACAGCAAATGCGAACAGTGCAGTGTCTTTCATATACTGGGCAGGCATCCAATGATTGTCCAGAAACAACTCGGCCTTCATCAATGCAGCAGTGTGAAAGCAAATGTGAAAGTTCTCCTATTTCCAATGGGGATGGTGAGTTGTAATCTTATGCATTGTAGTCTGGAGGAGCTTTATTATGCTGTAATGGTATCATTAGAAACCTTTAATTACTTTTCCATTAACTGTTTTGTTGTTTTTAGTTCTACACATGTTGGAGTAGCAATTCAAAAGAGTTTAACTGCTGTAATGTAGCTGGGTATGACATTTCAGGCTGGCATAGAGGCTAGCAAAAAATGTTTCAAATTTTGTTTTTTGGATGGGAGGGGGTTGGTGACCACTGGGGGAGTAAGGGGAGGTCATCCCCGATTCCCTCCGGTGGTCATCTGATCAGTTCGAGCACCTTTTTAGGCTTGGTCGTGAAAAAAAAGGGACCAAGTAAAGTCAGCCAAATGCTCATCAGGGATGCCCTTCTTTTTTCCATTATCGGCCGAAGACAGCCATCTCTTAACCACACCCCCGTCCCGCCTTTGCTACGCTACCGACATGCCCCCATGAACTTTGGTCGTCCCCGCGACGGAAAGCAGTTGAAGACGCCCAAAATTGGCTTTCGATTATGCCGATTTGGGCGACCCTGAGAGAAGGACGCCCATCTCCCAATTTGTGTCGAAATATGGGCGCCCTTCTCTTTCGATTATGCCTCTGCTAGGTTTTTTGAAATGCCCACAACCCATGCCCATGGCCATGCCCATGGCCACACACCCTTTTTCAGCTGCACGCATTAGAATTTGCACGTACCACGTTGTAGAATATGCCTAGAAAACTGTGTCTGCAAATTCTAATTAAAGTAAATTAGTGCTACAAATTAGCACACACAACTTAAGGCGCCCTTTATAGAATTTGGAGATGTAACTGTGAAGCCTCCATAGTGACTATTGGGCAGGGGGGGTGGGGTGTTTCTAACATTCTGCCACTCAGTGTAGAGAAGGCTTACTCAATGGCAGATAATCCAATACAGTTGTCTATACCATTGTGCGAGTACCGTGGCCTGATAATTTTTTAATTGATTTTGCATTATCTTGGAAATATTTTTTAATGAAGAAGGGAAAGATTAGACATGACAAATGTTCTAGAGGTAAAATTGAAACATCTTTATTTT
Source organism: Microcaecilia unicolor (assembly GCF_901765095.1). Taxonomy (NCBI): domain Eukaryota; kingdom Metazoa; phylum Chordata; class Amphibia; order Gymnophiona; family Siphonopidae; genus Microcaecilia; species Microcaecilia unicolor. The sequence goes on along the minus strand of NC_044032.1, from coordinate 107,749,389 downwards.
GGCAAAAAGTAGATGATAGTATATTGCAGTCATCTGTTACTCCTATGGAAATTATTTATGACTGGAATGTGTTTAGCCATGATGTATTTGACGATATTACTCCTGTAACTACTAAAAGGAAGATAATTAGAAGGTCTAATAAATGGTTTGACCAAGAACTGCTTATTTTGAAATGGAATGTAAGCAAAAGGAAAGATTATGGAGGAAAAACCCCAATGAGGGAAATAAGATCAGTCAGCATATTATAGTTTCTGATTATAAGAAAGTGATATCGGACCGACCGTTCACTTGTCTATTAGATTGTAAGCTCTTTGAGCAGGGACTGTCTCTCTTTGTTAAATTGTACAGCGCTGCGTAACCCTAGTAGCGCTCTAGAAATGTTAAGTAGTAGTAGTAGTAGTATCTACCAAAAAGAAGATTTTTTTTCCAAATTAATGGGGAGAGATAAGGTAGATTTTAAGAAATTGTATAATTTACTTGACTCCTTCATTAATCTTGAGGATTTAATAAGGCCTACTGGTTTGCAGGTTCCATCAGATAAAGATTTGACTCTATATTTTAAAGAGAAGGTGGACAAATTTAGATTGCAACTGCCTTCACATACAGAAGTTTTAAGGAGTGATCATGAATACAAGGAAATTGACATGCAAGACACAGAAAACTCCTCATCATAAATCAAATTAAATCAACCCTTTTTAAATAGCATATATCATTCTCACCTAGATGAACCAAAATTAACTGTGGTTAAGAGGAATATTGAGCCTGAAACAAAGTAGGCATTGAGTTCCAGAGCTTAACTGTTCTTTGCGTGAAAAAATATTTCCTCCTATTTGTTTTAAAAGTATCTCCATGTAATTTCATTGAGTGTCCCCTAGTCTTTGTACTTTTTGAAAGAGTGAAAAATCGATTCACTTTTACCTGTTCTACACCACTCAAGATTTTATAGACCTCAATCATATCTCACACAATCCATTATCTCTCCACCATTCCAGCCATGCCTCAGCACACCATGCACCCTGAAAATAAATCCTGAAACCGTGACTGCCAGAAACATCTGTGAACAACTGCAAATCACTATTCGAAACTGGAGACTGAGACCACAATCTCACTCCATTAAACTGTTCCAAAAACGTCTGCCACAATTGCAAATCCTCCTGAACCCCTTTTCTCAGGTGAACATTATAGTGCTTCTTTCTCAACCTTTTAAATAACAGCACTATCCGGCGTGAAAAATACACCCATTGGAATTACTCATGAAGCAAATTAACCCGTCCCACTAAGGATTGTATTTCGTGCAAGGACAACTTCTTTTTCTTTAAAACTGGAGACCCTGAACTTTTTCAACAGTCAATCATGACTCCATGCACACGGAGTCTAAATCCATACCCAGAAGTATAAGTGAAGTAAAGGACCCTCACATTTCTCATCCGTCAGAAGAATGCCAAACTCAGCAGCCACATTGCAAAATGAAGAAAATGCTTCAAAATGGAGGAGTGGCCTAGTGGTTAGGATGGTGGACTTTGGTCCTGGGGAACTGAGTTCAATTCCCACTTCAGGCACAGGCAGCTCCTTGTGACTCTGGGCAAGTCACTTAACCCTCCATTGCCCCAGGTACAAATAAGTACCTGTATACAGTATGTAAGCCGCATTGAGCCTGCCATGAGTGGGAAAGCGCGGGGTACAAATGTAACAAACAAATACAAATTAAAAAATATATGCACAGGAAACAGAGCAACCAATAGGCATACACATATCAAAAAAGAGTTTCTGGTCCTCTTGAAAATACAATAAGTGAAGTAAATGAAAAAACTGATTCAATATCTGCCTTACCCATCAAAGTACCATGACCTAAAGCCTGCAGCATATTCACAACATTCTCAAAAGATGCAAATTGTACTGTACACAAACTCGGGTTGACTTCTAACCCAATCTCCACCACATCATATTTAAGGGTTTGCACCATCACACTTACTACATCTGTGCCTAAATCATTATTCAACTTGCTCGCATCTACCAGCATTAAATTGAAAACAGTTGTTAACTTGCTCTCCTCCTCCTTTGGCCCCACTAGGCACTCCCCCATGACCCTCAAATCCAGGAAAAGAATTTAAAAATTTCCCAACCCCTGACTGACGAATGAAAAGTTGCCCAACAAAACATCCACTCCCTCCCGTGGGGGCTCCTGACGGAAAAATGACATTCTAACATTTGTCATCTCCGCCAACCACAAGTCCACATCTCTCAAACCCCATGCCGCAAACATATCCTTTGCTAAACTGTTACAAAAATGCTCATCATAATTGAGCCAAGCAAATCCTCCATAATTCTGCAAGTTCTCAAAGTTATATCAGAGCACAAAAGACCTGTATACAAAGATAGTTTTGTTTATCCTAAAACACTAGAAAAAAATGTTAAACCCTAACAACCAATTAAATATTGAACATGAATCTAGAGGTGTAACCTCACATAATGTAATGCCCTTTCCTAGACACCTGAGCACCGTCACAAACACTACTCCCAGCCCCAGGCAGCGAACCTGCCCTAGAGGTCATCAGCTCCTCATCTGAGGATGAATCAGAATCTGATGTTATTGAAGATTCCCAAACCTGCAAAATATCACCCTCCCCACCCCCTCCCCGCCTTACCTTGTTTTCTAAATCTAAATGCTTCACTACATATTGTGACTGGGGCCAAGAAATGTTTTTATTATCCCGCAAACTCTTTTGCAAAGCCACTCTTTCATGCCTCCTAACAACCCTCTTACCCCTCACAGTCAAACCCGACTCACCCTCACTCACACCCACAGGATTAGTTCCCGAAAGCCCACAACACTCACCACTCTCCGTATTCTGCTGTGTAATTGAAGGCAATGAAGAACTCTCTGCATCAGCAGCCTCTCTGCATAACTCAGCTGCTCCCACTGGCATTGAAGCTTGTTTCTTCCTGATAACCCTACGTAAAGGCTGGGCCCTGCGGGAAAGCTCAACCCTGCTGCTAGGCTGCTTTCTTCCTGCACTGATTCTGTTCCTTTTACCAGTGGTCTGCTTTGAAGAAGACATTGGTGCTCAGTGCTTAGACACACTTTGCTTCGGAGCCATACTTACCACAAAAATTAACTAGCACTTTAAACCAGACCGAAACAAGGACTCAAAAGCAGCACTACAACACGTGACCAGAGCCATTTCAAAGAAGCTCAAGAACAAACTGCCGCCAGACCCTCCTTTACTGCTGGTCCAACACACCACGCAGTCAAATTGAAGCACTGGACTACACCCAGCAAAGGTAAAATGACAGAAAAAACAATTTAGAAGAAAGAAACCCCAATTATGAAGCAATTTGATCAAATTTAACATCTCCACATTCCTGCTCCAACCACCTACCACACTAGCCGTTCTTCACAAAATATCTCCTCAACCTCAACGTTCCATTTCCTCCTTCCCACCTTCCCGGAATTCCAATCACATCCCAGCTTCCATTAACCCTTTCCTTCTCAGCATTCCTCCCAATACCCTCCTCTCAAATGTATTTAATTCCAATTTCCTTTAATATAATTTTATACCCAGACAGCTCCAGGTTAATTAATTAATTAATTTTACTTGGATCTCCCAGATTCTGCTATTAAATGGTTCCTTCTTCCAACATGAATAAACTTTAAGCTAATTCCCATGTCATTAATCTTACTTTTTTCATTTCACCCCCTCTCCCCACCCTACCCAGGTGGCATACACTTCAGCTGGAGTGATGTCAATGTTATATTGCCCTCAGATAATTCCTCAGGCTTCCTTTATGTCTGAAGTCTGGAGGGCTTCCTGTGGGGTACCACAGGGTTCCCCCTTCACCTACATTGTTCAATATTTTGTTACAGTACATGGAAGAGGTTCTAGAGCAAACTAATTTGCATTCCATTGTATATGCTGATGACATTTAAGCCCTTTGTCCTATATTTGATAATTGGTTCAAAATTCTTGATGGACTATTTAGCCGTTTTAATCTGCTTGATAACTGGATTGCATTACACAGGTTGAAATTAAATAAGCGGAAGACCAAGTTATTATGGTTGGGGTCTCTGGATCATCCTTTTGTCCATCAACAATTTATAATTGGAGCAGATAGGTTTTCCTTTGGAAAATTATCTCGAATACTGGGAGTTGAGGAGGACAGTACTATTAGCCTAAAGCCTCATATAAATCTTGTTGTCAAGAAGTGTTTCTTCTTGTTAAAGAGATTTTGGCTTATAAAGAAATATTTTGATCCCCTTGCATTTCGATTAGTAGTTCAATCTGTAATACTGTCAAGGAATGACTATTGTAATGTAGTCTTCTGAGGTTGTACTAAGGCTTCATTAAGAAGCCTTCAGATAGTCGTTTCTTTCTTTACAACATCCGTAAAATCCGCCCCTTTCTTTCCGAGCACTCTACCAAAACCCTCATCCACACCCTTGTCACCTCTCGTCTAGACTACTGCAATCTGCTTCTTGCTGGCCTCCCACTTAATCATCTCTCCCCTCTCCAGTCGGTTCAAAACTCTGCTGCCCGTCTCATCTTCCGCCAGGGTCGCTTTACTCATACTACCCCTCTCCTCAAGACCCTTCACTGGCTCCCTATCCGTTTTCGCATCCTGTTCAAACTTCTTCTACTAACCTATAAATGTACTCACTCTGCTGCTCCCCAGTATCTCTCCACACTCGTCCTTCCCTACACCCCTTCCCGTGCACTCCGCTCCATGGATAAATCCTTCTTATCTGTTCCCTTCTCCACTACTGCCAACTCCAGACTTCGCGCCTTCTGTCTCGCTGCACCCTACGCCTGGAATAAACTTCCTGAGCCCCTACGTCTTGCCCCATCCTTGGCCACCTTTAAATCTAGACTGTAACCACTGTAACCACTTGTAACCACTCGCTTTCACCTACCCTCCTCTCTTCCTTCCCGTTCACATTAATTGATTTGATTTGCTTACTTTATTTATTTTTTGTCTATTAGATTGTAAGCTCTTTGAGCAGGGACTGTCTTTCTTCTATGTTTGTGCAGCGCTGCGTATGCCTTGTAGCGCTATAGAAATGCTAAATAGTAGTAGTAGTAGTAGTAGTAGTGCAAAATACGTTGATTAGATTGATCTACTCTTTGTGCAAATTTGATTCAATAATTCCTTATATGCTAAGGGCTTCCTCTTGAAGCGTGAGCTCGATTCGAAACTTGGGGTTATGGTTTTTAAAATATTTTATGGTATAGCTCCATCATACCTGGGGAAGACATTTAACATATCATTATTTGGTAAATCTGAATGATTATGTAATCAGGTTCTTTTAAGTCATCCCTCTGTGTGTAATATTAAGTATATTAGATTTTTGTCCACATCTGTTTTATATCAAGCGGTTACTTCATGGAAGTCTCTTCCCCTTAAACTCCAAGTAATAAGAGATTATTTAACATTTTGGAAATTACTGAAGAACTTTTTATTTTGGAAATTTATGTGCTCATATTCCAACTAAAGTATTTTCATAAATGTTGTCAAGTGCATTGTGATTAGTATGATCTATTATGAGCATAATGTATATTTTTGAACGGTTGGTTCATCCTTATATTATTGTTACCCACAGTGAACTATAAGTGCTATTTGCGGGCTATAAGACTTATGTAATAAAATGTAATGTAACCTATTAAGCTGGCCTTAACTGTATCATGTTGCCTCCTGTGTTAATAGCTAATGAGTGGAAGAGTAGCCTAATGGTTAGGACAGGAGCCTGAGAACCAGGAGAAGTAGGTTCAATTCCCACTGTAGGTCCTTGAGACTCTGAGCAAGTCACTTAACTCTTCATTTCCCCAGGTACAAAATAAGTACCTGTCTATAATATGTAAACTGAGTTTATTGTGACCACAGAAAGGAGGTATATCAAATCCCATCCTCCTACAGAACCATGATTTCCTGTGCCTTCACTGCAAAATGCAGTCCTCACCCATTCTCCATCCTACTCCACATTAGCTGTTACTGCTGTTTAACTGTTAGTATGAATTACTTGCCACATTAACAGCTTAGTAAATATGCCCTTAGATAAATGTGGAAGTGGGATCTTAAAAAAACCATAATGGAGCAACAAAGAGGTGTTCAACATAGGTGACCCAGCAAGCGTGTTCTGAACCAGAATTTTACTAATGTCTTTCTTTAGTCAATTTTAACTTCAATTTTGGCAAGGCATCAACATGTAACAATTAAAATAATAATTGTAGCAAAAGTATATACAATAATCTCTCCAGCATTCACTTCTGTAGTTTGGCAGTGCTTTACTCCTATAAGCTCCTATGTCCTACCGCTGAGGGGGGCAGGGATCAAACACAGTTTTCCCATGCCCTGATGCTCAGAACTAAACATGGGTTCTAGAGGCCGTTAGTTCCGGACTATCACCCGCATTAGTGAGTGCAGAATGTTCAGAGGCTGTAGCAGAAGAGACAATGACAGGCAGATGATCAAAAGCAAACACCGGCGTTAGAGGCTGTTAGCGCCATACTAGCGCCGGTGTTTGCTACCGCCCCATGATTAGAGCCCTTGAGCGTGTGAAACAACGCGCTTGAGGGCTCTTTGCGCAAGTAGCATGCAAATGCATGCTAAACAGGGCTCAGCGCATTCATCGATGGGCGGGGCTACAGACCATATAAGGGAGCAATTCCCTTATATGGTCTGTAGCCCCGCCCAGCGCATCCCAGGATGCACTGGGCGGTGCTGGGCGCCGCAATTTTGTGGCAGCGTCAGCCCAAGGAAAAGGAGGGAGGCAGGCTACCTCCCTCTTCCAACTAAGGTAGGGGGGCTGGGAGGGGGTTGTCTTTTACGCTGGACCACCAGGGATCGTCAGACAATGTTGGGGGGGGGGGAGTTGGGGTGGGCTGGAGGTCGCTGGGTGGGAGGGTAGGAGGGGGTTTGGCTAGCAGCCACTAGACCACCAGCGAGCATTTTCTGGGGGTTTTGGGGGGCTGGAGACCCACCGGATCTCCAGCCCTCCCTGAACTTGGTGGGGTGGGATCATCAGGGGGACCAGAGGTCCGCTGGACCTCCAGCCCCCATTGCTCAGGGCAGGGGTAGTCAGGGCCTGGTGGTCCCATGGACCTCCAGCCCCTGTGTTTGACAGGTTTCGGCTTTTGACAGCCCAGACCTGTCAAACAAGTGCGGGAGGATTGTGCTGAGTGCATGCTCAGGCACAATTTGCCCGCACTTCTACCCTATGATCAGAGATAATTGCGCTGCTTAAATTTGCATGCATTATCTCTGATCCTCTGTACGGTAAAGCCCTGCGCTGTTCCAGCGCTATTTTAGAGCGCTGTTTGGAACAGCGCGGGGCTTTTGATCATCTGCCTATGAGTGCAACAAAAATTAGCTCAAATAGCATGCAAATGTAGTCAAATGGTTGTTAATGAGGTCATTTCCTATTCCCTCCCAATGCTCAGAGAACAGCGCACAAAACAAAGCCACCCTTAAAAATAACGCCAGCTCAGAGCAGGCATTAGCATGATTGAAAAGGATTTCTCATGATTCTTTCTTTAAAAGCTGCCGGATTTTATATAATTTGGAACCAGAAGGAAGCCCGTGCAAGCCCCTAAACGCTGGTAGTGAGAAACAAATGTGTGTGAGTCAGAGCCAACCCAAAAGTGAAAGCACACATTTGTACTTGTTTCCTGCATTTAAATGTAAGCATGCCAATTAAAAAAATTAAAACATGTGGAGGGGCATAATCAAACGGGGCGCCCAAGTTTTCCTGGGGCCGTCCTCGTATTATCGAAACAAGATGGGCGGCCATCGTTCGTTTCGATAATACAGTCAGGGATGCCTAAATCTCCACATTTAGGTCGACCTTAGAGATGGTTATCCCTAGAGATGGTTGTCCCTGATTTTCGGCGATAATGGAAACCGAGGACGCCCATCTCAGAAACGACCAAATCCAAGCCATTTGGTCATGGGAGGAGCCAGCATTCGTAGTGTAGTGGTCCCCCTCATATGCCAGGACACCAACCGGGCACCCTAGGGGGCACTGCAGTGGATTTCAGAAATTGCTCGAGGGGCATAGCTCCCTTACCTTGGGTGCTGAGCCACTCATTCCCCCCAAAAAAAACCCACTCCCCACAACTGTACACCACTACCATAGCACTAAGGGGTGAAGGGGGGCACCTACATGTGGGTACAGTGGGTTTCTGGTGGGGTTTGAAGGGCTCACATTTACCACCACAAGTGTAACAGGTAGGGGGGGATGGGCCCGGGTCCGCCTGCCTGAAGTGCACTGCACCCACTAAAACTGCTCCAGGGACCTGCATACTGTCGTCATGGAGCTGGGTATAACATTTGAGGCTGGCAAAAAAAAAAAATGTAAGTTTTTTTTAGGGTGGGAGGGGGTTGGTGACCACTGGGGGAGTAAGGGGAGGTCATCCCCGATTCCCTCCGGTGGTCATCTGGTCAGAAAAAATGGACCAAGTAAAGTCGGCCAAGTGCTCATCAGGGACGCCCTTCTTTTTTCCATTATCGGCCGAGGATGCCCAAGTGTTAGGCATGCCCCAGTCCCACCTTCGCTATGCTGCTGACACGCCCCCATGAACTTTGGTCGTCCCCACGACGGAAAGCAGTTGAGGACGCCCAAAGTCGGCTTTCGATTATGCCGATTTGGGCACCCCTGAGAGAAGGACGCCCATCTCCCGATTTGTGTCGCACAGAAAACAGACGCCAGTGTGTGCTTCACCTTTTGCCAGGCGTATGTGCACAGGAGCTGAGCTTACCTTGAAACTCTTCTGTGCATATGTGAAGCACCTTCCCCCAACCTTGCTTTCACTTTTATAGTGTGCATATAGAAAATGAGAATTGTTCAATACACATGAAAATTCTTACTTAGGAAATGATATAATCTCACTTTGGGGGATCTTTACATAGGGGGCATTTTACTAAGCTGCTGTAGGCTCTACACACATGCAGCACACACCCAAATGATACTATCGCCAGGCCAGTGCGCCACCATAGCAGTAATTTCAGATTTGGCGTGCACCCATAATGCCTGGAAGAATTATTTATTTACTTCCTTCCATTCATGCCGTTTCTGGTGGTAATCAGCAGTAGGCGTACACTGACTTGTCACCGCGCGTGTAGCGCATGAGTCCTTACCACTACATCAATGGGTGATGTTAAGGGCTCAGGCCGGTTTTAGATGTGTGCTGGTTTCAGTTTTACTGCATGCCTTTTACCCGTTAAATTAAAAAAAAACTTTTTGCAAATGCAGTAAAAACTGACCCGGTGCGTGCTTAATACACACGCCTACACTGCCACAGGCCACTTTTTACCACGGCTTAGTAAAAGGGCCCCATAGAGGGGCATAATCAAATGTCGCCAGCGAAATAGGTCGCCGGCAATCTATTTTGGCAGCGGCGCAACAGCTGGCCGGAACCGTATTTTCGAAAAAGATGGCCGGCCATCTTTTTTTCGATAATACGGTTTAGCCCGGCCAAATGCCAGAGTTCACTGGGTTTGAGATCGCCGGTTTTGTTTTTCAGCGATAATGGAAAAAAACTGCCGGCCATCTCAAACCCGGCGAAATCCAAGGCATTTGGTCGTGGGAGGAGCCAGCATTTGTAGTGCACTGGTCCTCCTGACATGCCAGGACACCAACCGGGTACCCTAGGGGGCACTTCTAAAAATTAAAAAAATATATACAAATAGCTCCCAGGTCCATAGCTCCCTTACCTTGGGTGCTGAGCCCCCCAAATCTCCCCAAACCCACTTCCCACAACTCTACACCATTACCATAGCCCTTATGGGCGAAGGGGGTCACCTACATGTGGGTACAGTGGGTTTTGGGGGGGTTTGTAGGGCTCAACACTTAGCACCACAAGTGTAACAGGTAGGGGGGGTGGGGGATGGACCTGGGTCTGCCTGCCTGAAGTGCACTGCACCCATTAAAAACTGCTCCAGGGACCTGCATACTGCTGTCAGGGAGCTGGGTATGACATTTGAGGCTGGCATACAGGTTGGCAAAAAAGTGTTGTATTTTTATTTTTTTAGTGTGGGAGGGGGTTGGTGACCACTGGGGGAGTATGGGGAGGTCATCCCCCATTCCCTCCGGTGGTCATCTGGTCAATTGGGGCACCTTTTTGAGGTTTGGTCGTGAAAATTAAAGGACCAAGTAAACCCGGCGAAATACTGCTTAACACCACTTTTTTTTTCCATTATCCGCGAAAGCCGGCCATCTGGTAGCCACGCCCATGCCCGCCCATGTCCCGCCTTCGCTCCACCACTGACACGCCCCCTTGCACTTTCACCAGTGCAGTGACGGGAAAGCGGCGATGGTGTCAAAAACGCCACTTTTGATTATACCGATTTCGCCGCTTTTGCGAAATTGCCGGCCATCTCCTGATTTATGTCGGAAGATGGCCAGCGATCACTGTCGAAAATAAGCCTGATAGTAACATAGCAACACAGTAGATGACAGCAGATAAAGATCTGTACGACCCATCCAGTTTGCCCTGGATGGGTTGTACAGGTCTAGGAAATGGCAATTTTCAAAACAAAAAGATAGATGTATTTCAGTTTTGTAAATGGCCACATTTGCCACTTGATTTTTGATGTTTTCAGCAAAATGTCCAATGTTGGATTTAGATGTATCAAAAATGCTTCTGTATATTGTCTAGTCTCCAGAGAAGCCCTGAACCCAGTTAAAAACAATCCCCAATATACCTAACATACTTAATTTTGAGTAATAAACTTGGTAGCATTATATAAATTATGATTATAATAATATATAAGTTACAGATTTGGTAAGGGTGCCCATGATAGGTAGGTGTAGCAAAGATGGAGCATTTGTATAAGGAAGATGAAATGTTATCTCCCATTTTCTGTCCAGAGTTCCTGAGAGCTGTAGGAAGATTGATGATCGAATTTAATGAGCAAGGGAAAGGTATCTTAGCAAGTAGGAAATCCTACTTCCAAAGAGAGAAAATAGATGCATGAACTCAGGCCAGAGTTTCTAATTCTTCTGCAGCTTATCGGCTAGTGCAGGGCTGAAAATATAGCTAGCACAATATAACTGGCTATCTTGAAGACACCCCACTAATCAGAAGGAAGTTTAGGAAGCCTGACCTGCTTCCATTAGTTATAGAGTTTGCTAATTGTGACAAAGAGCAGGATAGCTTTACCACCATTTTCTTTGAGGAAGCTGTAATTTTGTGTCCCTGTTTTACTGCTGTTGGCAAATGCATTTTTGATGTAGGTGAAAGCGCCAAATAAACTCTGGTTAGATTCTTCACTAGTGAGATTGATCTGTACTATTTTTTTTTTTAATTTTGTATTTCAAACCATTTAAATTTTTACAAGCGATAAAAACAACTTGCTGGAAATACAGAGAAAGTAATATAGGAATTATTTCAGTCAGGTAATTCTATTCTCTTCCTTAGACCACTAAATAGGTAGACAAAGAGATCAATTAAACAGTAAACAGGAAAAAAAACTGTGGTATTAACCTGATTATCCCCAGATATTACTCGTCTAATTCATTATTCCACATTGATCATCTGGTTGGCTTCTTTAAGGCCAATACGGTGTATAGTCAAATCATTTCATGGAAAACATACTTATTGTCCAATATTAGTTAGAAATAATACATCTGATTACATTCTTTCTCTTTTAGATGGCAATTTTGTTTCAGATATAATTTTATTAGAGAGTTATATGGACAATTTAACTGAACCCTTTGAGAGTAAAAAATTGATATAACAAATGATTCTACACGAGCAAGAAGTGGTTATGATTTTGAAAATGATAATAGACCAGAAACTTTGAATAATAAAATGAATATTATTATAGATGATTAATATCGAGATTATTGTTTTTCCCAGAGTTCCAGGTATGACTCCTAAAATTTTCCTCAGAAATATTTCCTCAATTATTACTTTAAAAGGAGTGAAGCCTGTGAAAACTGGGATTACTTTAATCAGTGGGATTTGAATTAGAGATTTAAGTATATGTATTGTTAAATAACTTCTGGTTTTTAAAAGAGATCTGTACTATTTTAACTTATCCCCAGATCCCACTGCATCTTTTGCAATTTGAACAACCAGTAAGCAAAAGAACTGTTCAGCTATTAAGGAGAACACAGGCTTCATTAATTATCTTTTATGAAAGTGTAGACCTCCAGGATTGCAGAACAGATACACTGTGCAATCTGAGAAAGAAGAGGATTTCTACTTGTGTTTTCTTTTTCCCCAGTTGTGGAGCACAGGGGTGTTAATGTTGCAGAGAATTTTTAAATGAGACCTAGACGTGACTGAAGTGTGATAAACGAATTTTATCTTATTTCATCACACCATGAGATTGCTTTGTGAGCTTCCTCTGTCCTATTCCAAATATTGCTGATCTCATGAACCCACATGTGTGTAAGTATTTATTGTTAGTTTAGGTTTGTACTTATTTGTGTCTAATTAATTTCCATTTTTGTGTCTTATTTCATTAGAGTGCAAAGATGTGAACAAAGTGGCTTATTGTCCCCTGGTGCTGAAGTTCAAGTTCTGTAGCCGAGCATACTTCAGACAGATGTGTTGCAAGACCTGCCAAGGACACTGACCCAACCAACTGAGAAAGAACCTTAAAATTCCATTGTGGAAATGTGTCTGTCAAAGAGAGGCATACTAAAGAATGGGACTGTTACCCTTGCAAATGCATTACCCTGTGGAAAACGTAACCACTGGTCAGCCTCAGCTGACAGGATTTCAATAGTTTAACTTCTGTGAAGTGGGATTTATTCTTTCAAAATGCTGGATGCAGCATAAGGAGGGAAAGCCAAATTGGAATGTTCAGAACAACATGCATAGATGATTTCTATGGGACATTGTGCTCTTTTGAGTAAATCCATTAGTCTACATACAGTACCTCCACTGACCATTAAGATAATATTTTATTATGGACAAGCAATGACACTGAATCCATTTATATTTAAAACTCTTTAAAAATATAGCTGTTATGATGGGCTACCATGGAATAGAGTCAAAGCTAATAACTAATATTAACTATTTAATCTCACTAAGTAGCACCACAATTTAAATTATAAAATGGGCTTTTGAAATGTTATGTAAGGAGCAATTATAACATCAGAAGTAAAGAAAATTGGGTTTTTTTCTTCTTCATTCCAACTGATTTCCATAGGATTTAGTTATCATTTCTGAAATAATGCTGTGAGCCACGTAAAGCTGTGGCTTTATGTGAACACCGGCAAAGGATTAGTAAATTGTTCATCAGTTATTGCAAGCATGCATGAAATGCAAATCTGTAAACTAGAGGTCTTTTTTCTAAAGTGCATTATGCAGCTGTGCAGTTAGCACATCAATTAGCACAAAGTAACTGTTAGCACACAGTAGGGGCGGACTGACCATTCGGGCAAACCGGGCACTGCCTGAGAGCCCAGAGGCTCTAGGGGCCCTGAGGGTAGGGTTACCAATTTTGTCCCCCCAAAAGGAGGACGCATGCCCCGCCCCCTTTCACACCCCGCTCCACCTCCTGTCACATTTTCCCTTCTCCCCTGTCATACACCCCGCCACACCCCCCTCCCACTTACCTTACTACTGCCCTGGTGGTCTAGTGATCTCTTCGGGGCAGGAAGAGCCCCCTCTTTCCTGACCGGAGCACTGCCCTGCGTGCATCTTCCTGTTCCTGATCTCGGTGCTGATTCAAAATGGCCGCCGAGAGTTGAAGTCTCGCGAATTCACTTCACTCTCGGCAGCATTTTGAATCGGTGCCGAGATCAGAAACAGGAAGGATGCATGCAGGCAGCGCTCCGGGCAGGAAAGAGGGGGCTCTTTCCTGCCCCGAAGGTGGAAGAGGTCACTAGACATTCAGGGCAGTAGTAAGTAAGGGGAGGGGAGGCTAGCAATCTGCCCATTTGTCCGGATTTCTGGACAAATGGGTAGGCTGGTGGGTGGGCCGTCATATGGCCCGCCCACCAGCCTGTCCGTTTGTCCAGAAATCCGGACAAACGAGCAGATTGGCAAAACCCGCCCGGTTGCCCAGACATGTAAATCCAGACATATGGTAACCCTACCTGAGGGACTCTACCCCTCTGCCGATACTGCCACACACTACAGCCCGTTGAGCCTCAATGGGCCCTCCCCAGTCCCACCTTGAAGGGCCCTGGTGGTCTAGTGGCCTCTGCAGAGGCAGGAAAAAACAACACTCTTTCCTGCCTGCTGCTGCTGTGTTTTAAAAATGGCTGCTGAGACTCCCTGCAGCAGTCTCGAGAGACGGTCAAGACCCATGAGACTAGCGTGAGAAGTCTTGGCACCAATTTTGAAAACATGGTGGCACCAGACAGAATAGCAGTAGTGGACATGAAAGAGTGGGGTTGTTTCCTGCCTCCAAAGAAGCCACTAGACCACCAGGACCCTTCAAGGTAGAACCGGGAAGGACCCATTCAGGCTCGGGAGATTGTAGTGTGCAGGATTGGGGGCAATCAGCTGCAGTGGTAGGGGGTGCTTGTAGTGTGTGTGTGGGGGGGGTGGCTGCAACACAGTGGTAGGGGGTACCAGCAGCACAGCAGTAGGGAGGTGGTGGATGGCAGCGACCAGGGGGGCCCAATGACCTTTTCTGTCCAGGGACCCAGATCACTGTCAGTTTGCCCCGGCACACAGCTGCAGTAACCATTACTATGCTGGCATGACAAGACACACTAATTCATATGCTACAACTAAATTTGTGAGCAATATTTTTGGCAACCTTTATAGAATCAGGGGGACCGCCTCCGAAATAAGCGTCAGTAATAGCATCCACGCAACTGCACTTACTGCACTGTAAAATATTTTGTGTGTGGTAACTGGATGAAGACATGCTAGGAACACCCAAACAGATCACAGATTTTGCACTTACTACGTGATCATTTTTGCATCTAACACAGGGTATGTGCAAAACTTTACTGCACTTGTGTAAAAGGACCTCTGAGGCAGATTGGTCTAATGATGCCTGTTGTACGCACATGGCTGAGATTTCTATTAAAAGGAAGAAAGCATCATGCAGTAGCCAGGATCAAGTAGTGACTGAAGGCAATCAGGTTGGGCAGCCCACTGCCAATGTGTGTATAGTAGGATGCTACAGCTTGTATTTCACCGCTTCAGCTCATTACTGTTTACATCTTCAGCGAACGAGTAGCTTTAACTTTGTTGAGTTTTATTTTCTTCAGCATTCCTATATTCAACATTACCAAGAAGTTAAAATGACATTTTCTAGATGCTCCCATGTGGCTTGATGTACTGGGAGGGTATCAGATGAAAGTAATCTATGTGTAATATGCGCATGTTCAGTTTCTGTGAACCTTACGGAATAGATCAATATTACAGTGAAACTTTTTTTTTAACGAGAGACGGGAGAGCTTTAGATCATGTACAGATTTAAATTAACCAACATATTGTTGTGCATATTTTGAATTGCATATATGAAGGGGCCTGCATTATTTTCAAAATTAACACGTGGCCGGCATTTGCCCATGCAATTATCGCACAGGGCAACCATTTAACACACCTTGAGTGCATTGACGATAATATGTTTGCAACTGTGCCATCAGCAATGCCCTAAGGGGCTGGTTTTAAAAAGTACCTTCCCATCCCCCCCCAGCAGCCTCCACTCCGAACATCTGTACAATAACCCCTCCAACACCACCCCTGATATCATACAGTAAACCTTCTATACTGCTGCTCTCCCCAACCTCTAGCAGGCTGCACTGTCCCACTAACCCAGGCACCTTTGATGGCTAGGGTGGGGCAGGAGTGATCCCCTTATTTGTCAGCTAGACCCCTGGCAGTACTACTATGAGACTACCACTAGGGGTCATAGCTCCCATTTTGAACCCAGGCTATGAGAGAGCAGAAGCATCCAGGGGTCACGCCTGCTCCCACTATCCACCAAGGCCTCTTGGCAAGAGCTGGGGGGATGAGGGATTCTGGGGAGTGAGGGGATTGTTGTAGCCTGATGGGAAAGGGGGAGGGGATTGTTGTAGTCTGATGGGAGAGGGGGAAGGGTGGTAGGGTAGCTGTATGATGTCAGGAAAACTGTAGAAAGATGGGGATTTTTGTACTATTTTTTTTTTTTGGGGGGGGGTGAGGCACTGTAAGAGGGGAGAGTTGCTGTATGATGTTAAAGGGACCACTGTAGGGCTGAAGGAGTTCTATTGATGTTGGGGAGCTGTCAGGGGAGAAGCGGGTTAGGTTTCATATGTTGGGGCTGCGGTATGTGCATTGCTATTAGCACAGATGTACTCAAGGGGATAATAAGTGTACCTATGCTATCTGCAGCATTGACAGTGCATAGTAAGTTTCTGTGTGCTAACTGCAACATATTGTCCTATGTCTATAACCCACCCCATTCTCCTCCTCTATCCCCCCCCCTTCTGTGCAAGCAGGTTGCCTGCGCTGCAAGTGGTAACTGTACCATGCCTTAATTCGCACAGTAACTGCTTACTGCAGTTCAGTAAAGTAGGCCCCAAAGTTAATGACTCACCCTTGCCTCAACAATGAGACATGGAAAGGGGAAACATTGATATTAAAATATGTACTGTACTTGAAAACTTGCAGTGTGCAGGAGACTTGATGAATGTGCGTTTGTGTCCAATTGTGCCTCCGTTGCAGTGCAATTAAGGAGGGAAGTTATCAAGGTGCTATAAAAGGTGTGCTTATACTGCACCTTGATTTACCATAGGAGTCAGCAACCTGCAATATCTCAGTACCACAGGTTATTGACTTCCACTGTCCCAATATAATGCCCCCCCAGACTGCCCTCGATTACAGACCCTCCACTCCCCTCATCACTCCCCTCATCACAACCCCCTCACTCCCTAAAGGACCCCCCTCCATTAACAAGGGCCTAATGCCCTGTACCCTGTCCAGTAGTCCTAGGGCAGGAGCAATCCCCAGTTCTTCCTGCCTTGCAAGCACCATTTCTAAGATGGTGCCCTTAGAGTAGTCTTGCACTACTTATGGATACATGACCCCTAGCTGTAGTAGTGCGAGACTACTGCTAGGAGGGCTATTTTAGAGAAAGCGTCGGCAGGGCAGGAGCAACTGGGGATCACTCCTGCACTAGAACCACTGGACCATGAGGTATATGGAGGGGGGGGTCCTGTGGGGTTGGGGGTGTGATCGGGGGTGGCGCAGTGTGAATTGGGGGAGGTGGGAAAATGAGAACCATGGTGCCTTTGAGTACTGGTCTGAGAGCATCGGGCTGCAGCTTTGAGGCTCAACAGTACCAGCACAATAAAATATATCCAGCTTTTGCTGGATTTATTTTTCTATCATTTTATGGCCATAATGAACTGACGTGTGCACCCCCGTGTTCACTGCAAATCTCGTTATGGGTTTTACATAGTAATGAGCAGCTTTATGTGCATTTGCATGTTTGCATCTCATTACTTTGTAACCCGTGGTAACCTAAATATCGCTGCGATAGGGCAAGGCAACCTGGGTTAGAGCCTTTAAATCAATTAAGGAGCTAATTACGCTGGTTGTTGCTTTAATTGTAGCTCGATAATTTCCCTTCTAAACTCTGTTGCCAGCATCATGCAATTAAGACTAAAATCAAATGACACTTTTTAAACAAAAAGAAAATTAATACTCTTTAAAACAATTATTATAAACTATACTACCAGATCTGAATGTGTCAATTTATTTAAAAATGGTGGCAAGCCAAATGTATTGTACTCTATTTACTGTTTTGAATTAGAAAGAGAAATAGAGTGATGTGACAACTCTACTATTCAAAACAAAAATTATTTTGACAATCTATATAGATGTTGTTCAGTATACAGTACTTAGAAATCCTGTCACCTACTACCTCTTAATAGTTTGTTTAAAAGTAATCAGCTACTTTTTGAAAAAGAAGCCTAACATGTTTGATATTACCTTGAAATTTTACAAAGGATGTGACATTAGGGTCTCTTTTACCAAACCACGCTAGTGATTCCCAGTGCATCAATGCCAACAAAACCCATTCACTTTGAATAGGCTTCGTTGGCATTGCTGCGTGGGAATCACTAATGCAATTTGGTAAAAGAGGATCTAAATGTTTCAGCCCTGGATTAAATGATTGTACTTGCTGCAAACTTTGTGTGTGACCTAGAAGCTACCTTCTTACAGAGGTGCATGAAGAAACAGATGGGTATGAGGCAAAAACCTAAATTATGTCCTCTCTATGGTAAATAGTCTCATGAAAAGTTGTGATTTATTTTTATGCCCCCAAAACACGTATTAGGTGCTATTGGTGTTCATATAGTTCCAAGGTACCTTTCTCCGAATCTTGTAATACGTTCATTTAAGACACTAGGAAGAGACACACTATTATTTTTATGTTTAAGTAATTTTAAGACAAGTTAGTGTACAACCAGGGTCAATCAATGTCCTGCCCCCCCCCCCCCCACCCCTCCATATTCAGCCTGTGGCAGTTGATGTTATTTTTAGACAGCAGCCACCGCAGGCAAAAACAAGTCCAGATATTCAGCAACATTCAACATCCCTCATGTGGTCCAGCATGTCCCACTCTTGACACCTGCCCTCAAAACCTTACAGTCACAGCAGCTCTTCTCCAGTTTTGCTGCAACATCATCAGTAATGTAAAGCAGAGTAAGGTATTGTGGATCCTTGCGCTCAAGCATGGGGAAAGCTGCCTTCTGGTCCCGCCCACATGGAAAACAGGAAGTGTGCATCAGGAGGGCAGGACCCAACAGTGACTTTTCGCATGCTTGAGCACAAGGCTTCACGGTACCTTGCTCTACTTTACAGTACTGATCCTGTGACAGCAAAAATGGAGAAGGAGCTGCGATTGGAAGGTTTGAAGGGAGGGGGCAGATCATTTGAGACAGCGGAAAAAGAAACACTATTATTTTTATATTTAAGTAAGTTTAAAACAGGTTAGTGTAGAAACAGGGCTATTCAGTGCCCCCTCCCATATTCAGCCTGCGGCAGTTGGTGTTACTTTTAAACACCAGCCACTGCAGGCAAAAAAGAATCCAGAAATTCAGCAACATTCAGTAGTATCCACTAACTGGCACTATCTGGATACTGAGGTGAGTACCTGATGCTATCTGTGTAGCAATGATATTCAGCCATTAGTCAGATACATTATCTGGATACACTTAGAAGAGCTTTTTAGTTTTTTGGGTTGCGGTGCTGAAAATTGCCACAGCAATATTTTTGATCTCTGCCCAAACGTGCCCTTGGGTTTGTCCCAGTGCTATTCAGATAGTGCTATGGAGATCTGTAAAAAATATTTCAGCTGCACTGTTTGGATAGTGCAACTGAATATCTCTCACAGCGGCATTTTTTTCGGGTAGCAGGTGCTGCTGCATGCATCAGTGCTTTCTGAATATCAACCCCCCCCTCCCCCGGTGTTAGTATATAATGCCAAAGTTAATAAGCGTTTCAAACATAACTCACCTTGATCTACTACTGGAAGGCTGTACATAAGTACATAAGTAATGCCACACTGGGAAAAGACCAAGGTCCATCGAGCCCAGCATCCTGTCCACGACAGTGGCCAATCCAGGCCAAGGGCACCTGGCAAGCTTCCCAAACGTACATTCTATACATGTTATTCCTGGAATTGTGGATTTTTCCCAAGTCCATTTAGTAGCGGTTTATGGACTTGTCCTTTAGGAAACCGTCTAACCCCTTTTAAAACTCTGCCAAGCTAACCGCCTTCACCACGTTCTCCGGCAACGAATTCCAGAGTTTAATTACGCGTTGGGTGAAAAAAACTCTGGAATTCACCCAACGCGTGAGCTAAATTAAAAAAAAATAATAGCGAACAGTATAGTAGATTCAACTGAATGACCTGGAGAAGCAGCCTAATTAAGTAAGATATGAGTTATTATAAAGCAACAGTAAGGATTTCTAATATGTCCCACACAGGAATGAAGAAATGGAGAAGGTCAGTCTAAAACCATACCTTCTGTTTCTGCTGTTCCATGCCTGAATGGCTCATCTGTGTTGTGCCTATGATTCATTAGTCTTTTTCCACACAAGAGAAGGTGTGAGATGGGACTCCCAGAACAAAGAACTCAATATAGAAGAAAAATCGCTTAAGGTTGATAGTCACAATCCTGATCAAAATTGATGTTTATAAGGTATTATGTAACAACGTATGGCCCTTTATAAAAAGGGTTCCTGCATGCTTCTGTTTCCTCATATCCATATCAGATGTATACATTTTCAATAGGATTTATTTCCCAGATAGACTGATAAATTGTTAAATATCATGTTCGAAAATAGCTTCCTTGGTGTGTGTACCTTAGTTGCTACATCTTAAACATCAGAAAGGAAAAAGTGTTGATATGCTATTTTCTATGTCTGAAGCCTTATATCAAAGTTTAATTGTTTCTACAGAATGATTGGGTTGATTAGCTAGTATTCACCTCAACAACAGGGATTTTTAATAATGGAAAAAAAAATTACCTCATATAAGACTTAAACATTGCAAAGTCTGTTTTCCACAGCTATTTTTGTTCTCTTACTGGTGCTACAAGACTGGGGAGTGAGATATTTATCCTGCAATGTAAACAGCAATGAAGCAGGAATTGGAAGAGCTCCCTGGAGCAACACTGAGTTGCATTGTAAAGGGAACAAAATACAAAAGGTGCTTGGATTTCCTTAAAAATAAAGCATATTAGAGAGAGATCTGAACGTAAAACTTTCCCCCTTTCCCCTCCGGCCTTCCCCCTTTTTCAATACAAGATGCTGCTGCTGCTACATTGTAGCCACATACTGTAGGCAATCTAAGCTAAAAATGTCATATTTATGAATAAAAATAATAGGACCATTATTTGAATGAGATGGACAAAAAAAAATCAATGGTCCTACCATGTTTAGAATGAAGTAGAATTGCAGCAAATGCAAGCCTTAGAATCGAGCTCCGCTATGCATTTGGTAATATCAGTAATTGGGTACTATAAGGTTAAACAAAAAATATAAAAGGAACCCATGTATCCCTGAGGAAGGCTACATCCTTCACATTATGGACTTTATTAATCAAGTGAACAGCACATTGGTATCCTATATAATACAGAATGAAATAATCTTTTGTATTATTGTGAGTAGTTGCTTATTATTTATACTCAGTATTCATGTGGTACACTGTTACTAAACTTTCTTGGCTTTTGTAAATTAATATTCTAATTTATTGCCATGTTTCTGAACACTTGTCTACATTTGTTTTTCTGTTTGTAATGAAAACAAGAATTGTAATTCTTCATGCAATGAAATTCCACACCAGACACAAAGTTTCTTTTTCTTTTTTTTTTTTAAACATAGATAACCTTAGTGAAATAAACTGCAGCTTCAAGAATGATGCAAGTGGTTAATTGTCTGTTTTGTGTGATAGAGACCAGTAGAGTTTGGCAAGCATAAGGTTTTTTTTTCTTGGTCAAACTTATTTTTGTGAGATAGCCAGAATGAAATGTATTTGATGCTTATTCTTTGTTCAGTCATGTCAGTGAGTACAGTTAGACTTGTTCTCTGTTAGTTTGCTATGAAAGAAAGATCGGAACTATATGATATATGAGAATGCAAGGTGGGAGGGTGCGGTTATGCGACTTTCCAAGCAACAGGATCTTATGACTGCATACTGTTCAAACTTAAGCCATAAGCCTCTAGAGCAGGGGTTATCAACCCAGCCCTCAGGACACACCTAGCCAATCAGGTTTTCAGGATACCTTCAATGAATATGCATACAATGGAGGTAGTGCATTTAAATTGGTCTCATGCATATTCATTGTGGATATCATGAAACCCTGACTGGCTAGGTGTGCCTCAAGGACTAGGTTGACAGTTCCTGCTCTAGAGAGACCAACGGCTCTGTTTACTAAGCCACGCGATAGGTATGCCCACTTTTTAGCGTGCGCTAATGCTAGAGACACCCATAGGAATATAATGGGTGTCTCTAGCATTAGTGCACGCTAATTTTTAGTGTGCACTAAAAAGTGTGTGGGCCTACAGCGTGGCTTAGTAACAGGGCCCAAGTCAGGATTCCATCTAAAGATATTTAGCATAATCTTATTAGCATTTACAGTGCTAAAATATCTTGTTGGCACTGTATTTTTAACTATCCTAGATATGCAACTGAGCTATTACATTAGTGGTATTCACTGAGAGTCCTCGAAGATCGCAAAGAGATTGGGTTTCTCCAAGGACAAGCAGGATAGTAAGTTCTCACAGCATGGCTGGTGTCAGCGATGGGGCCCATACACAGGAAGTTTCTCCTCCTTCTTAGGAGGGACATTATCAAGCTCTGCTGGGGTCCTTAAGTTGTGTTATTTGCCCCTTAATGTGGCTTAGAGCTCTAATGCAGCTTGTATTGTCCTACCCATGGTGATATTTAGTCACCATGAATTACATAGTAATGAGATACAAAACATGCAAATCCATATAAAGCAGCTCATTACTATATAAAAAAACAGAATGTGCATCAGGTGTACACTGCAAATTGGTGGGCCGAAAATGATCACAGCCAAAAGCCGGGGTTATTACACTGTAAAAATAACAAAATGAATGTGGGATCAATCAAATCAAACAAATTTCAAAATCAAATCAGTGACCCACTTAGAGGGGCATAATCGAAAGGGACGCCCAAGTTTTGCTGAGGACGTCCTCGCAAAACGTCAGGGAAACCCATATTATCGAAACAAGATGGGCGTCCATCTTCGTTTCGATAATACGGTCGGGAATGCCCAAAATCTTGACATTTAGGTCGTCCTTAGAGATGGTCGTCCCTAGACTTGGTCGTTTCTGATTTTCGACCATAATAGAAACCAAGGATGCCCATCTCAGAAACGACCAAATCCAAGCCCTTTGGTCGTGGGAGGAGCCAGCATTCGTACTACTACTACTATTTAGCATTTTATAGCACTACAAAGCGTACGCAGCGCTGCACAAACATAGAAAAAAGACAGTCCCTGCTCAAAGAGCTTACAATCTGTGAACTTTGGTCGTTCCCTGCGACAGAAAGCAGTTGGGGACTCCCAAAATCGGCTTTCGATTATGCCAATTTGGGGCGACCCTGTGAAAAGGACACCCATCTTCCGATTTGTGTCAAAAGATGGGCATCCTTCTCTTTCGAAAATAAGCCTGTTAGTAAACCAAACAATGTGCATGTGCAAAATGCAAAACACACTCTTGGGAAGCAAAAAGCCCCATAGTCCTCAAGAATAATAGTCTACAGAGCTTCTAGTGATCAAACTGATCTGTATAACGATCCATATGATCTACTGCTCATCATCAGCTTTTGAAAATACCTTCCCCTGTTGTTGAATGTTAGGCTTCAAAAATATATATATATGAACAACTTAACCGCTTATCACCCAGTGACTCCAGATGCCAAAGCATTCAAAAGTCTGAGCATTACAACGTGTTCAAGTACTTCTTTAATGCAGGGTTACGGTTGGGTTAAAGGGTCCACAATTTTTCTTAATATTGCTCAATATAGTTGTTCGTCCTTCACTCCCTTGATCTGCTTATTGCAGTTGTTTGTTTCTCTCTCTCAATATCCTCTCTGGCAATCCTCAGGACCGACGTTGGCCAGCGTTCCGCTCCCACTTTGAGTGAGCAATACTGCTGTTTCAGTGTCTACAATCCGAGGCTGCAAGATATAACAACATCTTTATGACTGTTGCATCTTAGCATTAATCATCACATTATTCACACTCTGGTCTTACATTAGCGACAGCGTCTCAGCAAACCTTCACTGCCCGACAACTCTGTATCCAGAAAAAAATGGCGGCTTTTAAAAGTTGACGTTGGACGTTACAACTGGACATAGCCAATCAGAAAGAGCATTAAATAAAATGACACCATTCTATGCGGGAGTTTAACCCCTCAGGTTCCAAAGATCTTAATAAGTAAATCCACTTCTGTTCTCTTTGAAGCAGTACTTTACTAATGCCTCCCCCTCTTCTCAGAGGCTGCAGCTGTTGCAAAACCACGCATTGCAATTCTTCAAAAGTATGATGGTGAGCAATACAATGTGCAGCCACTGGGAAATTGGATTTCCATGTATGAATAGCACTTTGATATTCCACCAAGCGTACTCCTAAAGCCCTCAAAGTCTGTCCAATGTAAATCTTCCTACATGGGCACTGCAAACAATACACAATGCATTTCGATTTACAGGACGTGGAATCTGTCAGATAATATTTTTTGTTTGTCTCTGGATTAACAAACTGTGAGGTTTCAATCATAATGTCACATACTGTGCATTGTCCACATTTCTTGTGTCCTCTCCCCTCAGTCTCTAAGGAGTCATCCTTCGGTAAAGTGGGGAGGATAGAGGGGCAGAGCAACTCTTTCAAATTTTTGCCCCTACTGAAAGCAAATCTCAATGTACTGTCCTTAAATGTGGAAATAGATTGAACCAATGGCCAGTGAGAGATGGAGATGTGGAGGGGCATTTTCGAAAGGGACATCCAAGTTTGATGAGGATGTCCTCACAAAATGTCCCCATCCAGGGGTGGGGAAACCCGTATTTTCGAAAACAAGATGGGCGTTCATCTTTCGTTTCGATAATATGGTCAGGGACATCCAAATCCTGAAATTTGGTCGTCCCTAGATTTGGACGTCCCTAGACTTGGTCGTCTCTGATTTTCGGCGATAATCGAAACCAAGGACGTCCATCTCAGCACTATCTAAAATCCTATCTTGGTGTCCAGTCTACTAGAAATGCTGGCTCATCTTACATCCCAGTGGCTTGATTGTGTACATTTTGCACTTGGACATCTTTTTTTTTTTCCCCAAAAATGAACCAAAAACAAAATGACCAAATCACAAAACCTTGTTCAAACCAGGTTTAAAAAAAAAAAAAAAAAGATAGATTTTTTTTTTCTTTTTTGAAAATGACCTTCTTTCCTATTTAGATTTTGGATATTTTTTTGCAAAAGTCAGACTTAGCCGTCAAATCGAAAATGCCCCTCCACGTTACTATGCCTGACGGTATTAGGAAAAAATAAGTCATTGGCTACTCAGGTCCAATATGTATGCAATCAGATCATGACTTAGTGCTGTTGATGATAAGTGTTTTCTTGGTGTTGTAGCAAGTTACTAAATCTGGAGGCATTTGCAGCCATGACTAAGAATGGTATTGATTATTTGGGAAAATCACTTTTTCCATTAATTGTAGATGGAGGATCTGATGAAAATCCATACTAACAACAAGTCATAAAGGTTGGCATTCATCACTTTATTCGGCATGACATGGACACTATCCCCCTAATTCTATAAACTTGGGTGCATAATTTTGTGATTAGCATGCAAAATTGGGCACACAAGTTGTAGAATAGCACCTAAGTTAATCGTTGACGTGGGTGCTATTTGACTTTAATTGCCAATAATGACCTTATGTGGTGTTAATGGGTACTAATTGACACCAATTTGCAATTATGGGAGGAGTGGCCTAGTGGTTAGGGTGGTGGACTTTGGTCCTGAGGAACTGAGTTCAATTCCCACTTCAGGCACAGGCATCTCCTTGTGACTCTGGGCAAGTCACTTAACCCTCCATTGCCCCAGGTACAAATAAGTACCTGTATACAATATGTAAACCACATTGAGCCTGCCATGAGTGGGAAAGCACAGGGTACAAATGTAACAAAAAAAAACTGCACTTAGGCACTGTTCTATAAACTTACCCCAGATTCTATTTATGGCGCTAAGATTTGGTCACACTGGTGAGATGTACATGCAACTTAATTGGCTAATGAGCTGTTAACCATCATTAATTGGATGCTAACAACCAACTTCTTAGATTGCTGCAGCACAAAAGCATTTATCACAACCCAGGACTCATCTTCCAATCATCCCTCAAACTTGCAAAAAAATAACATGTGAAACAGCCCAAACTAAACTTAACTTGTAATAAAATATCACTTAATTCAAGAAACAATAGCACAAAGTAGCACTTATCTTC
Organism: Microcaecilia unicolor; assembly: GCF_901765095.1. NCBI lineage: Eukaryota > Metazoa > Chordata > Amphibia > Gymnophiona > Siphonopidae > Microcaecilia > Microcaecilia unicolor. The sequence continues at coordinate 107,723,460 of NC_044032.1, read as the reverse complement.
AGTGACGTACCTAGGTTGGATGCCACCTGGGGCAGATTGCCGCTACACCCCCCCATGGTGCATCATTGCCTCCCCCTCTTGGTATGTCATCCCCAGATGCATCACCCCCTCCCCACGAAGCGTATCACCCACCTCTTCTGAAGCATATCATCCTTACCACTTGGTGTGTACGGAGCAGTCATACGGCTGTCGGCTCTGCTGGTCCCCTGCTCCAGAACAGACTTCTGCAGTCTGTGCCCTGAGAAAGGCAAGGACAAATCAAACTTGGGTATACATATAAAGTATAAAGTTTGTCTTGGGCAGACTGGATGGACCGTACAGGTCTTTATCTGCCATCATTTACTACTACTAGGAAGTAATGTCAGAGGGGCAGTGGCGTACCAAGGGGGGGCGGTGGGGGCGGTCCGCCCCGGGTGCATGCCGCTGGGGGGGGTGCCGCACATCTGTCGGCAATGCTCGTTCCCTGCTCCCTCTGCCCCAGAATGGGTTACTTCCTGTTCCGGGGCAGAGGGAGCAGGGAACGAGTGAAGCCGACAGGCGCACGGCACCCCCCCCCCCCCCCAGCAGGTAAAAATGCACCCGGGGGGGTGTCGTTTCACCGGGGTGAGGTGTCCGTCGTTTCGCCGCTGGGGGGGGGGGGGGGTGCGACGCTTCTGTCAGCAACGCTCGTTCCCTGCTCCCTCTGCCCCGGAACAGGAAGTAACCCGTTCCGGGGCAGAGGGAGCAGGGAACGAGCATTGCCAACAGACGTGCGGCACCCCCCAAGCAGGTAAAGATGCACCCGGGGTGTCCATCGTTTCTCCGGGGGGGGGGGTCGCGTTGCACCCGGGGGGGCACATCGGCGATCCGCCCCGGGTGTCAGCCACCCTAGGAATGCCACTGCAGAGGGGATAGGGAACCAGCAGAGCCGACAGCTGCATGACTGCTCTGTGCATCCCCTTGCTGCCTGCAACCAGGGCAGAACACCCCCACCGCCCCGCCCTTGGTACACTACTGCTTATCTGACTGATGTAATAACAATTTGTTAAATGGCTCAGCAGTTCACTTTCATAGGGCTCAACAAGGAGCCTTCTTTCACTTCTTTGTCAGGAGCCAGTTGCAGATTTTGTCTGCCGCTGAAACTCTCTTCCCTTCATATGCCTTTGCGCTGATACTGAGGACTCTATTCCCTTTCTTCACATATTTAGTGGACTGTACATGTATATATTTATTTGGTCCCTGTGCTATGATACATTATCTTATAGGCTTTGAGGAGAATTTTTCCTTGGGAAATTAGTGCATGGCCATTAATTCAGAAAATAGGAAAACCTGCCATTTTTTGGCTGCTATAAAAATGGCCTTAGTGTGCAAGAAGGACCCATGTAAGAGCACACTGTGGCCACTTTTTACCACAGCTTAGTAAAAGGACCCCTAAGAGTTCATTTCTCTTTGTTTCATAAATCACTGGTAGATATCATTCTGTAAATATAAGAATGCTTGCAAGCAGCATATACTCCATTTTGTAAAATGAATTATGGCCCATTAAGGCTAAAGTTCATCATGCCATTTTGTTCATATACTAGGCCATCATTTCACAGCATTATTTCTTGACACAGGAGTGAACTTTGTCTGAGACCTATTGTCACCTACTGGATCTTCCTCTCAACCCATGTAAGTATATCTTTAAAATATATTTTCATCATGTAAATGAAAAGGGAATTCTAGATCATTTAAACTATGTGTTGATATAATTTACCTATTCAACAGTATAGCAAATGTTTAGGAAGACAGTTTTTCTTTCTTCAAAGCTGTGTCTTTTTTTGTTTAGTAAACAAGGTTGCTTTTTTTCTTTTTTAACAAGCTGTGGAAGTGATAGATCCATTTAGAAATTTTGTTGCTGTTAGCCTCACTTCTGGACTGAGAGGAGAGGGAGGGGAGCCATGAGTAGACTTTGTAGAAGCAGCATTTAAATGAGAAACAGCTGCCACAGCTCTGTGTTTAGTCTCCGATTTTGGAATTTCCTGCAACTCTTAGCATGCCATATGGGGACGGCAGAGAATTGGAGGCGGGTGGTTGTGGTTGATTCACCTAGCAAGCCTATGCCTGCCAGAGCACTGGTTTCTTTTCCTTAGTCCATCATATATTAAAATATTAGAAACTGGAGGAATGGTAGACACGATAGCACCAGGGGACCTTGGAATATTCCTCAGACACTGAATTACTGTTGCTTCATCAGTGGAGTTCCAGACATCTGTCAGTATAAATGTTACTGTCCTTAGAAGGCTTAAAACCTCATGAAGACCCAGAGCCTCTAGACCAGTGACTCTCAACCCAGTGCTCAGGCCATATCCAATTTGGCTTTCAAGATATCCACAACGAACAGGCATGAAATAGAGTTGCATATCATTGGGGCACTACATGAGAATCTACCGCATGCATATTTATTATGGATATCCTGAAAACTACACTGGTTGAGTATGTATCAAGAACTCAGTTGAGAAACGCAAATTTAAAACATTGATTCTCAATATGTGTGGTACACATACCGCGAGACATCTGCAAGAGGTGTGCAGCACTGTTCAAAAATCCTGATAGGCACCCTGAATATGAGGTTCGAGGGGGCTTAGCCTCCCCAGCCCCAGCCATGCTCTTTTCCTCTCTCCCACTTTCACTACTGCCAAGACCACTGTGTTTCCTACTCTGTAGTTGCAATGGCAGTAGCAAAATATTTTCCTGTACCTGCTGCTGCTAGATTTGCATTTGCTGGTCCTGCTGCTTTGATGCAGGAAGTTTACATCAGAGGGGAAAGGACCAGCAAGGTTAGCAGCAAGGGGGTGAGTGGGGGAGGGGGGAAGAGAGCATGAGAAGGGGTAATTCTAGGAGGAAACGAAAGAGAGAAAAAAAGAGAGGGCCATGCTGAAAAGTGGGAGGGGAGACATAAGAAACACACATTAGTGGAACTTAATATTCTCCTCAATCTTCTTTAATATAATAGCATTCAAAACAAATTGTAAAACAATGGAGGAAAACACCTCAGAGGATTTCAGCTGTGCAATTCAGTTACTGGTATATTTTTTGAATAACCAGCTTCACTCTGCTCACAACAACTTGTTTCTATCATTGGCCAAAAATCTCCATTGAAATGTTTATTTTTTTATAAATACTTACACTCGTCTCAAATCAAAAATCTTCTCTTTATTAACTTTTTGATTCAAAGCAGGAAAAAATAGAAACACTTAAATAGCAAAATGATCCCAACAGGGACCCATTTCACCTCCCACGGCTTCTTCAGGGGATCCTCACATATCACAGTAATGCTTCAAGCACAAGATAAAAGGTTACAATGTGTGAAACTTGATGCTGGTTTTACTTACAATGAATGCTTCTCAGAGTATGTTCTGACCTGCTTCTAAGCCTGGAATTGAGGATTTGAGACCCCTCTGGGGTATGCGCTGTGAAAAGCTTTATTTTTACTATAGCTACGTGATGCAAGGTTCCAAATTAAGTGTCGCCACCCAGGAAAAGGATCTAGGTGTCATTGTTGATGATACATTGAAACCCTCTGCTCAGTGTGCAGAGGCAGTTAAGAAAGCAAATAGAATGTTAAGAATTGTTAGGAAAGGAATGGAAAACAAAAATGAGAATGTTATAATGCCTTTGTGTTGCTCCATAGCACCTCGAATACTGTATGCACTGCATCTCAAAAACGCTACAGTGGAAATAGAAAAGGTACAGAGAAGGGTGACAAAAATTTGGGAATGGGACTTAATATACCTCCTTTCTGTGTTTTTTGCAACTACATTCAAAGCAGTTTATATAGTATATATTTGTACCAGGAGCAATGGAGGGTTAAATGACTTGCCCAGAGTCACAAGAAGCTGTGATGGGAATTGAACACAGTTCCCCAGGATCAAAGTCCTCTGCACCAACCATTAGGCTACTCCTCCACACATGATAAGGAGGGTGGAATGACTTCCCTATGAGGAAAGGCTAAAGCAGCTAAGGTGCTTCAGCTTGAAGAAGAGATGACTGAGGGGAGATATGAGAGAAGCCTATACATAGGCGGTTGGTGGCTCAGTTGCTTGGGGAACCTAGACTAGGCAAGGCCAGGGCAGCATGAGGTCCAAGTCCTTAATTGTCTGAAAACATGCAGAAAGGTCAGCAAAATAGTTTCAGATAATACTTATATTAAATTTAGATATTAAGATAAATATCAAATGACAGAAAATAAAGTGGCAAAGAAAATCCCACAGCCAGTCTGCCTCTCTCTCATACACATATTGTCTACCTCCCCTCCCAGAACTTATTGATTAAACTGTCACATGAGATTGGGAGCTGCAAGGTCATCATGAACCTCAAGTTGCTCAAAACTGTCTGAGAGCTCCATGGATGCACAGTGCAGTTGGAAGGCATATGGTGGGGTGGGGGGGGGAGAGACTGCTGGGCATGGGGATAGTGGAAGAACGGAATACACTGGACCACAGTACAGAGATACCAACACTCTCTGATGTTATAACAAACTAAAATTAAAGTTTTGATGTCCCCTCAGTAAGGCACTTCAAAACCTGAAGGAACCCCACTAAGGGAGAGGTAAATAAAGATACCTAAATCAAAACAAAACAAAACAAAACCAATCACAATGTTTCTTACAGGTAAACTCAAGTACTAATGTAACACAACAGGTTTAAAAAATTATTTAGAAAAAATACCTGGTGGGGGTCCGGGATGTGGCGAGGAGGGGCCCAAGCCAGAACGTTGCCATGGGTGTTGCTGAGGTAGGCGAGTGTTGTGGGGAGTTCCAGGTTGCAGGGGAGTCACGGCAGAAGGGTTGAGGAGCTGGAGGGAGCTGGATAGCCATGGGTTTGTTCTGGTGATGGGGGAAGGAGTGCTTTTGGATGTGGTGGCAGGCAAGGGAAAGCCCTGGTTGGGCCATGGTGGCATGTGACGTTGCCATGCAGGGGGGGGAGTGATGACATCAGAGGAGCCGCTCATGCTCAGAAGCAGAAGAAGAAGGGCCTGTGCCAACACTGGCCTGATTTTGAAAACAGGGCCAGTGTTGGAAGAAGGACGGCAGGCACGGTTTTCGGCTGCATGTTGGGGAGAGCTCCGTGGAGACTCCTTGAAGTTTTTGGGGACAAACTTTATTGCAGCTGGGTGTGCATATGTTCAGGAAAGTGGGCGCCATGGAAACAGTGTCCGGGAAGAGTTCCTGTAGCTGCCGGCTCGTGGCAACATCATGCAGTAGAAGGTGGAATTGTATATGCAGAAGAAGACTTCTGTCAAAGGTAAGGGACAGTTGTGTTCTTTTATTTGTATTGGTAGGGGCTTCCTGGAATGTTTGAGTTTTAAGGGTGTAGCATGTGCCAGGTACTCTGACAGGGCTGGATGCAGAGTTCTGTCAGAGTCCTGGGCAGAATTCTAAACTACCTAGTTAGGCAGCTGGGAGGGTAACATTAGAGAAAGTGGCTGCTTGTAGGAAAGTGATCTTTTTGGCCACTTTGGCGGTTTGTATTGAAGTCTGGCTTCTGAGGTTGAAGTATGAGTGTATTAGTGTAAATTGTGAAGCCCCATGTGTGGGTTTTTTTTTTTTTTTTTTGCTTCAGGTTATGATTAAGTGGATGGTGACCTTTGAGGATAAAGTTACTGTCTTTCTGAGTAAGAAGTAATAGAAGGGAAAACTGTGGAAATTAATAAATATAATTCTTTTTCCTCGTGTAGGTGTTAGGAGACGTTGGTTCTGATAAAAAAATTTCTGACAGTTTTAAATTGAAATGCTCTTGATGCCAGCACTGCTATGCTTGCTGTGAAGGGTTAATCTAAAGGAAAATTGTGTGCTCAGCTCAATAACTAAGCTGTCAGTGGATAGCCTTGACAGAGAGGAGAGAGCTGTTAAGCTATTCTTAAACAGTTCTGATTTAAGTATAAAGAAGTGATTTCACTGCTTTTGGAATAAATTCCAATGAAAATTGATGGTGTATTATTTGGGGTTTTACATTGCTCTTGAAAATGTTCCTGCAGTAGAACAAATTGTTAAGATAGAGAGAGCATAGATGTAAAATAAAAGTGAAGCCTTGTATTGACATAAGAGAAGGTGTATAACCAAAAACCTGCTTTGCACTGCTGGTCTGTGCTAGTGAGGGCTTAAAATGTATATATAAAAATATATTATATTATATTGTTTTGGTTTTTTTTTTTAATAGAAAGAACTGTTTGTATGTGATGGCTGTATGTTCTTGGGTTTTTCTTAGTAGGGATGACGATTATCTTTTCCTTTTGCTAGACTGCTAGGGGGACTCTTAAGGGAAAAAAATCAATTAAAAAAAAGCCTAATTCTAGAAAGTTTAGGGTTTTACCTTTTTGAGTTTTTAAGGTAGGGAATAAGGTACAGAGAAGAAGACAGAGATTTGGAAGAGAGCTCCAACTTAAAAGAAAGGAGAAGAAAGAAGTGAACCAAGAAAGACCAAAGAGAGAGCGAGGTGACAGACATTTAAAGCCACATTAACAAAGTACACACACAGACTTATACTTACCTGAGAGACGTCCTGAGGTGGGTGTTGATCTTGCAAAACAAGAGGTTGACACAAAGAATCAACTCTTAGATTGATATTTTTTGCCAACACTAAATTTTAGTCAAAGAGAATTAAAGAGGTGGAGGTACTTGTCTGATACATATGTTACCTTTTGCTGTTCAAATAAGTCTTTGACTTTATTATTTTTAGTTTGTAAACTGGATCCAGTCAGGTTGCTAGAGAAGAGAAAAGAAAAGAAAAGATAAAAGAAATATTTAATACATGATAGTGTTATATTATTTAAAGTGACTACTGAAAAAATTGAAGTTAGTCGACTTTGAGGGGCATTTTCGAAAGGGATGTCCTCATTTTGATTTGGACGTCCTCGCAAAACATTTCCATCCAGGGGCGGGGAAACCCATATTTTCGAAACAAGATGGATGTTTATCTTTTGTTTCGATAATACGGTCAGGGACATCCAAATCCTTAAATTTGGTCGTCCCTAGATTTGGTTGTCCCTAGACTTGGTCGTTTCTGATTTTCAGCGATAATCGAAACCAACGACGTCCATCTCAGAAACGACCAAATGCAAGCCATTTGGTTATGGGAGGAGCCAACATTTGTAGTGCACTGGTCCCCCTGACATGCCAGGACACCAACCGGACACCCTAGGGGGCACTGCAGTGGACTTCATAAATTGCTCCCAGGTACATTTCTTCCTTACCTTGTGTGCTGAGCCCCCCCAATACCCCACAAAACCCACTACCCACAACTGTACACCACTACAATAGCACTTATGGGTGAAGGGGCACCTAGATGTGGGTACAGTGGGTTTGTGGTGGGTTTTGGAGGGCTCGCTGTTTCCTCCACAAACGTAACAGGTAGGGGGGGATGGGCCTGGGTCCACCTGCCTGAAGTGTACTGCATCCACTAAAACTGCTCCAGGGACCTGCATACTGCTGTGATGGACCTGAGTATGACATCTGAGGCTGGCAATCAATATTTTGAAAGGTATTTTTCGAGGGTGGGAGAGGGTTAGTGACTACTGGGGAAGTAAGGGGAGGTCATCCCTGATTCTCTCCAGTGGTCATCTGGTCATTTCAGGCACCTTTTTGTGCCTTGGTCATAAGAAAAACATGACCAGGTAAAGTCATCCAAGTGTTCGTCAGGGATGTCCTTGTTTCTTTCGATTATGGGTCAAGGATGTCCAAGTGTTAGGCACACCCAAGTCCCGCCTTTGCTATGCCTCCGATACACCCCCTTGAACTTTGGCCATCCCTGCGACGGAAAGCAGTTGGGGACGTCCAAAATCGGCTTTCGATTATACCGATTTGGATGACCCTGTGAGAAGGATGCCCATCTTCCAATTTATGTCGAAAGATGGGCGTCCTTCTCTTTCGAAAATGAGCCCATTTATCTACTTCCTGCCTTATAGCTTTCCATTCCCTTCCTTATTTCCTTTTCATCTCCTTTCTTCTAGTAGGCACCTGTTCACCTGGGGAAGGAATCACACCTGAGGTAATAGTCATAGACTACACAGGAAGAGTAATTGTAGGGTGTGGTTTGGCTCCCAGGCGCGGGGCTTACACTAACACTATCAATATCTTAAACTTATAAGAGAAGTATAGGAGAATTCAGCAGAGCATAAATTGCAGTGAACCAAGCCGATAATTGGTTCACTTAATTGCTCTATTCATCACCGGTCTCCTTTAATTTACTCCAATTTTATATATAGATTTTTTTTCTCCCTATAATTTAATATACCTCTAGTTAAATGCACCAGTGGTGGGTTTCAAAAATAATACAAGAGTCACCCTCAAATACAAATGAAAAGTATTTTATTTATTTGTTTGTTTTATTTTATATTATATGTATAGGAACTAATCCTTATAGAAAATTAGTGAAATATCACATTAAATCAAACAGGAAAATAATCTAATTTAATATCTCTATTTCAACCAATATAACAGTCCTCAATAAAGAGAAATCTAAGTACACAAACAGTATGAGCAAAACTGTCACAAAGGATACATGAAGGAAATACCCTAGTGCAAAGACAAACTTCTGTTTAGATAATAATTCGAGAAGTTAATCTATACCAGATTAGTTGACTTAGTCTGCTGCTGACAACCAGCTTCCACAGTTTCGTTACTAAAAACATTACTAATTGAAGACTCCTTTTACAAAGCTGCACTAGCAATTCAGGTGCGGGAACTACAACAAAGCCCATTCAATTCCTATGGGCTTGGTTGCATTTGCCATGCTGGAATCGCTCGTGTGGCTTTGTAAAAACAACCCTGAGATAGTTCAAAGAATATGTAAGTGTTAGTAAGATGTTTTACCAGACATTTACAGGGAAATTTAAGTACAAATGCTGCTCCAATATCTACTACCCTGGGACACAGCAGTAAAATCTGCTTTCAGCATCTTTGTGTAGCTTTAGGAACATCAGGAAACATCCTCACGTTCAAAGATAAAAATGAAGAGCCTTTGTGCCTAAAATACAGTCTCATAGCCAATCCTTATCAGGATCCAGTGTACAAGTAACTACCGATGTAGATGGAATAACAAGTTCGTCTTTAAAAGATTCCAGGACTGCAGTCAAGTTTAAAGTATCCTGAGATATAGAAGATAGAACATCCTGCCCTCCCTCACTAGTTTTCTTCTTAAATGGAGGTAAATAATAAGCTTGAGTAATAGGAGGTAATGATTGGGAGGGTACTTGCAAATACCCAAGCATAAATTTCTTAAACATATCATGAGGAGAAACTGCAAACTTCTTAGGAAAATTAATCAGACGCAAATTCTTGTGCCTGACTGGGTTTTCCAAATTTTCATATTTACATAAGTACATAACATAAGTACATAAGTATTGTCATACTGGGACAGACCAAAGGTCCATCAAGTCCAGCATTCTGTTTCCAACAGTGGCCAATCCAGGTCACAAGTACCTGGCAAGATCCCAGAAAAGTACAATACATTTTATGTTGCTTATTCTAGAAATAAGCAATGGATTTTCCCCATTTTATTTATTTATTTATTTATTTGTTTGTTTGTTGCATTTGTATCCCACATTTTCCCACCTATCTACAGGCTCAATGTGGCTTACATAATAATAATCGTCTATGGAGTTTTCATTTAAGAAGCCATCCAAACTTTTTAAAAATCTCGCTAAGTTAACTGCTTTTACTACATTCTCTGGCAACAAATTCCAGAGTTCAATTACACGTTGAGTGAAGAAAAATGTTCTTTGATTCATTTTAAATTTACTACTTTGTAGCTTCATTGTGTGCCTCCTAGTCCTAGTATTTTAGGAAAGAGTAAACAAGTGATTCACGTCTACCCGTTCCACTCCACTCATTATTTTATAGACCTCTATCATATCTCCCTTCAGCCGTATTTTCTATAAACTGAAGAGCCCTAGCTACTTTAGCTTTTCCTCAAAGGCAAGTCATCCCATCCCCTTTATCATTTTTGACGCAAGGCATTTTCGTCGTTTGCAAGGCATAATTATCTTTCACTAATGCAGTAGACACAGTATCTATTTTCTTAACTGCTTCTTTTGTCTTCTGAATATGAAACTCACAAACAATTAAACGTGATTCATGATTTTCTATTGAAGATTCCAACTTCAAGACTTGAGAACTAATTTGCTCTGCTTGCTTAGATAGGCCTTGACCCAGTGAGACAAAGTCCATAATTCATCCAAAGTAATGCTTAAGGTCTTATGGATTAAATTCAAAAACTGGTGTTGGCTGTTCAACTGCAGCAATAATACCAGCCGATCCGAGAAAGGTTGTCCAAGCAAAACTTTCCAGGTTAGTTATTCCCGAGGTGTCTCCAGGAGATGCAATGTTGAAATACTTATCGGGGCTGAAACCAAAACAGTGTCCCTTTGCAGTAGAGTTTAAGAACAGGAAGTAAGATCTTTCTCCTGTGCCTGCCCTACTGCAAGCGGTTCTTCCCTTACAGCTGCTGGATTCACAGGAGGATTCCTCTCTTCAGGGGTCAGCAAAATGCTGCAGTCAGGAGGAAGTTGAACAGGCACATTGCCCTCCACTATCCTCAGTGACCCATCCCCGGATGGTAAATTCCTGGTCACTATGAGGCATATTTTCAAAGCACTTAGCCTTCCAAAGTTCCATAGAAACCTATGGAACTTTGGAAAGCTAAGTGCTTTGAAAATATGCCTCAAAAGCATCCATCATTGAGGAAATTGAAGGGGGAAATAAATGGGCCACTGAATCAGCAGAGCCCAATTTCTCCTTTTGCTTCCAATGTTTAGGCATAAGGTAAGGAGCATGATGTGAATGTGTCCTCACTCTAGGGAGCCATCTTGGATTCTTAAATGAGAAGACACTTTTCAAACCACACTTTTCAAGCCTTCTCCAGAAAATTAAGGCAGTCTTATCCCAACACTTCCATATAAATAGGCAACCAACTACTTATCTTAACAGCGCTGCAACAACATCCAATAGAGATCCCCGTTTTGGAAACTCCTTCATCAGGGACAAGGGGTACCAGAAGGTAGAAAGTGGCAACTGAATGTCTAAAGTTTTCTTCTAACCACATTCAAATGATTCCTCATCCCAGGACAGTGTTTCTTAAAAGGCAAACTGACGTCAGCATGATGACCTGCTTAGAATACAAAAACTTTATTGACAACTCAAACAGTAATATTTCATTCGATAAATTCTTATAAACCTGCCGGTATGACAGTATTAAGTTCATATATCCAATATTGTTCTCTCAAGAACAAAAAAAGCAAGTCTGTTTCCCTGAAATTCTGTAGAGACCTGCTCAATAATAAACCATTTAATATGGGTAAATATATGTTTGAATTACAGGCAGTGGGCTACTAACGGAGCTGCGAAAGTCTGAATATTCAATCTGCTCTGGTGCTCATTAAGTAACTGTCTAATAGTTCTAGTAGTACAGCCCACATAGAGTTTTTGACAATGACAGATTATGACAAATAACACATGTAGAGGAACAATCAGTACATGCATGTAACTTATAAGGATGTCGTCAGTGGAGTACCGCAGGGATCGGTCCTAGGGCAGGCTCTTTTTAACGTCTTTGTGAGCAATATTGCGGAAGGGCTGTCTGGTAAGGTTTGTCTCATTGCGGATGATGCTAAACTATGCAACAGGGTGGACACCCTGGAGGGTGTGAATGACATGAGGAAGGACCTAGCAAAGCTGGTGGAATGGACCTATATTTGGCAACTAAGATTTAAACCCCAAAAATGCAGGGTCATGCACTTGGGTCGCAAGAATCCGAGGGAACGGTACAGTATAGGGGGTGAAGTGCTTCAGTGTACGAAGGAAGAGCAGGACTTGGGGGTGATTGTGTCTGTTGACCTTAAAGCTTTCAAACAGGTAGAAAAAGCGACGGTCAAAGCCAGAAGGATGCTTGAGTGCATAAAGAGAGGCATGACCAGCAGGAAAAAGGAGGTGATAGTGCCGTTGTATACACAAGGTGACCGAAACTCCTCCAGGAAGACCTCTTTGGTACCATATAGAACTTTTGTATACTGGGATATGTTACCTTGAGGAATTTAAGTTCATACTTGGTTAACTGTCCTTGAGCAAATGCCAAATCCACCACACTAGCAATTCCTTCCATTAGCATGGGAGTATACCATTCATTGTTACTCAGATGTTGTAGCACCTTTCGTTAATAATCATTGCGATGCCAAACCACCACTGTGCCACCTTTAATCTGCAGGTTTTATAATTAGGTAAGAATCTGCCTGAAGTTCCCTCAAAGCTTTTGTGTCCGTTCTCACCAGATTATTAAAATACTTCTGATTAAGATGATTTTCCAATGCATAATATCCCTAAGTACAAGATCTTTAAAGGTAGCAATAACTGGATCCATATTACTGGGTGGAATCCAAGAGGATCAAGACCAGAACAGGGAATGAGCCACAGGAGCCGGGTTGGTTGTAAAAAAAACAGCTTCAGTTGAAGAGACATGATCAATTGAGCAATATCCCATCTGGCTGTAAAAGGATCATGTTTGATTGAAGGGACAAAGGATAAGCCTTTATTCAATACTTGCAATTGTTCATTGGATAGCCTCACTCCAGATATGTTGACTACTAATGGGTCTTGGGGCTGTGTGATCGAGTGTAAGGTCATTCCTTCTCATTGGACCAATGTCTGTTCTGGGCTCTCCGTCTGTTGGAACATGTGCCTCATCTGGCACTGGGAGCCTCATATTGGAAATGAAATTGTGTTTGTTTAACAGGGATGGATTCCCCATCACTACCACTGCTGCTGTTCTGATTATCAGTAAAATCTTCAAAAGACATTTTCTTCACTGCAGGTCTATAGGCTTGTGTTGATTGTTCGGTGGATTTATATTTATCCATCCATTGATAAATAGAACCCTGAAATTTTTAATTTTAGTTTGTTTTAATTTACCACAAAATTGTTCTAAATTCTGTTGGACCTCTTGTAGATTATCTTGGAACATGTTAGCCTGTGTGCTTGCTCGAAGGTTATTATATAATTGATCCACTTCATGTGTGACTTCTGTTGTAGTTTCCTGGATCATTTCAACTATAAGAACCATCAAATCCAAGGCACATTTGTTGAGAATAGCCGTCCACTTGCCCAGAAATACTTGATTTCTGGTAAACACTCCTGGTTCTTTTTGAATCTATAAGCCTCTAGGGATTTTTTGATGTTTAATGTACTTCATCAAATATAAACTATGCTAATCCATTCAAATTAAACTATGTTGTAAATTTAACCATTGCTCTTGTTGTTGAAAATAAGTATCTGTAGTACTTGAAGTAAAATCTTGTAATAAAGATGACCGAGTAATGAGTTGAGAAACATGTTCAGAAGAAAACCATAAAGTATGCTGCCATGCCAGGAGGTCCATGGAGGTAAAAAATCAAAACAAGAAGTAAATAAAGATACCCAAATCAAAACCAAACTAATCCCAATGTTTCTTGTAGGTAAACTACTAACACTATCAATATCTTAAATTTATAACAGGCATATAGACTTATAATGATGATAATTCACATGAATTTTTTTTAGTATGGTGGGCACCATCATATAAAAGGCAGTAAGTCATGCCAAACAAACGCAGCAATTTCACTTGGAGATGAACACAGCTCTCTCATTTACTGGTTTATTCTTGTTATAATCATAAGTCCCAATTTTTCTATAAATGCATATTTAAACGTTTTTAGTCATTTATTCACCAACATTGTATTGTGCAACAGATCTTTTCAACGAACTATAGGACTTATCTGGCAATCACTGTTCCTTGAAAATAGAGTACAGCATATACAATTCCACAAAAAAGCAGATGCAATCACATTTCAAGCCAAAGCTCTGCATCAGGACTTCAGGACAGCATAACCAGAAAAACAAAATGGCTCCCATCCAAATATACAAACACTCAATTTGAATGAACTAATAGGGAAAAACAGTAGCATATCAAGGGTGGGGCAGTGGGGCAGTCCAACGCGGGTGCAGGCAGCAGTCGTGCGGTCTTCTGTGTCTCTGATATTACTTCTTGTTCCAGAGCAGGGGACCGGCAGAGCCGACAGCTGCATGACTGCTCCGTACACCCCCTTGCTAGGAGGAAGGGTGGTGGGGGTGATGCACCTCAGGGGGGTGATAGGCCCGGGGGGGGGGGTAACATGCCTCAGGGGAGGTGACATGCCTCAGTGGGGGGGGGGGGGGGGGTCACAGTGGTGACCTGTCCTAGGAGGCAAACAAACTAGGTACGCCACTGGAGAAAAGAACACATGACCATCCTCTCCAATCAGAGTAGCATTTGCCATTCTACTGAGTCATTCCTGCTGTATTTATTGCCAACTGGGTTACTCTAGTATTCTATAATGGAAACTAAGCACTTAGGTCCCATTATAGAATAGCTTCCTACTGCCTGCCCTTAGGGTGCTTAAATGGAGGAACCCAGTTATTGAATTGGCCCCCAAGCAAGTATTTGTGTATTTTATAAAATATGCGCATACTATGCAACTCTGCTCTGCTCCATTTAAAGCTACCTCCCCCTTTCCCAGGAACATAAAAGTAGGCACACCCTTTCTATGTGCATGCTTTTTACGTACATATGCAGCCAAGCATAGAAACATAGAAAATGACTTCAGGTAAGATCATATGGCCTATCCAGTCTGCCAATCCATTCAGTCTACTATCTCTTTCTCTCCCTTAGAGATTCTACTTGCTTATCCCACGCTTTCTTGAATTCAGATACAGTCTTCATCTCAACCACTTCCACTAGGAGGCCATTCCACATGTTCATCACCCTTTCTGTAAAGAAGTATTTCCTTAGATTACTCCTCAGTCTACACCCTTTCAACCTTCATTCCATGCCCTCTCATTCTAGAGATTCGTTTCAGTTGAAAGAGACTCGCCTTCTATATATTTATACCACGGAGGTATTTAAATGTCTCTATCATAACTCCTCCCACTTTTCTTCCAGTGTATACATATTGACATCTTTAAGTCTGTCCCCAAACTCTTTATGACAAATTCCACTGACCATTTTAGTAGATGCCCTCTGAACAGACTCCATCCTTTATATCTCTTAGAAAGGTACAGACTCCAAAACTGCACACAGTGCTCTAGATTTTGTAAATGTCCTTTTCTGCATGCAAAGCAGGCTTTATACACAGAGAAAGCTTTATTAAATTGCCCCTTTTAATTGATGTAAGTTGTATGAAAATTAATGTAAATATGTCAAAAACAAATATCCATGCAAAGTGCTAACATCTATAGAACCTATACAAGTTGTGCAATTTTGAAAGATTGTGAGCCCTCCAGAGACAGGAATGTAACTCACCTTCAACTGCTACTGAAAAGGGTGTAAGTAAATCCAAATAAATAAAAGAGGAGGAAAAAACCTCACTCATTTATAATTGGCTGCAAAAAACAACAGTTAAACTAATAAATTCCCTCATTGTCAAACACATCCCATTGCACTCATTGCAAATATAGCTGTTATTCGTTTTTGACACATTTAGATAAAGGTTACTCTCATTGTTAGTTGTAGTTAATTCATGTAATTATTTCACAATCTCAAAATCCGCAGTGCATAATTTTCAAACTCAGGCCTCAGATTCTATTTATAATGGGCTATAGAAAACCAGGCCCTTTGGATATTGGGCACTGGGGCTGTTTGACTATAAGTAGTATGTAAAGCCATGTAAATACTGGGATTGACACTAAGTAGTCCTATAGAAGTTAGTGGTAGTAGCTAGTGGTGGCTCTACCATTAGGCCAACTGAGGCAGGGGCCTCAGGTGGCACTCTCCGGGAGCAGCACTCTCCCCTTCCCTCATCAACCCTCTTCCCCATGTTTACCTTATTTTTTTCATTTCTAAAAGTGTCAGTAGCAGCGATTCCCATAGGCTGCCCTGCTGCCAGCACCGGCCTCTTCTCCCTACTGTGGCCCGCTTTTTGACATAACTTTCTGTTTCCTCAGAGGCGGAAAAACAGTAGAGGGAGTGAAGAGTCCAGTCCCAGTGGCACCGCGGCAGGGCTGCCTATGGGAATTGCTGCTGCTACTGCCTTTTAGAAAAGACAAAAATAAAGTAAATGCAGGGAAGAGGGTTGAGAAGGGAAAGGGGGAGATGCCAGACCAGGTGCTGGCGGGGGCGACAGCTCATCCCTGCCTTGAGTGGCAGATTGCCTTTGGTCGCCCCTGGCAGTAGCAATAAGTACATTATTCTTGTAGAAATACAGATATGCATGGTAGGGTTAAGAAGCAGGATAATAGGTGCAATGTGCATATAAAAAAAAGTTGTTAGGCAATCTGGAAAAAAGCTGAACTCAATAGATCCTCTGGTCTTCTTTTAACCTAAACCAACTTTGTTATTAACTACGTAACACTGGCAATGATTTGTTGGAAATAAAAAAATAGCCACCTTTTGGCATGTAATAAATATTTTTATTAATAATTAACTGTGGCATGCCTGTCTTTTTTGTTTCCACTTATTGAGTTTTAACGTCATAAAAAGAGGAGAAAATGCGTAACATGGGAACTATGTCTACCACATAAAAAGTCTTTGGACACCAGGTTTGAATTATATAACCAGAACCTCTTCCAGATTCAAGAAAATGTGTAGAATAAAGTCTGGGGTAGACAGTTTGCTACTTTTGAATGGAAACGAGACTGGATCTAAATATTTTATCCCCTAGAAATCTTGGAAAGGAATGCTAGGGGCTGAGGTCTGCTTTTTTTTTTTTTCTACTATTGTAGCTAGAATTTAATTATTTGAGTTGGGTTATGTTGGTGAATTTTAGTGCTCATAAAAGTGAGGGATTGATGGCGCTGGCAAGGTTCAGGTATTGCTATATAAATATACCATAGACTCCCTACGAAGCTCTTTAACCTGTCTTTCATCCAACTCTAAACCTCTAGTCGGGAAAGCTTGCCAAATATATTGATTGCTTCCATATTACATGGTGGTTTTGTAATTAGAAAAAGAACTAGACTAAGTCCATCATATTTTCACTGTGATCTGATCCAAATTTTAAACATAGAGCTCTTGAGGTAAAAGACCATTTGTATGACTTTATTCCAAAACACAATTTATCTTCAGTAACGTAGAGCCATTTTACGCCTTAAATATTAAATCTCAATTCAGCACCTAAAGGGTTAATTTCATTAGCACTAAATGGGTCCAAAATAGAAACTGTGGTTTTTTGGTTGTATGTGTTTTTGACCAGCAAGACAATCAATGACTCACCTCCAAAAGCCTGTTTTCTTTGTTATTCACAAATTTTTGAAATCACTTTCAATGACTCCTCTAGCCTCAAAAATGTCTCATGGAGTTGAATGAGGAAACCCCAGAATTCCTTTCATCAGAGAGAATATTTTGGGCCAGATGTATAAAGTATTTTTCTCAGACATGAAATGGGAAAAGCCCTTTAGTATATCCAGCCCGAATGGTGTCACTTAGAAACGGAAAATGCAGAAAATGTTCTACATAAAACATTTTAGGGTTTGATTCAACCCCCTATGTTTCTGAGCTTTAGAGGGCAAATGTCTTGGAATATTTCGGCTTTGCTGAATAGCAGTTGTTGTAAAGGATGGTCAAAAAGATACGTGGTGCAGCTTGGTGCAGGAGGACAAGTCATCATAGATAATATATTAACACCCTCTGCTTTGCTCTCAGATCAGATCATAAAGAATCAGTCACTCACACCTATAGTTTTTGTTCGGAGCCCCTTTCTTCTTCATCCCTTCTCTTCTTTCATTAGAGGAAAGTGTAAGGAATAATTTTAAGCTTTTGATGGTTCTTTTACACTGTCTATTTGATGTTGGTTTAATTTGTTCTTAGAAACTATTTAAATAGATATAGAGTGAAATTTTAGGGGCCCTTTTACTAAGCAACAGTAGGGCTAATGCGCAGGTAATGCACGCCAAATCGGCACTACCACCAGGGTAGCACAGGTGCCCAGAGGTAATTCTGAAGTTGGCATTCACTGTTTCCTGTGGTAGAAAATAATTTTCTATTTTCTACCATGGGGGGGGGGGGGGGGGGGGGCATTCCCAGCAATAATGCATGATTACCGTGCAAGCAGGTGCGTAGCCAGACCTTACGGTGGGAGGGGGCCAGAAGCCGAGGTTGGGGACACATTTTGAGTGCTGCCCTGCCGCCACCCCCTCCCACCGACACAGCCCACTTTGCTTCGCCTCTCCTCCCCCCGCCGCCACTGCCTCGCGCCTCCCCGTACCCCCCCACCTCGCAAATACCTTTGCTGGTGGGGGTCCCCACCCCCACCAGCTGAAGCCTTCCTTCAGCACAATCTCTGGCGCAGCCACGTTCCTGCCCTGCTCTTCTTGCTTCTCCTGTTCTGTGCACGCTGATGCTCCTTCTCAGTTTCACGTAAAGGAGTGTCAGCGTGCACAGGACTGGAGGAACAAAAAGAGCAGGGCAGGAACGCGGCTGCGCCAGAGACGGCGCTAAAGAAGGCTTCGGCTGGCGGGGGTTGAGGACCTCCGCAAGCCAAACCAGGGGCCTGAACATAATTTACAGGGACCAGACCCCCGTGGCTCCCCGTAGCTACGCCCCTGTGTGCAAGTAGCGCTTGAGCCCTTACCACTAGGTCAAAGGGTGGTGGTAAGGGCTCAGGCAGTAAATAGCTGTGCACTACTTGTATTTTATCACATAGCCAGTTACTGCCCCCTTAGAAAAAAGCATTTTTTCCCAGCTGTGGTAAAAAAATGGCCCAGCGCGCACCAATTTCATGCGCCCACATTACCGCAGGGCACTTTTTACTGCAGCTTAGTAAAAGGGCCCCTTAGAAAGGATGTCTAATTCAGAATATGGATGTCCAAGTCTGTATATCAGATATTGATGTCCATGTCTCACGCATTTTTGAAAGGATCTGTGGACATCCTTTTTTTAAAATGCAAGAAAATGGACACCCAAGTTCTGGCTACATCCAGCATGAACCTCCATTTTACAAACTAAAACATCCAAACTATGAGCAGGGCAAAACAAGGGACATGGACATCTGTGAGGCAGTAGAGGAATGTTCATATTATAAAATGTTTCTCAGTGGCAAAAGAAATTTTTGTGGGTCCTAAATACTCCAAACAACAAATACAGTATATTCCTACCTCACCCAGGGGTCCTTTTACTAAGCTGCAGTAAAAGGGGGCCTGGACTAGTGTCAGGGCATTTTTGACACATGCTGAGGCCCCCTTTTACTGCAGTGGGGAAAAGGCTGTCTCTTTTTTTTAAAAAAAAATGGCTGTGTGGTAAGAGAACCACTTATCATGCGGCCAATTCATTGAGATGGCGGTAAGGACGCCTGCGCTAACCCAGAGGTAACCAGGCAGCGTGTGGAACTGCCCAATTACCACCGGGTAAACACCAGCACTAGAAGAGTAGAGAATATTTTTGGCGCACACTGGGGGTGAGTTGAATGAATTTGGTTTGAAATGGTGGTTTGAATGGCAAGATACAAATTGAATGTTATTATGTTGTCTATTTAGGAATTGACCCCTGAGGACGCTCTGGATGAGCGAAACATGTACATGTAGGGTCATGATGTTATAATCTATATCGCTATGAGATCTAACCAGCTTGTTTATGCTGAAGAGGATGTTTATGAACTGAAATTAAGGAAGGGGATTGTGTTGAGAACTGGTCCCTTATCTTTGAGTAAAAGGTTGAAGAAAATAAGAAAATAAGAAAGTATGAGATCTGTTTTCTCAAGTGATACAATTGGAGGGATTATAGCTGCTCCTAATGGATGTTGATGTATGAGAGCTCAAAAGACTTGTGTTAAGCATGCTGCTGGAGATAAATTGAAAGATACACGGATATTTGAGACCATGGACTGAAAAGAGGAGATCTCCATTAAGTATAAGTAACCGTATAATGTCCCTTGAGATAACGGCGATACAATATAGGTATTTTAAATTGTTATGATTAAATGAGTAAGCCTGATGAGAGTGAGTGAGTATGTAAGGTGTGTTGAATGGTTAGGTTTATAGGGTATTTTTTAATAATTTGGTAGACAATAATGTGATTTATTTAATGTATGTTTTTGAATAAAGATGTATAATTAAAAGAAAACGGTTGTTTAAGTAATTGCATATGAGCTAATTGCAACCAATAAAAAAGTAATAGCCTAGTATAGGAGTCTTGCTATAAGTCAGCCACATCATGTAATTTGCTGTTGTCTGATATATTTTGAAGGTAATTTGCAATAGTGTTTGCATAAGTAAGAGATGTAAAGGAGCCACAGAAATGTAAACATAGGTGTGGCAGATGCCATATAGATGTTAAAATATGCATTTCTCTTTCTCCGTATGTATGTATATAGGTTGTACAAATATCAAAATATAAGAATGCACATACTTCTAACAGTTTCAAGGGCATGTGGGGGCAACTAGAAGATGGCTCTGCATGGCAGGAAGCTGAACATTCTCTGATGAGATATTAAACTCCTAGTAGAGCTGATTGTATCCAAGGAGGGTCACCTATTTCATACCTCCAGTGGCAGGAGAAAGCAGGACTGCATATCCTGATCATGGCAGGCCCTCATCTGCAATTATACCCATTGAGACTCTTGCCTCCAAATAGGTAAAGTCTTTTGAGGAGATAGACTCAGGAACAGTTGTTTGTAAGTATAGGAAAGATACTTACAAACAGTTCCTGGAGGGAACTAACTGGATAATCCGGATGCTTTATCTAGGGTTACTAGGTGGTTCAAGGTCACCAGGGTCAGACAGAGCCAATCCTGGTTTTATGCCCAGCATATGCAAAACCAGTTCTGGATAAGCCTGTTGCTGATGACTCTAATTTCATCTACTGCACTACACAGCAGGGGCGTAGCCAGACAGCAGATTTTGGGTGGGCCTAGGCAGTGGTGTGCTGGTAAATTTTTAACAACAGGCTCTCTCCCCGGTCCACCTCGGCGCCCCCCCCCCCCCCGTCCACCTTGACACCCCCCGTCCACCTCTGCCCCCCCGCCCCATCCACCTCTGCGCCCCCCTCCCCCAAATTGCAGAGCTGGCTATAGCCTGGGGGGTGGGGCAATGCATTACTCTCTCCAGGAAAAAACTATTAAATGATCCCAGGTTTCAATCTAATTCATGTTTAATGTGGGATAAAATGCCATAAATAAGTAAATAAATAAATATAAACTTTTAATGTTGAGCACCTGATTCTCAAGGTGAACATATTCCAAACACTATAATGAAAATAAAATGATTTTTTTTCTACCTTTGTTGTCTGGTGACTGTTTTTCTGCTCATGCTGGCCCAGTATCCGATTCTGCTGCTATCTGTCCTCTTAACTCCGTTTCCAGGGCTACCTTTCCATTTATTTCTTTCCTCCTTTCTTCTTCATTTCTGGTCCTCAGCTTCTGCCTATTTTCTCCATCCATTTGCAGTTATTCTCCTCTCTTCCTTTTCCCTCTTCTCATCTCATTCCTCACTCTTCCCTCCCCTCCACCCATATCCAGCATTTCTTCTCTCTCCCTTCCCTCTCCTCCACCCATGTCCAGCAACCCTCCTCTCCCCTGCCCTCCATGCACCCATGTCCAGCAACCCTCCTCTCCCCTCCATGCACCCATGTCCAGCAACCCTCCTCTCCCCTCCATCCACCAATGTCCAGTGACCCTCCTCTCCCCCCTGCCCTCCATGCACCCATGTCCAGCAACCCTCCTCTCCCCTCCATGCACCCATGTCCAGCAACCCTCCTCTCCCCTCCATCCACCAATGTCCAGCGACCCTCCTCTCCCCCCCTGCCCTCCATCCACCCATGTCCAGCATTTCTTCTCTCTCCCTTCCCTCTCCTCCACCCATGTCCAGCAACCCTCCTCTCCCCTGCCCTCCATCCACCCACCCATGTCCAGCAGCCCTGCTCTCCCCTGCCCTCCATCCACCCACCCATGTCCAGCAACCCTCCTCTCCCCTCCATGCAACTATGTCCAGCAACCCTCCTCTTCCCTTCCATCCACCAATGTCCAGCAACCCTCCTCTTCCCTGCCCTCCATCCACCCACCCATGTCCAGCAACCCTCCTCTCCCCTCCATCCACCAATGTCCAGCAACCCTCCTCTCCCCCCTGCCCTCCTCTCCATCCACCCACCCATGTCCAGCAACCCTCCTCTCCCCTGCCCTCCATCCACCCACCCATGTCCAGCAATCCTCGTCTCCCCCCTGCCCTCCTCTCCGCCATCTTCCAGCCCTCTCCGCTCCCCTGGTCGTCCATCTTCCGTCTGCCCTCTGCTCCCCGATAGTTGCCCTGCTGGTTTTCTTTCTGCGCTGCTGCCGCCGTCCTGCCTTTAAAAAATTAATTTTCCCTCGAGGCGCGCCAGCGTTGAAGCGAAGGCAGCAGGCTCAGCTCGGTTCCTGCCTTCGTTCCGTTTCTTCGCATCATGGCTCCGCCCTTGCCTGACGTATTTCCTGTTTGTGCAAGGGCAGAGCCATGATGCGAAGAAACGAAACGAAGGCAGGAACCAAGCTGAGCCTGCTGCCTTCGCTTCAACGCTGGCGCGCCTCGAGGGAAAATTAATTTTTTAAAGGCAGGACGGCGGCGGCGGCAGCGCAGAAAGGAAACCAGCAGGGCTACTATGGGGAGCAGAGAGCAGACGGAAGATGGATTTGCGGGGCGGGGGAGCGGAGGCGAGCCGGCTTGCACGGGCCAACAACCGGCTCGCAAGATGCCAGAAAATTTAACAAACGGCTCTTGCGAGCCGGTGCGAGCCGGCTCCAGCACACCACTGGGCCTAGGCAAGAAGTGGGTGGGCACCAAATGCTCTCTCCCTCACCCCGCACCAAAAAAATATCTCAGCTGGCGGAAAAATGCTTCTCTCCAGTCTCCACCTTGGTAGTCTGCAGCAGGCATGCGCTGAAAACTGAGCATGCGAAGGTACCAATATTGTGGACAGCAGCATTTTCATTACCATGTGCTACTGTTGGATGGGCCTGAGCTACACAGGAAAAATATAAAAAAGAGCTGTTCTGCAAAACAGTGATGTAGCCACAGGTGGGCCTGGGTGGGTCGGAGCCTACCCACTTAGGGCTCAGGCCCACCCAACAGTCAGTAGCTGGTGGGGATCCCAAGCTCTGCCAGCAGAAGACTTCCCCCTGATGGTAACAAAACATAGTAACATAGTAGATGACGCAGAAAAAGACCTGCACGGTCCATCCAGTCTGCCCAACAAGACAACTCATGTGTGCTACTTTTTGTGTATACCCTACTTTGATTTGTACCTATGCTCTTTAGGGCACAGACCGTATAAGTCTGCCCAGCACTATCCCCGCCTCCCAACCACCAGCCCCGCCTCCCAACCACCGGCTCTGGCACAGACCGTATAAGTCTGCCCAGCACTATCCCCGCCTCCCACCACCGGCTCTGGCACAGACCGTATAAGTCTGCCCCGCACAATCCCTGCCTCCCAACCTCCAGTCCCGCCTCCCACCACTGGCTCTGCCACAGACCGTATAAGTCTGCCCCACACTATCCCCGCCTCCCAACCTCCAGCCCCGCCTCCCACTACCGGCTCTGCTATCCAATCTCGGTTAAGCTCCTGAGGATCCATTCCTTCTGAACAGGATTCCTTTATGTTTATCCTATGCATGTTTGAATTCCGTTACCGTTTTCATCTCCACCACCTCCCGTGGTGGTGGAGATGAAACATTACTCTCTACAATACTGGCACCTGTGCATGCTCAGTTTTCAGCGTATGCCTGCTGCAGACTGCCAAGGTGGAAAGAAGTGTTTTCCTGCCAGCTGAGATTTTGTTTTTTTTGGGGGGGAGGGAGAACACTTGGTGCCCACCCAATTCTTGCCTAGGCCCACGCAAAATCTGTTGTCTGCCTACGCCCCTGCAACAGGTACAGGAGCCAGCACAGTGCTCTGCACCAGCAAGCAGCAGCCCAGGTAAAATAAAAAAATATATATTTTTTTTAAATTTTAATGTGTACAGAGTGACTCAGAGTGTAATCAAAATGCTGGCTGGTGATGGGCTTCTGGGTGGGATCAGCACTTCACTGCCTAGGGCAAAAAAGATATATTTAATCATTAAATATACTTTTTTTTGCCCTAGGCAGTGAAAAGCCCACCCCCACCCAGAAGTCCACTACCAGCCAGCATTTTGATTACTCTTGTAATCAAATGATGGCTCTGGTGGTAGGCTTCTGGGTGGGGGGTGGACTTCACTACCTAGGGCAAAAAAAGGTATATTTAATCACTAAATATACCTGTTTTGCCCTAGCAGTGAAGAGCCCACCCCCACTCAGAAACTCACCAGCAATACATTTTAATAATGACCAGGTTCATTTTAAAAAGGTTGTCTATTTCTCATTTTGGTGGCGGGTTTTTGGATGGGGATGGTCTCTGCAGTGCCTAGGTTAAATTTTTTTAAAAAAAGCAGAGATTGGGTGGCAGAGCCGGTGGCGGGAGGTGGGCATAGTGCTGGGCAGACTTACACAGTCTGTGCCCTGAAAAGGACAGGTACAAATCAAGGTAAGGTATACACAAAAAGTAGCACATATGAGTTTATCTTGTAGGGCAGACTGGATGGACCATGCAGGTCTTTTTCTGCCGTCATTTACTATGTTACTATGTTACTATGTGTGGGTGGTCTTCTTTGGGTGGAGGTAGGCTCTGCAGCAGTTCCCAGGACATTAAAAAAAAAAAAGTCTTATATTTAATGTCGTGGGGGGGGTGGGTTGGGAGTACTAGGCTACAAGGAGGGGTGGAGTGGTAAGATAGGGCTAATACGTAACTATGGGATGGATGGTGGGGAAGGGAAGGATAGATATTGGGCTACAGGAATGGATGGGGGGTAAAGTAGAGAAGAGAAGGGCTGATTCTGGGCTACGGGATTGGATGGGGGGGTAGGGAAGGGAAAAGCTGATGCTGGATTACTTGGATGAATGGGGGGTAAGGGAAAGGAAAGGTCTTTGTTTTATGTTTTTGTGATATGTTTTAAAGCTATGTGTGTTGAATTGTGATCCGCTTAGAATTGCAGAGATAGTGTGGTATAGAAATTTAGAAAATAAATATTTCTAATTTTTGGTCTTTTATTCTGTAATTGACGAGGGTTGGTCTGTGGTCTGCATGTGACTGAGCAGGTGAAGGATCTGTGCCAAACTGTGGCAATTTTATTTTGTCAGCATCAGAATAGAGAGAAAACAGTAGAGCCAAAGGAAGGGAAAAAGACTTCAAAGGTATTTTACCTGTTTTGCTTAATCAGGCATTTACATTTGTTATAAAGCAAAGTTTGAAGGATATATGCCATTGCTGTAATTATATTGCAGGATTCTGTTGTGTGTGTTGATATGTTTGCCATTATAGAAGACTTATATCTGGTCAAGTTTGATATGGCATAATGTAACTATATTTAAAAATATTGGGGGGTTTTTTTCATTTCCATTAAAGTATGTATGTGGTTTATGATGATACAGGGCAACTGTTGGGCAAGCTACTTAGAAATCCATCATCAAGTGCATTCTAAGGCATTATTTTGTAGTATCCCAAGAAACACTACTCATACTTATATACATAGTGCCCACCCATATTAGCTCTGGGCCCACCCAAAATGTCAGGTCTGGCTACGCCACTGGTATGTATGTGAACTGCACCTATGTTTTATTGTTCTCTGACTGTATGGCTTTCATGTCCAGAGTTAGTATCCTAAGATATTCAATACCCAGAGACACCATGGTGAGAGGATTTCATGTAGGATGGCAGAGACTGGTCTGATTATTATAGTATTGGATACGTTGGTTTGCCAGCCACTTGTATTTTAATCCATGCAAATTGTTCAAAATTCTGTCATTTGATTGTTGTTTGGGCTAGTTAAGAATGAGCATGTATCACTATATCATAGGAAATTGTATTGGTAGGCGTTGGAGAGAATTAAGTTTAAATTGCTGACATTAATTCATAAGAGTTTGCATCAGGAGTCATCAGGATATTTGAGTGATTGTTTACATTGGTATGTCTGTATGAGCGCTTCACTCAGAAACATCTCGATTGTTGGACAAACCAGATTTTCAACTTTTTCAGTATATGAATCTACAAGATAAAGGACATTTTCAGTAGCCTGCCTAGCTGAATGGAATAAACTACCTCCCCTCCTTAGAAGACAAACAAACTATCGGGTGTTTAAAAGACTGTTGCGGCAATTTTGTTTTTAGCACAAGCAGCTTAGGCTTCTGGACTCAGTGATTCACTGCTCTCTGTTTAGGTTGAAATTATGAAGAGTGAAATGAGTGTGTAGTAGTTGTGCTGTTATAGTTTTGAGATATTTTATTGACTGTGTATATTTTATTTATTTGTAATTCACTCTGGATAAGGGCAGAATATAAATTGTACTAAATGAAATGAAAATCCCTTTGCTATATGGGAATCTAGCAGCTAGTGACATAGATAAATGGGGCACATCTTTGTGCTTACTTGCCCAGGGTAATCAGCATTGATTCCCAGACCTTCCTTGCTGCAGCATGGTCCAGCCGCTTTCTCTTGGGGAGGAACAATATGGCCTCATTGGAGAGCACCAGGTGTGGCAAGAGGTTGCTTTCTGTGTTGGCTACCATGTGGGTGCACTCTAAAGAAGATCCACTAGGGACCACTGTGTAGCATGGGACCAGAAACATGTTGACATAGCTCCAGGGCAAGCTGTGTCTTGCATATAGGGAGAGCAGGAATATGTGTGCAAGTCATGGGCATAGTACTGCTTGCAGGCGTATCCCACTTGCATGTGGGTGTCATCACAGGGCCCTGGTTATTTTGCATGTGTAGGTCAGTCCCATGCCAAAATATTCATGTACCCATATCTTTGAACATACTACACATGCTGCCACCCCCATTGGCCATAGTATTACACATGTGCATTTGTTGTCCATTTTGAAACAGGTTTGGATTTCGCTACTCCATGTTTTTATTTCCATGTCATTCTCAGGAGGGGAGTGGAGATATGCATAATTTAGATTTGGCCTCCATATTCATCACTACTTTTCTAAAATACTGTCCCCAGCCTCCAAGTACAGACATAGATGTATCTTTCCTCTCATATATGCGCTTTCTAAAATGGGACTCCACATGTAAAACATTTGAGTGGTAGAATTGTGCAATCTAGATATAGTTTTATACAGGGCGTTTTTTGAGGGGGTACTTGGGGGTATGGAGTACCGGCACCTTTTCCATTGTCTGCAAAAATTGACCCATGGACCCCTAGTTTTAATGAAAGAGCTCAGGCTCTGCACACCAATTCTGCCTTGTCATGATTCTGTGACTGGTTGCAGGGGGCCTGGCTATTGTGGGGTGGGTCCCTCATTGATCACTCCACCCTTGAAGAGTGGCCTAGCATTTGAGTACCGGCACCTTTTTTTTTGCTAGAATAAACACACTGGTTTTATAGAAAACCCCAATAGAGGTCACTATAATAATCCATATTGATTAATAATATAATGACTGCATAACTCTTTTTAAATAATTTAGATCCAAAAATGTCTTCAGTTGGCATATGAAGCACAATTCAGAAAAGTTTCTAAAGAAGCAGACAAAATCTGAGTGTCAAAAGAAAGAGGAATAGCCTAGTGGCTGAGAACCTGGAGACCTGGACTTGATTCTCTCTGTTGCTCCTTGTGACCTTGATCAAGTCATTTAACCATCTATTGCCCCAGGTACAAAATGATTGTGAGCCCACAAGAACAGGGAAAATATCTACTGTACCTGTATGTAAATATAAACATCTGAAAAATAAAAACAAACTTATTTTTGAAGGCTGACTTACTGAATAATGTTGGGGCTTTGTGGTTATACTCACCCAAACTCAGATTTTTTGGAATGTATTTTCAACTTATTCATGGACATTCCGGATGTGGCCTGAGTTAAAAACAAATTTAGCCTAGAATAGCTGCAAATAAATAATTCTCGAATGGTAACCACAAGTGAATGTCATCGGCATAAGGATTATAACTTGCACCATCATGTGTGAGCAATTTCCCTAAAGGTTTTAAATAAACACTAAAAAGCAATGGAAAAGCAAGATCCCTCTGGAACATCATATCCTATTAAATGCAACTTAGCCTATGAATCATTAAATAAAGCATTCTTATACATACGAGTCAAACAAGACCTAAAGCATTGCCTAGCGATATCCCTGATTCTCACCTTGACTAATCTTTCCCATAAAGACTGATGATCAAGAGTATCACATGCTGATGACAAATCAAGAAATAAATAGGATTTACCCTGAACCAAGCTACAATGAATTTTTCTGGGATGGGCTATTTTGGAGGCTCTGATCACTCAACTTCCCCTTAGATCTCCTGGGAATGGTCTTCAAATATCTTGGGAGGGGGTTCCCTTTTACACAGGGTGCCACTGGCTTTAAGGTCAGCCTTGCAATCCTTCCCACCACTCCTCTATTAATGTCAGAGGAGGCCTTGCAAAATCTTCTGTCCCTAGGAACCTAAGAAAGGTTACAATGACACTGACAAGAACTGTAGAAATCCCAATGCATTAAGATTTTCTTAGATTATCAACAAAGCTTATGGGATTGGATAGCAAGCAGGTCCATAATACCTTGATAAAATGAGTTTGTCACAGCTGTGGCCATGCTCTGATGCCTCGACTTACTTTCCCCACCTGCAGATCGCCCTTGTTGTTTCTTCTTGGCAATGTGGAGAAGAAAATTGATTAATGTACTTATCTGATGTGTTAAGTTGTGGTTTGAATAGAAATTGATCGCTTCACAGAGTATGTTTTCCTGAAATTATACAAGAGTTGAAAGTTATTGTGAACTGAACTTATTTGTTATTATCAAACATTAATTGCACTTTAAAACCATCTTGTCCAATAAATTATTTAAATCCAACATTTATTGTGCAAAATTGTCATTAAAATTTTGTAACATCTAGGGAAATTCATTTAACATCTTTGAATTGCACACTGTATAATATCCAGAATTTCCCCATTTTTCTTTGTACCTTCCCTAAGTGGTGAGTGTTTACCGTGGGACCCTACACCATGATTTTATTATTGTACCACCCTCTTTTATAAACCTCACCCATAGGTGATCTACATTATATATGAAAAATATAGTCAAATTTCACATATCACAATCAATGGAGTTTTGTGGAGACCAATGAAAGGAACTGGACACCAGCATTGACTCAACAAAGCTTTAAGTGTCCGCAATTGGTTCTCAGCAATCTCTGAGGTCTCCTTTTTCTCCACATTAAATCATTTATCTTAAAAATGACCGCCGACAAACGGGCTTGGAAACCGTTGGCTCCATAGACAGTCGGTAGTCAACTGTTTTGGGGAGGCTAAAGGGGGCGGAGCTTAACTCAGTCTCCATGGAAGCGACGTCACGTCACTGCCACGGGCGGAGTTTACCTCCGTACTCTCCATGGAAGCGAAGTCATGTCGCTGCTACGGAAGTAAAAAAGATAACACACGCGCGCGGAGGGTGGGAGGGCGGGCGGGCTGGGGGTCAGAAAATGGAAGTCCACGATTGGGCTGGGGAGGCTTAGCCTCCCCAAGCCTCTTATACGGGGCACCTATGGTTGGCTCCTGATACCGTCTCGGAGCTCGCCCGTTGTTTGTTACTACACTGGCCTGATTGTGTTTGCGTCGGTTCCCTCGGTTGCTGCGGAGCCTGTGATTCATCTTTTGGCCTGTCTGCTTCGCCGGTGTGGTCGCGGATGCCGGAGTGCGAGGAGCGGCTTTCCCCTGTCCTTCTGGGGTGTTGCCGTCGGGTTCGCTTATGTCCTGGGTCTCGCTTGCACTACGGTCCGATCAGCTGTGGTCCTCAGCTGGCCTCCGGTGTTCCCTGCGCGCCAGCTCACGTTGCCGAGGCCGTGTTTGCTGCTGTCTAGCGCTCCTGTTTTTCCAGCTTTGTAGGGCGGTCTCCAGGGCCGTTTGCCTCTTTCTTCTGCCCGACCAGTAACGGCTCTTCTTCAACGCGCCATCAGCTGACATGCTTCTCGGCCTCCTGCACTGCTCTTTCTTCGCTTGATAGGAGAAGTTGGACAACAGCTCCCTGCCATGACGGGATTATCTATATTGTGTGGCCTTCTCGGCTCAGCTGCTGGCCTAGGGTGGTCGTCGACGGCGATGCTGGCTGCTGGTCTCCTCCTATGTGGCTGCTTCGTGCCTGGAAAGTGTTGCTTACTGACGGGGCCCTGATTCATCTTGGTCGCAAGTTCCGATTTCTTGTGATTCGGCGAGTCAAGATCTGATTCAACTCTGGACTTCTTCCTCCTTCCCTTCTCTTTGCTTCCTTTCCCCTAACTGCAGTCTATCTGCTTCAGTATTGTATTTCTCTTCTCTTCCCTTATGCCCTATTCTGTCATTGTAATTGTTTTTCTTTAGTTCATTGTAAGCCGCTTTGGGGCTGCTTTACGTGGCAAAAGGCGGGGTATAAATGTTCTAAAATAAAATAAAATAAAAATTTAAAAATACTTAAAAATATAAAAATAATTTTGAAGCTGTAGTTTTACAACAGTGGAATATTTGCACCTTTAGGAAAACATACAGTCACAAATGGCTTCATTTAAATGGGCTGATAACATGCCAAAAAATTCACTTTTCACAGTCTATTTTAATTAGAGATGAGCAGCGGGAGAATTTTTGTTTTGTGATGTTCCCCATGCTGTTTGCAGGAATGTTCATTTTGTTTGTTATGGGAGTTATGTCATTGAGAGAGTGAGCACCTTTGCAGAGTTCCCAATGGTTCAGGCATCTGGGCACTATCCAGAAAAAAGCAGGCACTCTTTAGGAAGAGGATGCCCTCTTTGAAAATAGAGCATACTCTTTCCAAAGAGTGAGTACTATTATTAGCACATAAAAAACACAAAAATGTTGCATGTTAAATGAAAATGATGACATGCTGTTGACAACGACAGACCATCCCTAATTTTAGTCCTGTGCAAATCGATTAGCAGCCTAAAACTGTGAGATAAAGTTCATAGGAAATCACAAAATTTGCCAGAAACCGTTATTTACTTGAGATGCTGTTAGGTTTCAACAGAAAAGGTTGTTTTTGTGGAATTCTAATCTTGCAGAATCACTGTAATGTGCGTTAGTGATTTTGCAGTTAACAGGTTTTAAGTCCAAAGGTGAAGACTTGCTGGGTGCAAGAATCTGCTATAACTGTTGGGGGTGGGGGGGGGGGGGGCATCCCCAGCACTTTTGAGAGAGCACCAGTACAGTTAACATAAAAGAAAAGTTTGATAGTGTTAATACATGGCAGATAATGTGAAATGCAATAAACACCTTTGTGTTAACAGTAAATACCAGTCCCCATGCACTCTCACTCGGATTCTATATATGGTGCCCAAAGTTGGGTGCTTTTCTGAGATACATGCCCAATTTAGGGGCCCTTTTACTAAGCCGTGGTAGTGTAGGTGCGTGTATTGGGTGTGTGCCAGGCCAGTGTTTACCGCATCTACAAAAAATGACTTTTTTTTAATGGGATGAGGAAAGGGCCTGTGGTAAAAATGAAATCAGTGTGCCCCCAAAACCGCCCTGAGCCCTTAATGCCACCCATTGATCTAGCAGTAAAGGCTCACATACTGCTTGCACGGTGACCGGTCAGCGCGCGCCAAGTGCCGATTACTGCTGGAACTGGTGCACATAGGAGGAAATAAATAATTCATCCACATGTTATGGGTGCACGCCAAATCTGAAATTACTGCCAGGAGGGCAGCTGGCCTGGTAGTAGTCTCATTTGGGCGCAAGCTGAACATGCGTACAGCCTACCGCGGCTTAGTAAAAGGACCTTAATTGGCTAACAAGCTGTTAACCATCAATAAATTAATGCTAACCAACCAAATATTAACATCATTATTGGCATCAATTAACATTTGCGTGCACCTCTAGCTGCATGCTATTCTGTAATGCTAGGCACCTACATCCCATAGTGTGCAACCCAAAAGGAGGCATGGCCATGGGAGGGGCTTGAGTGGGTCATGGAAGTTCCAGAAAGTTGTGCGCAGTGTTATAGAATAATGGGTCTCCATGCCCAACTTGGGCATAGGATTTACATCAGGTTTCAGCAGGCGTAAGGCTAGCACCCAGAGTTGGGCATAGGAACCAGCACTAATATATAAGTACATAAGTACATAAGTAATGCCATACTGGGAAAAGACCAAGGGTCCATCGAGCCCAGCATCCTGTCCACGACAGCGGCCAATCCAGGCCAAGGGCACCTGGCAAGCTTCCCAAATGTACAAACATTCTATACATGTTATTCCTGGAATTTTGGATTTTTCCAAGTCCGTTTAGTAGCGGTTTATGGACTTGTCCTTTAGGAAACCGTCCAACCCCTTTTAAAACTCTGCTAAGCTAACCGCCTTCACCACTTTCTCCGGCAACGAATTCCAGAGTTTAATTACACGTTGGGTGAAGAAAAATTTTCTCCGATTTGTTTTAAATTTACTACACTGTAGTTTCATCGCATGCCCCCTAGTCCTAGTATTTTTGGAAAGCGTGAACAGATGCTTCACATCCACCTGTTCCACTCCACTCATTATTTTATATACCTCTATCATGTCTCCCCTCAGCCGTTTCTTCTCCAAGCTGTATAGCCCTAGCCTCCTTAGTCTTTCTTCATAGGGAAGTCGTCCCATCCCCGCTATCATTTTAGTCGCCCTTCGCTGCACCTTTTCCAATTCTACTATATCTTTCTTGAGATGCGGCGACCAGAATTGAACACAATACTCAAGGTT
This sequence comes from Microcaecilia unicolor, assembly GCF_901765095.1. NCBI lineage: Eukaryota > Metazoa > Chordata > Amphibia > Gymnophiona > Siphonopidae > Microcaecilia > Microcaecilia unicolor. The sequence goes on along the minus strand of NC_044032.1, from coordinate 107,690,760 downwards.
CGGTCGCACCATGGAGCGATACAACGGCATTATAACATCCTCACACCTGTTTTCCATACCTTTCCTAATAATACCCAACATTCTATTTGCTTTCTTAGCCGCAGCAGCACACTGAGCAGAAGGTTTCAGCGTGTTATCGACGACGACACCCAGATCCCTTTCTTGGTCCGTAACTCCTAACGTGGAACCTTGCATGACGTAGCTATAATTCGGGTTCTTTTTTCCCACATGCATCACCTTGCACTTGCTCACATTAAACATCATCTGCCATTTAGCCGCCCAGTCTCCCAGTCTCGTAAGGTCCTCTTGTAATTTTTCACAATCCTGTCGCGATTTAACGACTTTGAATAACTTTGTGTCATCAGCAAATTTAATTACCTCGCTAGTTACTCCCATCTCTAAATCATTTATAAATATATTAAAAAGCAGCGGTCCTAGCACGGACCCCTGAGGAACCCCACTAACTACCCTTCTCCATTGTGAATACTGCCCATTTAACCCCACTCTCTGTTTCCTATCCTTCAACCAGTTTTTAATCCACAATAGGACATTTCCTCCTATCCCATGACCCTCCAATTTCCTCTGTAGCCTTTCATGAGGTACCTTGTCAAACGCCTTTTGAAAATCCAGATACACAATATCAACCGACTCCCCTTTGTCCACATGTTTGTTCACTCCTTCAAAGAATTGAAGTAAATTGGTCAGGCAAGATTTCCCCACACAAAAGCCATGCTGACTTGGTCTCAGTAATCCATGTCTTCGGATGTGCTCTGTAATTTTGTTTTTAATAATAGCCTCTACCATTTTCCCCGGCACCGACGTCAGACTCACCGGTCTATAATTTCCCGGATCTCCCCTGGAGCCTTTTTTAAAAATGGGCGTTACATTGGCCACCCTCCAATCTTCCGGTACCACGCTCGATTTTAAGGATAAGTTGCATATCACTAGCAGTAGCTCCGCAAGCTCATTTTTCAGTTCTATCAGTACTCTAGGATGAATACCATCCGGTCCAGGAGATTTGCTACTCTTCAGTTTGCCGAACTGCCCCATTACGTCCTCCAGGTTTACCGTGAAGTCAGTAAGTTTCTCCGACTCGTCCGCTTGAAATACCACTTCCGACACCGGTATCCCACCCAAATCTTCCTCGGTGAAGACCGAAGCAAAGAATTCATTCAGTCTCTCCGCTACGTCTTTGTCTTCCTTGATCGCCCCTTTTACCCCTCGGTCATCCAGCGGCCCAACCGATTCTTTTGCCGGCTTCCTGCTTTTAATATACCGAAAAAAATTTTTACTATGTTTTTTTGCCTCTAATGCTATCTTTTTTTCATACTCCCTCTTGGCCTTCTTAATCTGCGCCTTGCATTTGCTTTGACACTCCTTATGCTGTTTCTTGTTATTTTCAGACGGTTCCTTCTTCCATTTTCTGAAGGCGTTTCTTTTAGCCCTAATAGCTTCCTTCACCTCACTTTTCAACCAGGCCGGGTGTCTTTTGGACTTCCGTCTTTCTTTTCTAATTCACGGAATATGTATGGCCTGGGCCTCCAGGATGGTATTTTTGAACAGCATCCACGCCTGTTGTACAGTTTTTACTCTCTCAGTTGCCCCCCTAATTTTTTTTTTTACCGTTCTTCTCATTTTATCATAGTCTCCTTTTTTAAAGTTAAACGCTAACGTATTTGACTTTCTGTGTACAGTTACTTCAAGGTCGATGTCAAAACTGATCATATTATGGTCACTGTTATCAAGCGGCCCCAGTACCATAACGTCCCTCACCAGATCATGCGCTCCACTAAGGACCAAGTCTAGAATTTTTCCTTCTCTCGTCGGCTCCTGCACCAGTTGCTCCATAAAGCTGTCCTTGATTTCATCAAGGAATTGTATCTCTGTAGCGTGTCCCGATGTTACATTTACCCAGTCTATATTTGGATAATTGAAGTCACCCATTATTATCACATTGCCCATTTTGTTCGCGTCTCTGATTTCTTTTATCATTTCTGTGTCTACCTGCTCATCCTGGCGAGGCGGACGGTAGTACACTCCTATCACCATTTTTTTTTCCCTTTTATACATGGAATTTCAACCCACAGTGATTCAAAGGTGTGATTTGTGTCCTGCTGAATTTGTAATCTATCTGAGTCAAGGCTCTTGTTAATATACAATGCTACCCCTCCACCAGTCCGGTCCACCCTATCATTACGATATACTTTGTACCCCGGTATGACAGTGTCCCACTGGTTATCCTCCTTCCACCAGGTCTAATTGCTGTTCTATGAATAGTTTTAGAATAGTGCTCAGTGCTGATCTTTTAAAGTGCTCATTTTTGACCGCCATTTATAGAATTTCCCCCTCTATGTCCATTCCATGCCTGCTAATAGTGATTTCCATATTCAGTGTTTAACATGTCAATTAACGCAGTGTTTTCCAAGTCAGTCCATCCCCTTGCCAGTCAGGTTTTCAGGATATCCACAATGAATATGCATGAAAGAGATGTGTCAATTGGTGCGTCCGTTACACATGCCTGAAAATAAAAAATAGTTTTCAGATACGCATATCGGACGCGTGCCAAAAATGAAATTACCCCAAGAGCCACGTGGTAGTCGGGCGGTATCTCCATTTTGGAGCGTGTTAGGTGTACGTAGACGCTTACGCAGCTTAGTAAAAGGACTCCATAATGCTATTCTATAAATTGCATCTACAGTATGATACAGTTTATAGAATAGCGCATAGGCTGGGGGAATGCACATACATCTAGGCACAGCCATTTATGTCACTGAAAACCTGGTGTAAATACCCAAGAGTAAATGTACATGTGTTCCCCCGAATTCTATAACCACGCACATTAAATTGGATTGATACCCTGACACGCCTACACTTCTCCCATGCATTGGAATTTATGTGCATCTCTTTTTAGAATACACCTAACAAGAAGCGCATGTAAATTCCAATTATTGTCAATTAGTGATAATTGGATGCTATTGGCCAATTATCACTAATTGGCTTGTTATTCAATTGAGCAGTGCATATAAATTGGTCACGTGTACAATTTAATGCTTGCTACTCGCCACACCTTATATAGAATCCAGCCCTAAGGGGCCCTTTTACTAAGTTGCATAAGTGTCTATGTGCACCCAACATGCACCAATTTGGAGTTACTGCCTGGCTACCATGTGGCTCTTGTGGTAATTTCATTTTTGGCGCACGTCTGAAAAATAAATTTTATTTTCTGGTGCGAGTCCACTACACACGCCAAGTGGCATTTGACACATGTGTGTCATTACCGCCTGGTTAATGTGTGAAACCTTACCACTAAGTCAATGGCTGGTGGTAAGGTCTCAGACCCAAAATGGACGTGCGCCAATTTTTATTTTGCAGCACATCCATTTTCGGCAAAAATTTTAAAAAGGCATTTTTTGCAGGCACGCTGAAAAATGGATCTGCGCATGCCCAAAACATACGCCTACACTATCGCAGGCCATTTTTCAGCGCACCTTAGTAAAAGGATCCCTAAGTGTCTTTGGATATTCAGTATTTCAAAGTCTCTGAGCCTTGAGCTAGGCAGACCTATTGAGTCTTTGTAGAGATCCACTGGAGCAGTGACTGCCAGCCTGGAGTTGGCATCCTTATCCCCTGAAGAAGGCCCTCAGTGAAACGGGTCCGTCGGGTGTGGATGCCTGCCCAAGACGCTGCAGCCAGCTAAGTGTTTTTTTTCTTTCTTTTTTAAAGACTTTGCAACCCTGTAGTTGAAGCACACTTTAGCAAACTTCAAAAAATTAAACAAATATCGACACGTTGGGAAATCCACGTACAGGGTGGACCGGGGGGGTTTTGAGACCGATGATTAAAGAAGCTATGGTGACGTTTCTTTTTTTTTTTAAATTCCAGCAGTCTTGCTGTGTGTCACCTTTTCTGAGGTCTTTCCCCCCGTTTTTTCTTATTTTTCCCTGCTGAATGTATAGTGTGAACAGACTCATTTCTGGATTATTGTTGTGGTACACAAATTCTCTTGTAACAAATACATAAATAAAATAGCTTTACTTGCCTCTCAAAATAGTGAAAACATTTTACTGATGTGCACAAATTTGATTTATTGTGTGCCTGAAAATATTTATACATATATTTTTTTTATGGTTTTCATCATTGTCAAAGCCAATAACCTGCTGTGCTTGACTCTTTCAGGCCAGTAATCGTCATTGTTTGCTATAGCTGTTTTGGAAAATACTGAGCTTTGTGGCATTTTCTGGGCTCCTAGAATGCAATTACCAGAGTTGTATACATAATCCAAGAGAGTTTCTGGCTTCTGAGGTTCAAAAGCATAGGCACGAAAAGTTTCTAATAACAGCAAAAAGCTTGTTTAAATTTTCTTCCATAGTTGGTCAGTGGTTTCCTAGTCAAAGTTATGACCAGTTTAATGATTCCTTATAAGCACATGCCTATGTTTCACAAAAAAAAATACACAGAATAGCACTTCCAGATGGATATTATGATAACCCAATTTCCAAAGCTTGACATCTTATTTTTCCAGAGGCTTTCATTGCCTCTATGGGGTGCAAAATTTGAAAAATGCTTTAGACAATAGGATTCCGTAAGTTGGTAAATCAAGCACATCCCAGGTAACTTTATTTAAGTATTAAATGAAAAACTTATTTTTGCATTTTTTGGGAGTGAAAATAATTCTTTTCTAAGAGTATTACAAAGCTGTGCATTGAATTTCTGTATAGTGAGTACTTTACCAGAAGCAGTTGTGCCAAATAAACCTGATTGATTTCATTGTTTGGGTTAGTAGAAAATTAGATCAAGGACTTGAACTGGATGTGGTTTACTCGGATTTCAGGAAAATGTTTGATATTCCTGCCTAGGAAGCTCAGTAATAAAATGAGAAGTCTGGTGGTGGGTTCAGAGGTAGAGGACTTTATTAGGAGCTACTTGAGTGATAGAAAATGAAGGGCGCTGGTAAATGGAATTCATTCTGCGGACTGAGCATGATTACTAGAGTGCCTGAGAGATCATTGCAAAGGACTTAGAATGAAAAGATTTTTTGTTTTACTTTATTTTTCTTTGAACATTTTTTTTCTTTGAACATTTGTCTTTTTGCAGATGACACTCAGAGCAGACAAGGAAATAGAGAGAATCAGAAGTGAGGAGTGGTCAAGTACGTGGCAACTGAAATACAGCACAGTGTAGTGCAAATTCTTGTATTTGTATTTCTGCTGGGAGCAGAAATTTAAAGAAGTGATACATGAAAGGGGTAATGTGGGTATCAGGATACACAGATTAGGGTGATACTGTCTGATAATCTCAAGGTAGGTATGGATGTTAGAGTAAGGTTGCCAGCTAACTGCAGATTTGCCTAACCGGTTGATCCAATCCTGGGCTTCCTTCATTGCATGCATGCATTGCACACATAGGCTTGCTCTTCTTAGTAATTAAGGGGCATATTTTTAAATGTGGGCTACTGTTAAGATGTGTTATTTTATCTCTAACTTGTGCTATTTTACTACAGGTCCTATTTTATGCTGCGAGACCTAGTTAATAATAACAGATTGACAGCAAAATAGCACATCTTAATGGTAGCCCATGTTGATAACTATGCCCCTTAATAGGAAAATCAGAACAATGAATCCCCACATGCAATGGGGTAAACCCAGGGCTGGATCATTCTGTCAATCAAATATGAAGCCAGTTGGCAAACCTAGAACCAGAGGAATGCTGGGATGCACAGGAAGAGGCATAACTAGCAAGAAAAAGGGTCATTGATTAGATATCACTTTGATACTCTGTTCATTTCTGGAGACTGTATCTCAGAAAGGGGTCAAGGTAGATTAGAGATGGTGTAAAGCAAAAACATCCTGAATTGTGTGAGGGTTGAATACAACAGTTCTTTTTTATTCAAGTTTCAAGGACTACAGTGGCTGTACGAGGCTAGGATACGCTTGTTTGTCAGGTAGACTCCTGAAGCAGAGATTATTCTGTTGAAACATGGTTCTGTTGAATCTAACTTCATTTTTTTACTTAATAAAATTTTGGTATTTGACCTCTGGTACTTTTGTGCATTGGATGTCCTTTGTAAAGATGGAGTTGTTTTCAGGACCAATGAAGGTGTTTTTACGTCAGACCCATGTTTGAAAAGGGCTTAAGATTGACACCGAGATCCTTTTTTCTCTATTCTGTGTTAATTTTGAGTAGGGCTGTACATCGATTAAAAGTTTTAATCACACAATTAATAGGGCTTAAACATTTTAATTGTGCGATTAATCGCATGATCCAAATATAAAAGAGTCAAAATAAATTTAGCATGTGTGCATAGTTGTTTACATTTTTTTATTGATCCTAAATATTCAATCAATAAATTTAAAAAAATCTTCAGGCATGTGAAAGGTAATTCTATAAGCTTGTGCATAGAGACATGCGCCAATTAAGTGCCAAAAGTGGATTGAATAGATTGGATTTAGCTGGCATCTTTCTCAGTAGTAGCTGTAGGTTAGCTACATTCAGGTACATCAGGTATTTCCCTTTCCCCAATAAGAATCTAATTTTGTATTTGTGGCAATGGAAAAGTTAAGTGACTTGCCCAAGATCTGTCCCTGTAACATACCCCCCCCCCCCCAACACACACACACACCACCACCACATCTCTCTCTCTCTTTTCCTCTTTCTCCCACCACCCCCATGGTCCGAGATTTTGCAACTGAGTAAACTGCACACTGGACTTCATTTTGTGAAGCTGAGTGGGAGGAGGACATGGCAGAGCTAACAAGACAAGGGTGAGCTGCAAGGGGACCTGGAAAAAAAAGATGAAACTTAATTGCAGAGGAAAGTGGAAAATGTACACATAAAATTACGGCCCCTAACGCTTTGGAACATTTTACCACTGCTTAAAAAAATTGTTCTTCAGACTGTAGAAATGTGAATTTCATCAAACAAAAGCACTTGAAGGGTCTCTTATTGAAAACCTGCTACACAGAAGACAATAAGAAAATTCCTATTTATAATTAAATTTTAAAAGATGTTTCTTTCTACTTTTTGAAGCAATCACAAAGGGGGTTTACAGGTAGTTTTGTTTTCTGTATGTTGGTATCACCACCTTATGCCCCTCTTCTCAAATGTTGTATGTGTGCCATTTATAGCTGGAAGTGAGTTGGAACATGACAGGCTGACTACTAGACTAGGGTTGTTAGTGTTTGGCTTTAACAGCCAGGCTTTGGGCTACTTGGGTGGGGCAGTGCAGGAGGGGGGAATACAGGATTGGAATTGAAAAGCTCAAAATGTCTTGTCAACTGACTGAAGTCCTTCCCTGCCCCTCACAGCTGCTGCACTGAAAGCACACTGCTCTCACTTGGCTGAAGCCTCTATAACAGGAGGTTCCTCCTCTTCTGACAGAACTTCCTGTTATAGAGAGTGACTTGGGGCCAGGTGAGACACAGCAGTATGCCTTCAGTGCAGCAGCTATGAGAAGCAGGGAAAAAGGAGCCACAGAGGAGAGGAGGCTGCCAGAGTGTTGAAGAGGTAAAGCAATGCTGTAAGTTTGTTGTTTGCAGGTGGGTGAGAGACACCATTTAACTCATTGTTTAAATTTTAGCGCGAGTTAACCATTTTTTTTTTGGGGGGGGGGGGGGGGGTAAAGGATGGGGCAGGGCATATTAGCATACATGCAAATGAATATGCTAATATGGAGGAAGGAAGGAAGGGAGGGTTATTCCCCAAAAAAGCCAACTCTTTCTCCCTTCCTTCCTTCCTCCTTACCCAGCACTCCCTCTTCCTCTCCAGTAGTATTTCCCCACCCTCTTTCCCATAACATGCCAGTGTTGACCTTAGAAATGCATAGGCTCTCTATGTAGATCCTTCAAGAGGTAGTGTTTCATGATTAGGCTCTAAAACCCTTTCAGATGTTTTGGTGCCACCTCAGTAAGGCCAACACACAATCTCTCCACTGCAAAATGCTATACACAAACTTGTGCAAAAACGCACTCATCAGGGCCGCCGAGAGGGGGAGGCAGGGGGGGCAAAACTCCTCAGGCCTCCAAGGGGGGCCCGGCGCCGCAGTCCCCTCCACACGCCCCCCTCCATCCACCACTGGGCCGGGCCCCCCTGAATTCAAATCATAGAGCCTCACCTCGACCTTGCTCCATGTGAAAGAAGCGCAGCAGCGGCAGTCTGCAGATTGCCTGCCTTCGGGCCTTCATTCCCTATGCCCCGCCCTCGCACAAGTTACGTCAGATGAAGGTGAGACACAGAGAGGGAAGGCCCAAAGGGAGGCAATCTGCAGACTGCCACTGCTGCGCTTCTTTCACACGGAACGAGGTTGAGGCGAGGTGCTATGATTTGAATTCAGGGGGGCCCAGCCCGGTGGTGGACGGAGGGGGCGGGTGGAGGGGTGGCGGCGATGATAACCTCGGGGGGGGGGGGGGGGCGCGGCGGTGGTGGGGCCCCGGGGACAGCCTTGCCCCAGGCCTGGCCCAGTCTCTTGGTGGCCCTGACACTCATAACCTTACCAAACCATAACAGCACTAATTCTAAGGACAGGACGAGCTACAACCTTATGCATGGAAAGGTAGCACTGTAATTACACCGGGCTCTAAAACACTGATACACTACCTCGTGAAAAAAGCAAAACAAAAAGGGTTGCAAATACTACACACTAGCAGAATACTGTGCCTTGATCACACATGAAAAATGCATGACAAAAGGAACTAGAAATCAAAAAATATGAAGGCAAAATACTGAACTGGAAGTTCAGTACCTCAGGAAGTCAGACTCTGCATACAGCAATACTAGAGAAATTGAAACTTACATACAAAATATCATAGATACACATTTCCAAAAGCTGACATATTCCAATTAATAAATACTGAATAAAATACTTTTTTCTACCTTTGTTGTCTGAGCATTTAGTTTTTCTCTTCGCTTTGGTCCCAGTGCCTTCTATTTTATGCAGTGTCTTCTTTCCATTTGATATTTTTTCACTCACCATGTCCACCATCCTCCTGTCCCTATCCTTCCTCCAGTTTCAGCATCTGCTCTCAAAGTGTTCCAATCCAGCCCTTAAATTCACCAGTTTTCCCTCCATCCATATCCATCATTTCTCCTCACTCCCCCTCCCCTCCATCCATGTGCATCTACTTCCTTTGTCTTACCTCCCCTTCCATCCATGTCCAGCATTTCTCCTCTCTCCCTTCTCCTCCATCCGTGTGCGTCTCCTTCCTTTGTCTTTCCTTCCCTCCATCCATGTCCAGCATTTCTTCTCTCTTCCCTCCCCTCCTTCCATGTGCATCTCCTTCCTGTCTTCCCTCCCCTCCATCCATCCAACCATGTCCAGCAACTCTCCATTCTCCCCTGCCCTCTCCTCCATCCATCCATATCCAGCAAATTTCCTCTCTCCCCTGTCCCTTCCCATCCATCCATGTCCAGCAATTCTCCTCTCTCCCCTGCCCTCCTCTCCATGTCCAGTGATTTCTATTCTCTCCCCTGCCCTCCCCTCCCCTCCATGTCTAGTGTTTCTGCCTGCCCTCCCCTCCATGTCCAGTGATTTCTCCTCTCTCCCCTGCCCTCCCCTCCCATCCATGTCCAGCAATTCTAATTCTGTCCTCCCCTCCTTCCATGTCCAATGATTCTCCTTTGACCCCCACCCTCCCCTCCCATCCATGTCCAGTGACTTCCCCAGCTCCCCCTTTTCAGTCCCCGAGTTCAGTTCCAACCCAACCCCTCCTTCCCACCCTCAGCTCCCTGACAGCCCTCCTCTCCGTTCCTGCTGCACTGCAATTCAACCTTTTATTTTAAGTCGCAGCGAAGGCACTGCAAATAGCACAGCAGGCTCATCTCCAGCCTTTCCCTTCCCTCTCAGTGTCCCGCCCTCGCGGAACCAGGAAATACATCATCAGAGGAAGGCGGGACACTGAGCGGGAAGAGAAAGGCTGGAAGTGAGCCCACTGTACTATTTGCAGTGCTGTCGCTGCGACTTAAAATAAAAGGTTGATTCGCAGTGTGTTAGGAATGGAGAGGAGGGCTGTTGGGGAGCTGAGGGGGGGGAAGGAGGGACCGAGAACTGCCTGCAGCCGAGTTGCGCCAGCCCTGCGTTTGGGGGGGCAATGTCCCCCCTCACCCCCAAAACTACGCCCATGCATTTAACGCGTTAATCATGTTATTAAAGTGTTAAAAATACAGCCCTAATTTGAGTGAAATCTTTGAAGTAGTTTCTAATATTCTGGGGAAGGTTTGAGTGTTAGTTTAAGTGATTTTTCCCTTCTCTCCTCCAATATTTTGTCTATAAGTGTTTAAAAATGAGAAACGTTTATCAATAAAAAGTATGCTTTCCAGGTTGGCAATACACGGATCCTAGGTGTCATCACTGACAGTGACCTCAGCTTTAAGTCTCAGCTGGCACAAGCAATACGATGCACTTTCTATAAGCTTCGCCTAATTTGTTCTATCCGTTCATTATTATAAGCTCCCACACTCAACATCTTGGTTCATTCCCTTGTTATTAGCCAGATAGATTGCTGTAACTCACTATATAAAAGACAGGGTGAAGGACCTATGCCGCTTACAGCTGATTCAGAACACTTCCATTAGGCTCATAGCCAAAGTCAGGATGTATGATCATGTCATTCCCTACTTGCAAAATGCATATTGGTTGCCCCTTCCACAATGACTTACCTACAAGATCTTTCTTCTAGTCTTTAAAACTCTCACCTCTGGTGACCCAGTGTATTTATCACAATACCTTATACCCTATAAACCATCCTGATTGCTCAGGTTGGCTAGTCAGAATTATTTAGTAATGTCAGCTCAGTCACAGAAAACTAGTCTACGAGACCAAAAGAAGTGCCAATTTTGCTGTTCAGAGCCCAGAACTGTGGAAAAAATTTACCCACTGAATTAAGGCTCCAAACCTATCTGGACACCTTCAAAACCAGTTTGAAGACTTTTTTTTTGTTCAGGGATGCTTTCGAGTAACTCCCCTGTACGCTGTGGTGGCAAGTCTGGACTGCATGGATACATACCTCCTGTGTCTCCCCCCCCCTGCTTTTCTCTCTATAATGTAGCTCACTTTTTAATCCTTCCCTGTCTTGTCTTGTCAGTCTATACCCAGAACTTATGTTGTCTTACCTTAGAATGTAGACTGGCCAGATGGCTCATCTAACTGACAGGGTAGAAAGCCCCTAATAAACTTGAAACTTGCATTTCAGAAATAGCTAACTGAAAACATCTATATCTCTGTAATCCAAAATTGTGAAAAAAAATTGCATCATCCCTTTCTACCGAATCTATAGTACAGAAAACTTTCAAAAATAAAAGTTGCTCAAATTTACCCCTCTAAACTTTATAAACTTTTTCTCTGTTATTTGTGACCATTTCATTCAGCGGTCCACATTTTAAGGTTGCAAGGCTGGATGTGGGAAATGGAGAAAGGGTGAAATAGGTGTGAATGTGCATGTACCTGTCTTGTAAGACACTCTCCCAGTTTGTAGCAGAAGAAATGTTTCACCATTGCAACCAAATATATCTTAATTAAATATTTTGGTTTTGGCATGAAAACTAGGAATGGATTTAAGCATAGCGAACTACTTGGGTTGCCAAATTTAACAGGATATAGAAAGAACCTAGGCCAAAAAGGATCCTTCTCCCACCTACTTTAAGGCCATGTACTGGTGTTACTTGAAAGAGTAACCATTTTGGCCCAACACTCCCAGCCCAGATATTGAGAATGAACCTTCCTGATCTTCAGGCTCCAGTGCTAAGTGTGTCAAAATCCTAACTGTAGCCCTCATGAGAATAATGTGTCAAATATTTTCAGACATCTATCCTTTCACAGAAGTCTCTAATACTGGATTTTGGAGCCCTTTTACTACACCACTTAAGCGTCTATGTGGCCCAACACGTGCCAAAATGGAGTTACCGCCTGACTACTGCATGGCTCTTTTGGTAATTTCATTATTGGTGCACGCTTTTATTTTTAAGTGGCATTTGATGTGTGTAGTCATTACCGCCCAGATTCTGTACTGCTAGGTCAATGGCTAGCAGTAAGGTCTCAGACTCAAAATGGATGCGCAGCAATTTTGATTTTGCCGCACATCCATTTTCGGCAAAAAAAGGCCTTTTATACAGATGCGCTAAAAAATGGACCGGCACGCACCCAAAACCCACGCCTACACTATCACAAGCCATGTTTCAGCATGCCTTTGTAAAAGGATCCCTCTGTGAAAAATCTTTACACCTTTGCAGTTTTTTCACATTCTGCTGTCTGAAAAATACATATCAAAATGCAAAGGAGCTGTGTGTCACTGATATACACAGCATATTCTACAGTTTTAACATGCAAAATTAATTACAGGAATAATAAAAAAGAAACGAGAATAAGAAACCATGAAGTTTTGATTGTGGAAGTCTTCAGACCCCCTTAACTTAATACTTGGTCAAAGCCCTTTTAACAGTAATAACAGCCATGAGTCATTTAGGATAAATGTCTGTCATCTTTGCACAGTGGGAAGGTGCAGTTTTTGCCTATTTTGTTTGGCAGAATAGCTAAAGCTGTTTTAGCTTGGCTGAGATCATCTGTAGATTGCAGTCTTTACATCTTGCTTCACATTTTCTATTTGACTCAGGTCTGGGATTTGAGCAAGTCACTCAAGGAGATTCACTTTCTTCTTGCTAATCTACTCCATTATTGCTTTTGGTTTGTGCTTGGAATCATTGCCCTGTTGAAAGGCAAATTTTCTCCCCAATCTATAATGGACTGAAATAGGTGTTCCTCGTGTTTCTGCTTATATTTTATACCAAATATTTTTTCTTTGATCTTTGCAAGCCTCCCCAGTCTTGGCATTATACTGTTGGAAAGTATCCCCACAGTATAATGCCACTATAGCTATATTTTTCTGTAGGGATGATGTCTGTTTTTTGATTTCTAAGATAAATAACCTGCCAATCAAAACTTCCTTAGCAGATAACAAGATACCATTTGAAATAATCATAAAATACACACACAATATATAGAGGAGTCCTTTTACTAAGGTGCACTGAAAAATGGCCTGCAGTAGTATAGACGTGTGTTTTGGGTGCACGCAGAATCATTTTTCAGCGCACCTGCAAAAAAAAAAAATGCCTTTTTAAAATTTTTGCTGAAAATGGACAAGCGGCAAAATGAAAATTTGCTGCACATCCATTTTGGGTCTTTGACCTTACTGCCAGGCATTGACCTAGTGGTAATGTCTCCCACGGTAACCGTGCAGTAATGACCTATGCGCACCAAATGCCACTTGATGCGCATAGCTGACGAGCGCCAGAAAATAAAAAATATTTTGTGGGCGTGCGCGGCGAACACATGCCAAAAATGAACCTACCGCAAGGGCCATGCAGTAGCCATGCAGTAACTCCATTTTGATGCAAGTTGGGCCTGCATATCATCCATAAGATGTGCTGGACAGGGACCTAAGCTGCAATAAGCTTTAGCATATTTATTCAGAAGTAATCTGACTTCAACAACAGCTCCACAGACATTCTACATAAGTATCTCTAAGCTTACCAACTCATCTGATTCAACACTGAGACAAGGGAAAGATCTGCAAACAATAGCCACCTTCTCTTGAAAAAAAGAAGCCAAAGCATCAACTGAGGAAGAAGAGGACATAGTCACAGAGCTCAGATTTTCTAACTTTATAAAATGATTAACCAAATGAAAAGGTTTATGTGTATCTAAAACCTCATCACCAACAAAGGGGGTCTTTTACTAAAGCTTAGCTCGAGTTATCTGCAGCAGGGCCCATTGGAATAAAATGGGACCTGTTACATCTACTTTCCTTTAGTAAAAGACCCTCTGAGTTAATATAAATTGTTTTCTTCTTTTTAGTTATAAGTTGCTTATATGATAAAAATTTTGTGTGCCATATCATCTTATAGAAGACCAGATTTTCTCCAAACTCTCTCACATTTCCTGCACGTTTTTTCAAGTCAAATAATTCAGTATCAAACCATTTCTCAAATTTAGATATATTTTTTATTTAATCTTATAAGGTGCAATGTCAATTAATATTTTTTAGTAATATGATCATTCCAATCTTGGAAGAAGTCCAACAGGGGATAAACCTCACTTAAATCTAGGACCTTAGGCCAAAATAGAGAAGGAACAATTTTTTCCTAATTTTCTTAACAATTTTTGAATTTATGTACTTGATATTAGAGTCACGCCAATAAATTGTAAAATCAAGTAAAAAATAATCAGGGGATAAACCTCACTTAAATCTAGGACCTTACGCCAAAATAGAGAAGGAACAATTTTTTCCTAATTTTCTTAACAATTTTTGAATTTATGTACTTGATATTAGAGTCACGCCAATAAATCGTAAAATCAAGTAAAAAATAATCAGTCCATGGTAAAGGATTACTAGCCTTAAGACTGAGATTAAAATCTAAAGTGCCTGAGTTTGGGGACTTTCCTGAATTCCAAGAACTGCATCTTCAGGGACATGAAGTATGTTTTCTGAGGACCAAATGTTCAGAACATGAGGAGGATCTTGCTTATCTTCAAGGATCATGCCTCCACCAGAACCATATAAAGAAGCACTGGAAACTCAAGAGTGCTAGCTGTTTTTTCCATTTGGCCTGAACAATTGGGAACTGGACCCATATCACCAGCTCACAGATCATATCATAGCTTTCAAATGGAAATGCTTCCTGTGCCTACCAACCTGAGAAAAATCTGAACTAGTGGTTTAAAGGTGAAAATCTCTGTAACCCTTTTTCAGTCCAGTGTCACATCTGTATCCTCTTCAAAAGACTGCTTTCAAGGTTTCAGTAAACACTGAGATTTGGTCTAAGATGGCTGAAAACTAGTGAAACTTTTTTCATTCTAAAGGCCGCATCCTGTTACAGAGTAAAACTGAACAGATCCCTATCCCTGTCCTCCTGTGCTGTCTCCAACTACCACCATTCAGATTTCTACCAGCCATCCTTTCTGCTGTACTGCTGGGTCCTGCCAGGATAAGTACATAAGTACATAAGTACATAAGTAGTGCCATACTGGGAAAGACCAAAGGTCCATCTAGCCCAGCATCCTGTCACCGACAGTGGCCAATCCAGGTCAAGGGCACCTGGCACGCTCCCCAAACGTAAAAACATTCCAGACAAGTTATACCTAAAAATGCAGAATTTTTCCAAGTCCATTTAATAGCGGTCTATGGACTTGTCCTTTAGGAATCTATCTAACCCCTTTTTAAACTCCGTCAAGCTAACCGCCCGTACCACGTTCTCCGGCAACGAATTCCAGAGTCTAATTACACGTTGGGTGAAGAAAAATTTTCTCCGATTCGTTTTAAATTTACCACACTGTAGCTTCAACTCATGCCCTCTAGTCCTAGTATTTTTGGATAGCGTGAACAGTCGCTTCACATCCACCCGATCCATTCCACTCATTATTTTATACATCCAGCTGTTTGTCTGGTGCCCTGTACTGATATCACCTGCTCTCTTCATCTACATCCAGGTTGTATGCCAGCTCTATTATTGCTAAAGGGTAATAATAGCAGGCCTGACCTCAGGGTCCAGTTCAGAGTTTATTGTGCATTCACTCTGATCAACTCTCTGATAAGGATATTTCTCTTTTACTTTCCTGAGTTACCTTGCATTGGCATATAATTCTTAGTTATTTGTGTTTATATTTGGTTACTGTATTTGCGTGTAAATAAATAGCCTTTAATTTTATAATAATTGGCATGTTTCCTTGCTTGCCAGTTCCAGGATTCATAATTTGTGGGATGGGGTTTTACAAAATCCTGATAATAGCTACCTTTACACAGTTTGCCCGTTCCACTCCTATAGTGTATGCAGAAAGCACTATACTGTAGCTAGCTGTACCTACAGATGGAGGTTCAATTGAGATATAATTAATTACAAATTATTAATATTCTGACATCCTATAGTGTTGTACCATTATAATTGCTTTTTAATTTGAAGCATGAGTGTTTAATTCTTGTTTCTTTTCCGTGCTTTAATTTGGTTTAGCTGACATATTTCCCAGAGGAATGACCTTGCTGAAAGCAAGCTGTACAGCCAGCCAGATTTAAACTCATAGAAAGAGAAAAAAGGGAGTTCGCTTTTAAAATTCTGTAAGCAGTGAGAATGGAAAATACACTGTTAAATCTATATACATACTAGTAATATGGTGTGTCAGAGATTGCAGAAATATTCACTGTATGCCATAATTAGTGGCATACATCTGATCTCTATCTTAGCCCTGGGTAAAGGTTTTTGTGTGATTTTTGCCATAACACCACCATCATTCTAGATGGCAAAGATAAGTGCATAGATTTGCTACCTTCCCTTAGGTGCCTTTCCTATTTTTATTGATATAATCAAGATAGCATGGAACGCTGGGTATGAGAATATATGTTCTATAAGAGGTAGGATGACAGAAAACTTAAAGGAGAAGATGGATGAGGCAGTAAAAATTTTAGAACAATTTTTACAATTTTCAGAACCTTTCAAATATTTAGAGGTATGATAGTCACTGTATATTAAAGCTTCAATAGTTTATAGTTTATTAGATTTGCTATACTGCCCTGCCTAACTAGCAGATCTAGGCAGTTTACAGTAATTCAAAAACATATAGAGAAAACAGATAGGAACTACAATATACTTGATAGGAAAGAATGATCAATCACACCAGAGGAGAGATAAGAGATGCAAAAAAACAAAACAAAGCAAAACCAACCCTCCATACACGCAAAGCTTGCAGAGTGGCCACAAGAATGATGTGGCTTAGGGCAAGTAAAAAGCCTGAATCAAAATCCAGACTTTGTTTGGCCTTAAAAGTTTTAAATGAGGGGTCAGCACAAGCATGCAAAGGGAGTGAGTTCCAAAAGAATGGGGCCGCAAAAAAGAAAGCATGATGCCTTGTAGACTCTAACTGGGTGAATTTGGGAGCTGGTAAGACCAAGTGATAATCATTTATTTAACATAGTAGAGGGGTTGGTGAGTAAAATATGGTTGGTGAGAAAAGATACTGGGGGAGACCATGTCAAAAGACTTTAAATGTAAGGGTCAAAGTGATATGCTGTTGGACAGGTAGCCAATCGTATTTCTGTGGTAATGGTGTAACATAATCACGACATTGGGAATGGCATAGATGGCGGATAGCCACGTTTTGAACAGATTGTTTTTAGATTTGAGATTTAAGGCAATCTAAATAAACTATATTGCAGTAATCTATTCTGGAGATCAGTAGAGCCAGAATCAAGGAATGAAAGATATCGATACTAAAGTACTGACAACTGAACGAAGTTGAGGCAAAATAAAGAATCCTGTTTTGCAAACACGTGCAATCTGAGGGGCAAATGTAAGGTGGGAGTCCAAGATGACTCCCAGATACCAGAAAGAGTGTACAAGCTGAATGGGTGAGAGTTAGAGGGATAGAGGAACTAGAGAGTCCACTTGTAAGCCAACAGGCGACAGTCTTTTCTTTGTTGAGAACTAATCTGTGGTCGGCTATCCACTGTAAAATAAGCAGTAAGCAATCCTGAAGGGGCCTGATATAAAGGTTATATGGATTTGTGGTAAAAAGTAGCAAAATGTCATCTGCATAGAAATGGGATGGAATGCTGGTGGATTGAATTAGTGTGGCAAGAGGATCGATGAACAGATTAAAGAGAACAGGAGACAGAACGGATCCCTGGGGGACCCACAAGTGGTTACTGTGAACGAGCGTCCCGAAAGAAAAGATGTAAATCTTGATAGAACAGAACCTGTAAGATCTAAGGACAAAAGATGGGATGGGAAAATTAGGTTCTTAGCTTGGTAATTTTCTTTCCTTTAGTCATAGCAGATGAAGCCATTACGTATGGGTTATGTCCATCAACCAGCAGGGGAGATAGAGAGCACTCAAACTTTCACAGTGCCCTCTTGGCCAGCTAGCTCCACTGCCTCTTCAGTATTTGAAGCTTCCAAAGCAGTATGGCAAACCGCAATGGGAATCACAAGAGCTTTCCTCACAGCGAACGATGGCCCATCACAAGGGCATGAACTCATAAAGGAGGGAATGCACATCCTCCTGGAGGGAATAAACTCATCCTCCTTATTGTATAAGTGGAGGGGAACACACACACCTCCTGGAGGGAATCACACATCCTCCCAACACACTGGAGGGAATGAACTCATCCTCCTATTTATAGAACTGGAGGGGAACACACGCGCCTCCTGGAGAGAATCAACACATCCTCCAAAAAAAACATGCTGGAGGGAATGAACACATCCTCCTAAATTTAAACTGAACATGAATCCTGAAGATTGTTTTCCAACTTTCTCCCAAGGAAGGAACTTCAGGAAATTAGAACAGAACCTGAAAAACAGATTCACAGCATACAGACAATCATACAGGGAGGGCTCATGGCTTCATCTGCTATGACTAAAGGAAAGAAAATTACCAAGGTAAGAACCTAATTTTCCCTTCCTTGTCATCAAGCAGATGAAGCCATTACGTATGGGATGTAACAAAGCAATCCCTAGATAGGGTGGGAACAAGCCACACCACGCGCTAGCACTTGTGCACCAAAACGCGCATCCCTCCTGGCAGCCACATCCAGCCTGTAATGTCGGGCAAAGGAGAGCTTAGAAGCCCATGTTGCTGCACTGCATATCTCTTGAAGAGAGAGTGCTCCAGTTTCAGCCCAAGAGGAAGAAATCGCTCTACTGGAATGTGCCTTAAAGGCTACAGGTGGAACCCTGCCGGCCAGCAGATAAGCTGAAAAGATAGTTTCTTTGAGCCAGCGGGCAATAGTGGCTTTAGATGCTGGAGACCCTCTGCGAGAACCGGATAGCAAAACAAACAGATGATCAGAAGTCCTGAAAGAGTTAGTAACTCGCAGATACTGCAGCAGAGTCCTGCGCACATCCAAAAGGTGCAGCTGCCCAAAAGATTCTGGAAACTCTTCCTCTGAAAAAGAGGGCAAGAAAATAGGCTGGTTTAAGTGAAAGGCTGAAACCACCTTAGGCATAAAGGAAGGCACGGTCCGAACCGTGACTCCGGACTCTGAAAATTGCAGAAATGGGTCTCTACAGGACAGCGCCTGGAGCTCTGACACCCGTCTCACCGAGGTAATGGCCACCAGAAAAACGGCCTTCAGTGTCAAGTCTTTCTCCGATGCTCGCCGAAGCGGCTCAAAAGGAGATGCCTGCAGGGTTTTCAAAACTAGCCCCAGGTTCCAAGCTGGACAGGGTGCTCGCACTGGAGGTCGGAGCTGAAGCACCCCTCTAAGAAACCGTGCCACATCTGGGTGAGCAGCCAAAGACACGCCTTCCACCTTACCACGAAGGAAGGCCAACGCTGCCACCTGCACCCGCAGGGAATTATAGGCCAAGCCTTTTTGTACACCTTCCTGCAAAAAGTCCAGAATCGGCGAGACAGGAGCCCGCATTGGAACAATGGCTCTGGAAGCACACCAAGACTCAAACAGGCACCAAATCCTGGCATAAGCCACGGAAGTGGACCGCTTGCAGGCTTGCAGGAGAGTGGAAATAACTTTATTGGAATAACCTTTATCCCTCAATTGCGCCCTCTCAATAGCCATGCCGTAAGACCAAAGTGGCCGGCGTCCTCCATGGCTACCGGTCCCTGAGTCAACAGGTTCGGTACCAGAGGTAATGGCAGAGGAGCCTCCAGGAGCATCTGTCGGAGGTCTGCATACCAAGGTCTCCTTGGCCAATCCGGGGCGATGAGGACCACTTCTCCTGGGTGCAGCCGAATCCGCAAGAGCAGGCGCCCTATCAAGGGCCATGGGGGAAACACATAAAGTAGACCCGGAGGCCAGGGTTGAGCCAAGGCATCCAACCCCGCCGAGCGAGGATCTCTCCGTCTGCTGAAGAAGCAGGGGACTTTGGTATTGGCACTTGTCGCCATTAGATCCATCACGGGCTTGCCCCATTTGGCACAGATCTGCAGGAATACTTCGTCTGCCAGATTCCATTCTGCTGGATCGATCTGATGCCTGCTCAGATAATCGGCCTGCACATTGCTCTGACCTGCAATATGAGCTGCCGACAGACACTGAAGATGCAGCTCGGCCCAGTGGCAAATCAGTTCGGCCTGCGCGGCTAGTGCTCTGCACCTTGTTCCGCCTTGTCGATTTATATAGGCCACCGTTGTCGTGTTGTCCGACATCACTCTGACAGCCAATCCTTCCAGGGTCACTTGAAAGGCCAGAAGCGCCTGAAACACCGCTTTCAACTCTAGGCGGTTGATGGACCACTCCGACTCCTCGGGTGTCCATAGACCCTGGGCATGCTTCCCCTTGCAGTGTGCGCCCCAGCCCTTCAGGCTGGCATCTGTTACCACTAGGCACCAAATGGGGAGCGTCAGCGGCATTCCTCGCCGCAGCATGCTGTCCGACAGCCACCACTCCATGACGGGCCGCAGGGAGTCAAGTAAGTCTGCATTGGTAATCCTGAGAAATAGGAGACCATCTCCGGAGTAGGGAATATTGTAGAGGTCTCAGGTGCGCTCTCGCCCAGGGTACCACTTCCATCGTGGCTGTCATCGATCCCAGCAGCTGGACAATGTCCCAAGCTCGCGGGCGGGACATCCTCAGGAGCAGACGGACCTGATTCTGAAGCTTGCACCGCCTTAGCTCGGGTAGGAACACATATCCCGAGACTGTGTCGAACCTGGCCCCCAAAAACTCTAGAGATTGTGAAGGGGACAGGTGACTTTTGGCCATATTGACGACCCAGCCTAGAGATTGCAGTACTGAGACCACTCTGGCTGTAGCTTGTAAGCTCTCTGTTGCAGAGTCTGCTCTGATGAGCCAGTCGTCTAGGTACGGGTGAACCCTGATACCTTCTCGCCTGAGAAAAGCAGCTACTACCACCATTACCTTCGAAAAGGTTCGGGGAGCTGTGGCGAGGCCAAAAGGCAAGGCCCTGAACTGGAAATGTTTTCCCAACACCGCAAACCTCAGAAACTTCTGGTGCGGGGGCCAAATTGGTATGTGCAAGTAAGCTTCTTTCAGGTCTAGAGACGTGAGAAACTCTCCTGGCTGAACCGCCGCAATGACGGAGCGCAGGGATTCCATGTGGAAACGCCGCACTCTCAGGGACTTGTTCACTTCTTTTAAGTCCAGAATAGGGCGAAAAGACCCACCTTTTCGCGGCACCACAAAGTAGATGGAGTATCGGCCGCAGCCTTGCTCGGCGGGAGGCACCGGGGTCACTGCCCCTAACTGAATCAGACCTTGTAAAGTCTCCTCCACCGCCGCCCGTTTGACGGCAGAACCGCATCGGGACTCCACAAACACGTCTCTTACTGGGGTGTTGAATTCTATTCTGTATCCATCTCTGATCAGGTCCAGAACCCACTGATCTGAGGAAATCTTGGCCCACTCCTCGACAAAGAGGGAAAGCCGTCCTCCGATGACAGGCATTGAGGAGAGGGCCGGTGCACCATCATTGAGAGTGTCGCCCCTGAACTCCTGGTCTTGAGCCACCGGCTGCGGAACGCTTGTCCGAGCAAAAGGAGTTCCTCTGCTGACCACGGGCACGTGAAGTGAACCCAGCAGAACGCCCCGGGCGGTACCTTCTAGCTTCACGGAAGCGAGGTCTGTATGAGGAGTGGACCGCCTGGCCCTTAGAGGAAGGCCTCTGCCTATCTTCGGGCAAGCGCTGGGGTTTTGGATCACCCAGGCCTTTCACAATTTTCTCTAACTCCTCACCAAATAGGAGAAGTCCTTGAAAAGGCAACTTCACCAACCTTTGCTTAGAGGCCATGTCCGCTGCCCAGTGTCGTAGCCACAGACGACGGCGAGCCGCCACTGCTACTGCCATTTGTTTAGCCGAAGCTCTGACAAGGTCATAAAGGGCATCAGCCAGAAAGGACAAGGCCACCTCCATCCGCGGAGCGACATCCAAGAAGGGCTCCGCTCCATCTCCGGGCTGAGCCACTGCCTGTTGCAGCCAAGCTAGGGAGGCTCTCACAGCATAACAGCTGCATGCAGACGCCCGAACAGTGAGACCTGCAATTTCAAAGGACCGTTTCAACGCTGTTTCCAGCCTACGGTCTTGAACATCCTTCAGGGCAACACCTCCTTCAACAGGGAGGGTAGTTCTCTTTGTCACCGCAGTGACTAGGGCATCCACTGTAGGCATTTGAAAACGAGCCATATGTCCCTCACGCAGAGGGTATAACTGCCCCATAGCCCTGGAAACTCTCAAAGGTCCCTTGGGGTCAGCCCACTGAGCCGAAACAAGCTCTAGGATGGAGTCATGCAAAGGGAAGGCCCGAGCAGCTTTCTTGGTACTAGCCATCTTGGGATTACCCGAGGAGGCCATGCCACTGTCAGGATCTTCAATCGAGAGGGCCTGCAGGGTATCTGAAATAAGCGCTGGCAGCTCATCACGGTGGAAAATCCTCACCGCGGAGGGATCATCCAGATCCTGTGGTAAATCCGCACCTGACTCTGGTTCCTTAGACCAAGAACGTCTGTCAGAGTTCTCCGAATCCTCACACCCCGACCACGGGGGGGGGGGGGGGGGGGGGGGGTGAAAGGTGCACCACAATCTGAAGGGGAATTAACCCTTCTGCGCTTATCCTTAGGCCAAGCATCCGGGAAAAAAGCCTCACTGGGCAGTCCCAGGCCAGAATCCATCGGGGGGGGGGGGGGGGGGCAATCAGAGGAGCCTCAGGTGACCCTTGAGGAAGGGCTCTTTTCATCATGTATGCTTTATGCAGCAAAAGCACAAAATCTGGGGAGAAAATCTCACCCTGGGCACCCAAATCCTGTCCGGTGCTAGCCACTCCTGAAATAACCTCATCTCGAGGTGCCCCACCCGGCTCAGGTCTCTCCGTGTCCACGGAGGCCATGCGGTATAAGCAAAATGGCGCCCGCTGCCAGCTCAGAGCGGGAAGAAACATCACTCGCCATGCTCGGGCCGGCTCCTATGCCAATACAGCACGATTTACAGAGCCCTGCTGCTGATTTGCGCTTGCCACAAGTGGAACAGCGCTTTACATTGTCCGCAGCCATCGCCGAAAAAACGGCGGTAAAATCCAAAATGGTGGTTTCGCGCCAAAATCGCCCCGATCGCGGGCCCACCCCGGAGGAGTTGGAAAACACTCTTACCTCAAAGGATCTAGTGTACAACTACGATCCTGCTGAAAATCAGGTCAAAAACCTCTGTTCCAGCGTCTCTGCGTTTAAAAACGCGACGCGACTTTTTTTTTTTTTTTTTTTAAGCTGTGAGGAAAGCAGAGGTATTGAAGACTCCGGAGGCTCATATGAGTGGGAAAGGCAGGGAAAGGGGATATGCCTGCATCCACTGTTGGTGGGTAAGGACAGGGAAAGCAAGGTAATATGTCCACATCCACAGAGGTATGGGTAAGGCAGGGAAAGGGCTAACCTATGTGCCTTTAAAGTGAGGCTGCTATAGCCTCCAACACCCCGGTCAACAACTGGCAAACCAGGAACCACCTCCCGGCAGATTTTTCTGGAGCTCGAACAAGCTGCAGCCACCCTGCTAAGGGAGATAGAGAATACTGAAGAGGCAGTGGAGCTAGCTGGCCAAGAGGGCACTGTGAAAGTTTGAGTGCTCTCTATCTCCCCTGCTGGTTGATGGACATAACCCATACGTAATGGCTTCATCTGCTTGATGACAAGGAAATGAGCAATGAATGATCAACAAGGTATAGTCTTCATTGAGTACAGCAGCAATAACAGTTTCAATGCTGTAATGTGATCTGAAACCTGATTGTTTATGGTGTAAGGCAAGATAATTTTCTGTGAAAGAAGACAACTGAGGAAAGACAATTCTCTCTACAGGGAGTGAGGGAGGAGGACCAAAGAAGGAGAGATCACTCACAAAAATTTGAACTTTTGTTAAAAAAATATAGAGAAAGACACTCGGCAGAGGGTATAGAGCAGCTGTCATGATTAGCTACCAGGGAGGATGTCAAGCCATGGTACTTATGTAAGTCACACTTACCTGCTCAAAGTTCCCCACTAGCCAACGATGTACCTCCGTTGATTCTTGATGTGATGATAGTGCAACAACTTGGCAGTACTCTAGGTCAGGGAAACAACTATGGAGAGTTAACAAGGGCATTTTATCTAAGCGTAATACCTGTGGGACATTGACATTGGATACTCTGAAGCTGCACAGAACCTAGTTTCCCTGCTGGAGGGTAATATTCAATCAGCCCCTCCTATGAAGGTGGACATGGAAAAGAACTCCTGTTTAATCATGGAGCCTATCCTGACTTTCACAGTAGAAATAAACAAAGTGCAATCATTTAGTCCATCATCTAGCCAGCAAACAAATGGTTGCCTAGAACTGGAACCTAGCCTTGTAACAATAAAGTTTACCTCTGTGCCTGAAGAATGCAATTCTGAAAGGGAGGTAGAGCAAATAGTTTTGCCCCAAGAAGAAAACACAGTTTCTGACTTCCCTGCATTTAATGCCACAGAGGTTATGAGACAGCAGGAGTCAGAAGTGGAGGGGGCTAATAATTTATGTCCTTTGGATGAACAGCCAAGGGTTAGGGAAGATCCTATGTCTGTGCTGACTGATTCAGAGACTGAAAGTGAATTAGTGCTGCAACTACCTGCTCTGTCTGACCTAAATATATACAGTGTACAAAGTCCATAAGTAATGCCACACTGGGAAAAGACCAAGGGTCCATCGAGCCCAGCATCCTGTCCATGACAGCGACCAATCCAGGCCAAGGGCACCTGGCAAGCGTCCCAAACGTACAAACATTCTATACATGTTATTCCTGGAATTGTGGATTTTTCTTACCATTAATCTTCAACATCTACCTGAGTTCTATTGTAAGAGAACTAATTGCATTGGGTATGTTTATGTATATATTCCTACATACATGTCAATATTCCAATGAAACGCTATTGTATAAAATGATGCACCATGTGATAGCGTGTAGTTTGAGGATGGGTGTACCTATGGGCAGAGTCTAGGTGGAGAATGGGTAGGGCACACAGCTGTCAGTATGTATTATATTTCATGTAACTGGTAGGAATCTAGGTGCAAGCATTTATACCAGCTCTTTGGCTAGTGTCAGTGATTGCACATAAATATAGTTGCATGTGTGACCAATATTACACTAGTTTTCTCTAAAGGGAAATGGAAATGGGACTTGATATACTGCCTTTCTGAGGTTTTTGCAACTATATTCAAAGTGGTTTACATATATTCAGGTACTTGTTTTGTACCAGGGGCAATGGAGGGTTAAGTGACTTGCCCAGAGTCACAAGGAGCTGCAGTGGAATTTAACTCAGTTCCCCAGGATCAAAGTCCACTGTACTAACCACTAGGCTACTCCTCCACTCTGTAAATCAGTTGCATACTTTAATTTACAGAATAAGCTCCAAATAGTCGCCTCTTTATAGAATTACCTTTTGTAAGTTTAACTTCAAGTGCCTTAAACAGAGGTGTCTGTTAGGTACTCAGCATTAGAAATAAGTGCAGGGTGCCTAATTTCATTCACATACCCTGGCACATCTCATTTGAAACACCCAGATATATACATTGGAACATAAGGACAGAGCAGGGCGGACTGCTATGGTTTATGTCCCAGAAACAACAAAGAAAGACCATGATCTATTATAGAATATCATGTTCACTGTTGATTTAATCTATTATTGAGAATGAATGTGACTGTTAGGTAGACTGGATGGACCATTCAGATCTTTATCTGCCGTCACTTACTATGTTACAATGTTACCTCAGGTTAGGAGTCATGTGATTTAAAGTTCCTAAATTTAAGCATTCAGAGCCATCAAAGTTTTACATTCAGAAGTCTATGGGTCAATTCTATATACGGGCACCTCCTTTTAGGTGCCCTGATGACTCATGGTGAAAGCCTATTCTATAAAGTCATCTGGGCACCCAGATTCCTTTATAGAATACTAGTGTAACCTGGCATCAGTGCACCTAAAATTTAGGTGCCTGCAGTTACACCAGCCATGCCTTTCCCATACTCCACCCATGTGAACGTCCCTTTGCATTTATGTGCTATGCCACTTATGCACACCCTTACAGAACAGCACTTAATCACTGTGCTGTCACTTACCCCCAAACTCTATAAAGGTCACCCAAATATGGATTCCCAAAATGGGGCACTGATCCCAGATCCGCTCACAAAATAATTAGCTAATGGGCTCCAATGATTAAATTATTGGTGTTAACAAGCACCTAATTGGCACTAATTATGATTTCTGTGTGGATCTATTATGTAACAACTAGTGGAACCCAGCCCATTTCCTCAACAATGAAATGGGCCCTAGAAAGGCTCTTTTGTAAGCAATTTTTGTCTCTCCCCTGCCCTCCCCTCCCCTCCATGTCCAGCGATTCTTCCCTTCCCTCCCATCCCCTCCCCTCCCATCCCCTCCATGTCCAGCGATTTTCCCCTCCCCTCCGTGTTCAGCGATTCTCCTCTTCCCTCTCCTCCCCTCCATGTCCAGTGATTCTTCCCTTCCCTCCCCTCCCCTCCATGTCCAGCGATTCTCCCCTCCCCTCCATGTCAAGCAATTCTCTCCTCTACTGTCCTCCCATCCCATCCATGTCCATCAATTCTCCTCTGCCCTGCCCTCCCCTTCCTCCCTTCCTCCCTCCCCTCAATCTGTACCTGAACGTTCTCTGGCTGGCTGGCGCTGGCTTCCGTTCTGTTCGTAACATCCCTCCTGACATCAGCTCGCCTCCAGCGTTCCCTTCCCTCTCACTTTTCCGCTCTGATGTAATTACGTTTTGACACGAGGGCAGGGCAGTGAGGGGGAATGGAACGCTGGAGGCTGGCTGACGTCATCAGATGTTACGAACCCAGGCAGCCAGACAGCAATGGAATGTTGAAGGTGCAAATTATTATATAGGATGGGTGCTTGAATTGCATCATGCACAGCTCCTAAAGGGGTGAGGCCATGGGAGAGGCATGGGTGTGTCAGAGGCATTCACCAAAAATTTATACAGTGTTATGTTACAGAGTAGCAGTGATCTGTGCCCAACTTGCCTGCCAGGATTTACACCAAGTTTCAGCTGGCATAAGTCCTTGCAACTAAAAGTTCAGTGTGGAATTCGGAGCTTAGTGTTATTCTATAAAGATTACTCACCCTATAGAACAGCATTGAGTGCCAATTTTTATAAGTGGTTAATTTTCAGTGCCATTTATAGATTTCCCCCCTTAGGGTGTCTTTTACTAAGGCATGCTCACATTTTTTGGTGTGCGCTAAAATTGGTCGCGCGCTAAACGTTAGAGACGCCAATGCATTCCTATGGGTGTCTCTAACATTTAGCGCACGCCCAGTTTCAGTGTGTGCTAAAAACGTGAATGTGCCTTAGTAAAAGACCCCCTTAGTGCGTAAGTGTATACTTACCCATGAAAGTGCTGGTATTCTGTATATGTGACCTGCTGAGCAAAAAGGTAAAAGTGGAGTTAGAAATAAAACATAAAGGTTATAAAGTTTGGAAAGGTAAATTTGGGTAACTTTCATTTTTGAAAGTTTACTTTAGTGTACTATAGGGTCTATAGAAAGGGACTATGCATTATTTTCTCACAACTTTGGACTACAGAGATAAAGATGCTTTCAGTTTGTTATTATTTAAATGCATTTTTACAGAAAACATACTTTTACATTGGTAAATGTTTTTTATTTTTTAAAGACATAATTACTCCATACCTGAGGCTGAAATTTTGCAGGATTATGCATTTGATATCCCTCTATTTTGTGGTACAAACAAGTCACATACCCCACTTTTGATACCTTTTCGCTCAGCGGGTCAAATATTTACACATCCAAGTGGTGCATACATACGGATGCTCAGTTAGAGAATTGCCTTTTAAGTGCCAACTCACAGTTAGGCGGGAGCCTTGAGCTTTTGTAAACCAACCCCTAAATTCCTAAAAGCTTTTTAAGATGTGGTAAGGGTCAGCAGTTTGCTCTCCCAAAACCACTTGCCCTTCCTAATTTGTCTCACCCAGTCTTATAATAGCCTCTTAAAGATAGGTTAACTTATACATGACTGCAATATTGATAGCTAGATTTATATTGTTCGCTGGTTCTGAAGAGAACTATGTTTGCCAATGGACTCCATTTTTTCAGGACGGGTTGCCTAGGCCTGGTTTCTCCTCGTTTGCCTGCCGTAGATTATAGATCTCGTTTCTGTTTGAAAAGGAGGCCCAGCCCTAGTATGCAGTGGGATAAAACAAGGTCCTAGGTCAACTTATCCTAAAATAATGGACCAAGTTGGCAGCTGTAAGGATACCACAGCCTACAATCTATTATGAAAATTTCATGATACCTTTATAAAGGCAATAATATAAGTGCTATTTATCTGTTTTCAATTGTTGCTTGTTTTGTCTTTGCTCTGCTACTCCCTGTTAGCTCACTGTTTTCATAGCTGTCAGCCATTACAGTCAGGGCTTCAAGGCTAAGCATGAAACTGAACAAATTATAAATATCCTGTGTTAGAATGTTTTATTGCCTTGTCATAAGAACCCAGCAACAATGTGAGACTTTGGAAAGAAGTTGTTTTATATATAAAGATAGATATTGCACCAATGACAGGATGTGGTTGCAAAGAGGTCAAGCTTCCTTTCAGAAAATCAAGTGTTTAGATTTCACTGAAGGCTGACACAGATACCCACCTGAGGCTTTTGTTTCAGTGTCTTGGGAGGAAATAAAAGCTAAGATGAACATTCTTCTTGCTTGGATAGGGAAGGTTTGCTAACACTAGAGCCAAGAAGTGGCAAGCCTAGAAAGTCATTGACTTGGCTTGTTTGCTAAACTGGCTGGATCTGCAGGCTATGGGTATAATTAAAAAAAAAATCAAACTAGGAGAAAATGAAATACTTAAATAATAAAAAGCAGATCATAAGATGTTGCTGGGCCTGTATAAACTTTCCACTCCTGGGCACTGATTGAAAAAAAAAAAAGAAAAGAAAAACAATATATTTGGTGCTTCTGTTGAATTGCTTCAATGACCAGGTTTGGTTGGAAACCTCATTTAGAAGACTGACTACAGAGTTTGATATTCTCTTTCGGACATTATACATGAATAGTTTAATAAACAACAGCTGTGGTTTTGTTTGCAGTCCAAGACTGGGGAAGGGCTTTTCAAGTTAGAAAATATGAAATGTGTATACTCTGTCTCAGAAATCATGCATGTTGCTAGTTTAGAGACCCCTTTGATATATGTCTGCTTAACAAAGGACATCTTTTGATATAGAAAGGAGTTGGTATGACCCATTTGTAAGATCACCCCCTTTGGTAGACTGCCAGAGTGAATTATGCTGTATTATGGAGTGAATTATGGAGACTATTTTGAAGTTAGAAATACAGACACGTTAAATGCAGCTGTGCTCAGGAACTATGCTTTATTACAACTAAAGGGTAAAGGTGACAACTGGGAAAAGGTAAAAAGTGAGATACAATAATGCACCACTAGGTGGCATCAGCATAAATTAACATGTGCAGCAAAGACCCCTGGAGCAGAAAGTAGAAACAGGGACTAAGGAACTATCGCATGCAGGGAGTCATTGCAGACCCCCCCCCCCCCCCAAAAAAAAAAAAAAAAAAAACAATGGGGGTCTGTAGGGCTTCTTCCTTTCTCCAAAAATATTTAAGGAAGGGAAAGCAAACCTGAAGCTCTCCAGTCCCATTTTAATTCCTAAGGTTCTGGAGCAGGAGAAGTCAGAGTTTCTCAGGAGTGGATGATAGCTCTCACTCATAGGATTTTCTTAGTAAAGCAGAGTCCTATTTCTAAACTCAAGTGAGCTCTGTTTCTGTATTGCCAGAAAGGACTCTTGAACCGACTGAATTGTCCAGTCAGTGTATCTGATGTCAAGGTTCTATACACCATGAATGAAAGGAAGTCAATTCCAAAAAGATATTTAAAGGATAAGAGAGGAGACTGTTCTGATGAAGAGTAGAGAAGGGATGAATCATTGGAATTCAGCTACCAGCAAATATCCTAGGATTAGGAGCTTCCAGTTCATTCCTTCATGGATATCTATTTAAGTGGTTGGTGGATGTGTAGATCGAAGACACAGATTCATCACCAACTGTCAAGTACTTATTAGGCCATAGATGATAGATAGTACAGTACCTCTGTGGGGCAGGAGGCATAAGGGAGAATGGAGCCAAACACTTAGTGGTGCTTAGATGGCAACTCCAGTAATTGGGAAATAAAGCCAGTGCCAGGCAGATTTCTACAATCTGTGCCCTGATTATGGCTGGGCAGATTATATCACTCTTCTTCTCTTGATTCTCTAATGTTCTGTAACAACATCACTCTGTATTTGTTTCATCACCGGAGGTGGCTAACACCTCACAATACTATGTAAGCCACATTGAGCCTGCAAACAGGTGGGGAAATGTGGGGTACAAATGCAACAAAATAAATAAAATAAATAAAATGAATTTTGAAATCCCTGCAAATTGTGCAGAATGTCACTGCAAGACTAATTTACGGACATTCTAGCTATTAGCATATCACCCCCGTTTTGAAGGCATTAAATCGGTTGCCAATACTGCATCCATTACAAGATACTATTGTTAACAAAATTTCTCCGGTTGTTTCATCAACTTCGCATTTGCATGTGATATATCTGGAAGAGAACAGATTATCTATGTTTTATGTAGCAGGACCCCAGATATGGAATGAGTTACCATTGGATGTCCATTCTTTGAAAGATCTGAAAGATTTTAAAGTTTCTCTTAAGACTTTTTTATTTTGTCATTCCTACAGTTAGATTGCTTGACTTTTATGAAATAATATTTTGAATGTTTCAGTGTTGAATTGAATGTTTATGGTATTTTAAGGTTTGCCTGTATTGTTTTAAATGTATTAGATATGGATATAATGTTGTAATCTGCCTAGAATCCCAAAGTTAGTGCAGAATATAAAAATTTGAAAATAAATAAATAAATCTTGATGGGCTGGAGTGGGGCTTTGATGGCAGCTCCAGTAGTTGGGGAACAAGGTCAGTGCTGCGCAAACTTCTACAGTCTGTGCTCTGAAAAAAGCAAGGACAAATCAAGATGAAGTATGCATATGTAATATCGCATCATACAATATGCTATGAGTTTATCTTGTTCGGCAAACTGGATAGACATTCCTCACTACTGCCCAGGCCCTCCAGAACAACATGGCTCAGTTGTACGCCATAAACTGCTTCCCCTCAGTCACTGGCATTATTGATTACAGACATGTTGCACTCCGACCCACACCTCCGAGGAGACCTATAGGAATAGAAAATCATATCATTCCGTGAACATGCAGGTTATGTGTGATGTCCAAGGGGAGATTGTGGATGAGTGTGTGCTCAGTACCTGGGGTCCACCAATGATGCATTCTGGAATCTACTGCAGGTTTGACCGAGGGGAGATCAGCGGCAGTTGGCTCCTAGTAAGCAGTACTGGGATTCCTAAACCCCATACCCACTTCCCTCCCTTACATCAACATCCTCCCTCACTCTAGATCCCCTTAGAACCCACACCCTTGATCCATACTTCACAAGATCCACAAACAAATACATAGATTCCTGCTCCCCCAGCGAACCTGGCTAATGACTCCCATTGTCCACTCCCAAAATGAGGTGGAGGAGGAATATAACAAGAACTGTAAGAATACCTTTGGCCGGTTCAATTACAGATTCAGATGTCTGACTGTTCCGGGGATGGGGGGGGACTCCTCTACAGTCCTGAAAAAATTGCCAAGATATTCATGCCTGCTGCATGCTGCAATGTAAAGAAAACAGCCCCTGCCAGAGGACACACAGCAGCAGCAGCCAGGACAAGAGGAGGATGACCCCTTCCCCCCACTGCCCACAGAGCTGACTAGGGACCATACCAGCTGGAGGTCTGTGCCAGACAAAGACTCATTCAGACCAATTTTCAGTAAGGGTAAGTGCAGTATTTATTTGTGTTCACCATATCTTTTTATACCCCACCACCACCATCCTCCCCTCCCCTCTGCCTCACAACACACACCCTACCCCCTCCCCAGCACACAAACCACCCTCTCCCCCAACACACACCCTTCCTCCCAGCACACACAATCACAGCATGGTAATTAGTTGGTTCAGAGCCTTACCTCATCCTTCCCCTCCCCCTCGCTATCCCCTCTGGGGGCCACCTCTCCCACTCCTCCCTGTAGTTGTTGGGGATGGTCCAGACCTTGCAGGAGTATGGATAGTGTCAGATTCCTCCCCTGTGAGTCTACTACTACTTCTCATTTCTAAAGCACTAGTAGATGTATGCAGCGCTGTACACTTGAACATGAAGAGACAGTCCCTGCTCGACAGAGCTTACAATCTGCCATTGCCCTCAGAACTGCTAGTAGATGCTGCTGCTGCTGCCCCTTGAAAATCTGGCCACCTGGTTGACTCTGTAGCTGAGCTGCTGCTGAACCCAGCACCAAGCAAAGCAGTGTATGATGGTCCCGAGGGAACTGGCCTTAAGGTTGACTCACTGGCCTGGGGTCCAATGAGTCCCATCCATGGCTGCTTGGATGGCGGTTGCTTCTCCACAGCTGAGGCGGTTGCTGTGAAGCTGGGCTAGGTGATATGGGCACTGATGCCAGCTGCTGCTGATATGGAAGGTAGTGCTGGAGGAATGGTGGTCTCCCTGGTTCCAGTGGAAGGGTCAGGTGCCTGCTGGGTGGGCAGTGTACTGGACAAGGCCTGAGTGTAATCGTGGAGATCTTACTGGATCCCCAGAAGCTGCTGCCACATATTGTGCCTAGCATCCCAGCTCTGCTGTTGCATGGTACTCAGAACCTGCATGCAGTCCTCTTGGTCCTGGAGCCTCTGTAGTAGAACCTGCACCCCCTCATGCAGCAGCTGTAGTTTCTGGCACCGGTAGTCTGCCAGCTGCACATTTTATGCCAGGAGTTTGGTGGCCAGCCGCACAACCTGCCACCTGTGGTGGGAGGGTCCCCAACGGACCAGTTGTGGCTCCTCTTCTGGCTCCTCAGCTCAACAGGGGCATCTGGTATATCCGGGTGGGAGGGTCTGCATTCAATCAGTAATTGGTCCTCCTCTTCCTCCCCTGTAGGCCGCTCCTGGCTGGTGTCTTCTGCTGCCACAGTGCCCTCCTGTGACCCCACCTGCTGCCACTGACTCACCCTCCTCTGCCTGAGGTGCCTGTGCTGGATGCTGGTTCCATCTTCTGCCTCTGACAGAGTTCTCGCTTGTATAGGGAAAGTAGAAAAAATATGTCTGTTGCAGCTTTCCTGAACCTATCCCTCCATGTGTACTCATGTTCCATAGGTGATGAGGACTGCCATTTTCATGCCACCATACGATGTATCCCTCCACGTTTCACGCTGCAGGAGACATGGGTATAGTGCACCGTGGACCTCAAAAACCAGTCAGCCACACACCTAGTTGGGTAAAAGGGAAAGAGAGTGAGAGTGGTCTGGAGGGCACAGCAAGAGGGCCACAGATGCCTTGAAAGCAGGAATAGCCACTGGTTTGTGACCAGCTGAAGGGGTGGGGGAGGGGATGAAGGCCCCCCCAAAAGTGACAGACACAGAAGGAGTTGAATCAGTAACCTGAGAGCTCCAAGACCTAAATACTAACCACCTAAATACTAACCACTTCTCAATTGGCAGGTTATCAGGGGCCCCGCCATGCTAAATTGTTATGGCAGGGCACCTGATGACCAGCTTTTCTGCCTATAGTCTGGTATGCCTTCCTCCCCCTCCCCCACCTCTGCAAACCTGTAGAAGGACTTTGCGAAATTTAATGAACAACATTTGGGGCGCTATACCCTGTTTTGGATGACAGCTAAGGTAGTGCTGAGAGGTGATATTCTAGCTAATGTACTTGCCCGCAATAAAAGGCTTTCTAAAGCTATACTTCATTTAGAGCTGGAATTGCGGAAAGCTAAAAAGAAGTATATCCATGCGCCAAATTCTATAACCAGAGAGCAGCTACATGTTACACAGCCGGTCAAATTCTATTTAAAAATTAAAAAAATAAATCATACCGTACCACGTTGGCGCCTATGCGCATGCACTGCTACCTTCCCGCGCGCAGCACTCGGCTCTCCTCCCTCCCTCCCTATCAGCGCCTAGACATGTCCGCCTGTGAGCTCTACACCTGGGTAAGTGAAGTGGGGAATTAGCCTGAAAAAAACGGCCGCAGGGAAGAACACACAATTACAGTCGGAAGGTAGTTACCCTAGGAATGGTTTCGCAGTGCTGGTCTTCTGTCTAAAATATTAACAGGGGTGTATTTTGACGATACTATAACTGCATACTCGCAACCAAGATCAGCAGTAGCAGAATTCAAACCCACCAGAAATGAGGTCTCTATATAGGGCTCCTCCTGATATTACGTTTTAACGATAAACACAAATAAGCTACCACAGTTACATAATACCCCTCCCCCCAAAGAAAAAAAATAGTGTAAACGCCAAAAAACTACCACTTGTCCTAATATTCTCTCCCCTCTCCTAGATTGTCTTGTATCCTCCACTCAGTTTTTGTCCTTTCCTGCACTGATGACTCCTAAAGGACACACACCTAGTATTTCATTCCACTTGCGAAAAAAAAAAGTAACCGATAATAGAACCTGTGTTTTGAAAACACCAAATTTTTGTACCCTGGATGAACCCGTAATTAGCTGGAAAATCAACTCCTAAATTTACAATGTAGAAATACTTAAGAATAGAAGCCCTATCGATGTGACTGCAAGCAGATAATTCTTGTTATCCATCATTTCTCTGGATACCATTATGTCCTAAAAAAGAAGCTACCATTTGGTAGTGTTTCTAGAGCAGAATTAAAACCTAGGTGGCTTCAGTTCAGTCTTAGATACATGCACGGCTGTTTTAAAAAGTAAGTCTAAAGTATGCCCTGTGTTAACTTTATTTCTGCTTCCTTCCCATCCAAAATGTACATTTGATCACCTTTCACACCTTGGTCGGTTCCTTAACAGGTTATGTAAAGTTTTGAAAGCGCCCTTGCTCTTATATTCTCTATCCCGTCTGTTTTGGGTGTGTTTTCCTAGGAGGAAAACGATATTATTGTCTACTAGGGAAATCTTAATATCAAATGCCAGACAGTCTTAAACCTGCAGGGGAAAAACATTGAGATTCGATTTAAGTAATCAAGTTGGTTTCCCGTATTTTAAATTGAGTCATAAATAGGGCTGTTGCTTTTTGTTTTGCTATTTCTGGATGCATTTAAGAATTGGTGCTGACCTGTTGCATACTGAATATTTTAGATTTACTGATGTAGGTCATTAAAGCATACGGAAAAGAACAGAAAATTACAAAGGTAGTGGGTTATATGCAATTCTTAAAATTGTGAAAATCCAAGGAAGCTACCGATACGTACTGATCTGGTCCAGTTTTACAATGTTTTTTGAAAGTCTTGCTGGTTTAGTAGGATGATCACTTTATATGTGTATTGAGAACCTATGTTGTTTCTGTTCATTTAAGACAATCAATTTTCATTAATTAATTGGATGAAATGCTTATGCTGCAGCTCTTGAATTCAAGTAATTAACATTTTGCAATAATGTACAGAAATTAAGTAATCAAATGTGTAAAAAGCTCATTGCTATTTCAGTCGTTTGCATTTTGGGTAGTGTAGGTTTAGGTAGGATCTTGATGATCTTAGACCCCTCGGAGTTTTGATAGAGTTTATCAGATGGTAATAATAAGGACATCAATGGAACTGAACTGTATGATGAACTATGTGCCTTTAAAGATCTGTTTAAGACCGAATTGTGCCATTTTCATAATCCTTTTGAAACTCTAAAATTTGTTCTATCAAATAGCCTCCCATTCCCATCTTTCAGCTCCTATTTCCTTTGCATCTTGTGCTCCCTCTGCCTGCTGTTCTTCAACTTGTCATTCACCTTTTGTGGTAATGGGCTGAAAAAGGGGGCAGGTGGGAGAAGAGGGAGAAGAGAGAAAGGAGATGCCACATGGGGGGGGGGGGGTGCCAACTGATAGTCTGCAGGGGGGCACCAGAGACCCTAGGCACGGCCCTGACTTTCATCCTTATATTATGTCCTCTTCCCCTGTATCTGCTCTCTTCCAGCACCTCTCATCCCCTCATAGGTCCTCTGTTCCTCTCTCAGCCTTTCCTTTCTGTACTTTGTCCCTGTTTTTCTCCTTCCTTTTCTCAGTTTCTCTATCAGCATTTTTTTCCATCTCTATGGCAAACCAAAGGCAGGAGGCCTACATTGCTGCCATTCTCCCCCCCCCCCCCCATTCTTTAGGCAGCCAATAAGCTCCAGGGAGAAGCAGGAGTAGTAGTCTAGATCACTCAACCTTCTTCCCTCTGGGGCTTTGCATTGGAGAGTTTTGTTTCCCCATTAATGAAAGGACCACTGAGGCGGAGAAACTGGATCCACTATGAAAGGAGCAACACAACAAAGGGAGAGTGGCATGATCAACATTACTCTTCTAAAATGACGTAAAGAGAAAAGTTCTTTATTTTGTAATAAAGTAGGACTCGACACGGCACCATGTTTCCACAACAATGCCTTCCTCGGGAGTCTTTACACAGTTGTAGTTCAGATGTGAGATTGCAATAGAGTGCAAAAAGGAAATAAGCCATTTATGGAGAACATGGAAAAATATTGGGAGTGCTCAAGCACCCACTAAGCTGTTGCCTGTGTCTTAAAGGGAAGCCCCCAATAAGATAAGTAGTCTCTATTAGTATGTGACAAGGGTTTGGAGTTAGAGGAAGCTCCTCTGTTGCTGGATAAACTTTGCATGTGACTGGATATTTGTTATGAACTTAGCCTGCAGGGAATGCACAATTTGTCAATTAATTGCTACTCAGCAAATACATCCATATATAGTTTAATATTGGAACAACAACTATGGGAGTGAATGTGTTTTGATTGCTGTACCACTATGAGTGTCCCAACCTCCATTTTATTTTTTGGATTTAGTTTACACGTTTTTTTTCATGAGTAGTGTGCTTTGAAGCAAATTTTCTCTCTCCACCCCTGGAAGAGCCCTGGGGTGCTTCATGGGGTACATAATGGCTCCCATAGCATCCTGAGTGTGTATGTTGGAGTGTGTATGTTTGTGAGCGTAGTTGCTTCCTCACAAAAATAACTTTTTCCTACACAACCTTACAAGTTGCATTGCCTTACTGAAGACAGACGTAAAGTTTAAATGAGTTCTACTGCTTTATTCAGTTTTTTGCTTTCTGACTTGCGATATGGATGAACTGATGTACTTGAAGAGGGGTGAGGGAGAGGTCATTCCTTTTAACCAGGTGTTGGCCTACGTGCTGTCAAGTAACATCTGTTGATAGAATATAATCCATTTTCACAAATATGGTGTTCAGACCAATCACAAAGCATGTAAGCAAATAATCAGTTCTTTCAGGTGGCAAATCAAATTTGTATTTACATTCCTGTTAACTGACATGAAACAAGTAGTAATTCACCAGCACTTAGTAAAACAAGAATTTGACAACCCTCATAAACCCTGTGTCCAGACAAAATGAAAGTATGTGAGTGTACACCTGTTGTTAGCATTAAGGTCATGTTTAAAGCATATCCCTCATCAACAGAATCCACTTACTTGCTCAAAAATTCACTCAATATGCTGTCTGGTAATCACCCTTTCAGTGTGCAAAAACAGTTTGTAATGTGGCAGCAGTTTTGCTTATTTTGTAAAGTGTCATGAATATAAGATTTTTAGCTGTCTTATTGGGCTTCTCTATTTGGAGTACATCCTATCAGCTAAGAATGGTACTTTATGTAAATTTTGCTCACTGAAAGCTTTGCACATTTATTATGTTACAATTTTCAGGATCACATTTGCGCAGGATAAAATTCATCTCTTAAAGACTGCCTCCTGAGAATGAATATTAACATACTAAAATATGAATAAGAATGCCTCTAGTGTTCGTCAGTCAAATGAAATAGCATCAGGGCTTAAGGGGAAAGCCAGTGCGGCACTGGCTCATGGCACCCAAACTTAATCCTACATGTTTAAACCATGTTACTTTACTCCTTGTTCTATGCTGTGCTGCATCTGTTGCCAGCACCATGGTATGTTTCAAAGACAAAACTACTGTCACTGTGTAAAGAATTAATGTGAGAAAGGGAACTGGGAATGGAAAGGAACCTGATGCTGAGGCAGGGATTTGGAGGGGAGAGCTGGGACTGGAATAGAGATGATGCTGTAAAGATGGGATTGGAAGGGGGCAGGGACTGTAAGGGGGTTTGATCTGGCCTTTGAATGAGGTGTGAAAGGCATGCAGTTCAAACCAGAATATAGAACATCATTATAATTAGACTCAGAACTCTTGAACCAAAATCTACTTTAATGCAGTATTCAAACAAGAAAAAAATGACTTACAGTTAAGATGTGCCGGACAAGAATTTTTGCTTTGCAGATTGGAAGTCTGTTCTCAACCTGCTCTATCTCTCTCTCTGCAAGAGAGAAGCTGGGAGGAATTTCAACAGCACACTGAGAATGCTGTATATACTTTTATACTAGAAATCTTAATAGCGTCACAGTCGCTTGAAGGAGTCATACAGCAAAGTACAGCATAGGCAGATTCAGTTCATAGAAGATAATGCTGCAGACTAACCCTTACATACCCCATGGAGAGAGGGGGGGGGGGGGGGGGCAACTAGCCCAGCATGCACAGAAGAACAAGGTAAGCCAATAGGGAGAGTCCCATAAAACACAGAGATCTGAGACATGATGACACGGATTTGTAGTTCAAGACACAACCTTAAATTAAACGTACAGGCAAAAAATCTGTTATAGACCATGCTTAACATATATTCATAAACAACAAACAGCCTGCCTCCTTGCAAATGAGCTCATAGACTTCCACATTGTCATAACTTTCAAAATGGTGCAATTTTGAATGTTTTGACAATGTGGAAGTCTGTGAGCTGAATTAAAGGACCATATCCTGATGCAGCCTAATTGGCAAACACGATCCATGCAAATAGGGGCCGAACAGGGTTGATGCTGGGGAAGTGAGAAGGCAAAGGGAACAGATAATGGGAGAGGAAGAAGCACAAGCATATATAGGAGGAGGTTGAGAGAGAGGAGCATAGGATGAATGCTGGGTTAATGAAGGGTCAATGGATACTGAAAAGGAAGTAGATGGGCAGGTGCTGTAGAAGACAAGGAGGAGGACGGAGTGTAGATGCTGGGAAAATAAGGTATGTAGGAGAGCAGGGACTTAAGTAGATTGGATGGAAAACTAAAAGATAAAAAGGCAAGAGAGAGAGATGCAGAAAAGGAATTAAACAGAAGGATCAGTGTTGAAGACATATATAGGGAAGGAAGGGAAGAACAGAGAAAGAGAAGGAAACAGAAAATGGAAATGAGATCCTGGAAAAGGGCTAGGAGAAAACCAGCAAGAGGAAATGGTAAAGGGTGACCAGGACCAATCCAGTTGGAAGAACAAGATGATTGGAAGGAAATCCATTTCTGGTTATTTTTCTTCAATGTTCCACTGTTTGGGTTTTCCATTTCATTTTTGTTTGCGTATTTGTTTCTAATTTTTAGTCTCTTATTCATTACTAGATGATGTTCTGTGCTTTTCCAGTGTAACTGAAGTGAGGGATTCTGTTAACATGTAAATTCTGTGTTGGAATCCATAGCAGTCCAGCTTGTTCTCTTTTCCCAACTGGAGATGTACTGTTGTAGAATATTTGCAGTGCTGACTTTTCATAGGTACGGTTGGTGCAATTTGAGTCCATGAGCTTGGTACTAGCACGCTATGGTGAGTATCTGTATGCAACATTTTGTAAATGAAGTGTCCGCCAAATCAAGGCAAAAGAATAGCATTCACAAAATACAGAAGATCACAAAAGGAGGAACGCTACTGAGAATACTGCACGAAGCTGAAAGAATCAAGGAAAGAAATCAGCAGGGAAAAACAT
This sequence comes from Microcaecilia unicolor, assembly GCF_901765095.1. NCBI lineage: Eukaryota > Metazoa > Chordata > Amphibia > Gymnophiona > Siphonopidae > Microcaecilia > Microcaecilia unicolor. The sequence goes on along the minus strand of NC_044032.1, from coordinate 107,650,886 downwards.
GGATGGAAATAAAGATGGCTAAAGATTTAAAACAAGGTGATGGCATTTTTGGATATAATGGGAAAAAGAGGAAGGCTAAAAGTGGAATTATGAGACTCAAAGGTGCTGAGGGTCAATGTGTGAAAAGTGATGAGGCAAAAGTGGAAATGCCAAAAGAATACTTCTATTTAGTGTTCAGAGAAGAAAAATCTAGAGAAGGTCCACAGATGATAATTGACAAAGATACATATAGGGATGGTATAGATACCAAATCATTCACTGAAGATAGTGTTTATGAACAGTTTGTAAAACTAAAAGTTGACAAAGCCACGAGGCCCAATTAAATACATTCCAGAATACTGGAGATGCTCAGAGAGGTATCTGTGAGTCCTCTAAGCAGGGCTGTGGAGTCAGAATCAGTAGCAACTCTGGGTGGAGTCAGAGATGGTAAAAATGTACCAACTCCTACTGCAGCTTCAAAATAAAAAACTTACAATATTATAATATATAGAAAATGTATAATTTAATATTTTTATAAATAAATAAATTATACATATATACCATGTTTTGGATCTAAAGTACTGGTAAATAGTATCAGTAGGAGTCAGAGTCAGGCAGTAGAAAAACAGAGAAGCCAAAGTCCAAGGTTTGGTGTTTGGACTCCACAGCCCTGCCTCTAAAAGATGTGTTTAATAGATCCTTAGAGTAGAAAAGTAGGCAAGTTACTTAACACTCGATTGCCTCAATTACACATAGGAGCCAGTGCTGTGGGTGCTTGAGCACCCCCAATATTGAGAAAATTCCTTGCATGTGTCCAAGGAGGGTTTATTTCCATTGGGCTTAGCACCCCTATTAATTTTGAAAAGTTGGTTCCTATGCATTAGATTATAAGTCCTCTGGGAAATATATACTGTATCTGAATGTAACTTGCCTTGAACTACCACTGGAAAGATGTGAGCTAAATACTAAATATAAAGAAATGGGGAAAGTTCTGCAGGATTGGAGAAAAGCTGATATGGTCCCTCTTCACAAAAGTGGGAACGGAGAAGAGATGGGAAACTATATGCCAGTAAGTCCAACCTAGGTGATAGGAAAGATAATATATTTATATTTATTAGATTTTTGATATCCTGACTTTCTGTGATACAACAAAAGTGGTTTATATATTACATACAGGTACTTTCTCTGTCCTTAGTGAGCTCAAATTTTAATTTTTTGTTTGTACTGGGGCAACAGAGGGTCTCAGTGCACTGCACTAACCATTAGGCTACTCATCCACTAATGAAGATGCTGCTGAAGGAAACAATAGTGAACTTTCTACAAGATCCAAGGCAACCTAGTTTCGGCATGTTTGAATGCAAGTGTTCTATCAGGAATCGCTCGCCAGTAGAGACCGTTTTTGTCAGCATTGAAAATGTCACGAGGTGCAAACTCGTTCAAGATGGTAGGAAGAACTGAAACAACCCAATTTTCAGCACCAAAGTCATCAGCGTCTTGTTTCTCACCATGCTGTTTCTTGAATTTTATACTGTTCCTCGCCTTCCATTTTTCCAGCCATCCAACAATGGCTTTGAATTCAGTTAGTCCAAGACTTTCAGCTAGTTGGTTAGCTTTCTCCATAAGCAGTGGCCCACTGACAGGAAACTGTCTGCTCCTGACTCGAGAAAACCACCAAAGAGCATCTTCTACTGCCTCAGCTTTTCCCGCCCGGTTTTCGTTTCCGGTGTGGATTTGTATTGTTTTGCCAGTCTTTCTGCTTCAAGACACGTGAAACTTGACTGGGATTGACACCATATTCTTTAGCAATAGATGCTTGACTTTGTTTTCTAATTTTTTAAGAACTTCTATTCGCTCAGCCAGTGTTAAAGTCTTACAGTTCCGCCGCGACGATGACCCCGGTGTACGCACTAACAGCATTCTTTCGCTTATTCTGCCTGTGGCAGTTAAAGAGGCAGTAAATTTGAAATCTCGTTGGTTGTCACGCGCCAATCGGCTTCCATATTACATGCGTGCGCTTATGCAGAGTCTTTCCTGCAGAGGAGCGATCTTGAACCATGCATAAAAGCGAATCTTACACTTATCAGTGGTGCGCTAAAATGAAGTTTGTCCCCATAGAAATTGCTGGTGCCAAAAAAGGGATCGAAGTACGGCATGCAGGTAAACAGAGCGTGCTCTTATCCGACTTGCACTTAAATGGAGTGCACGCTATCCAGGTTTGGCATTTTTGACTACTACCACTACTTATCATTTTCTATAGCGCTATTAGACATACACAGCGCTGTACACTAAACATGTAAGGGATAGTACCTGCTCAACAGAGCTTACAATCTAATCAAGCTAGACAAACATGACAAATAACGGAATTACTTAAGGTGGGAATGATAAAACAGATCGAACAGTTTTGGACTCCATACTTTCTATTCTTTTTGCTCTCTTCTCTCTGTCTACTTATTTGATTACTTATTTGTTTAATTATTGTATTTGTATTCCACTGGTCTGGCGATCACCATTCCAGTCTACTGTATGCCACTTTGAGCCCGCATCCTGTGGGGAAAGGTGGGGTAAAGATGCACTAAATAAATAAACATGGCTTTACCAAAGGTATGTAGAACAACCACACTAGGTGCAGGAACACCAATTCCTATGATTATAGCAGAGCAAACCAAGGAGTAGGGTGAAGGCACTTCCAAAAACCACAAGGGAAACATATCAGTCCAATTAAATGGTGTATTGAAGGTACATAAAAAAGACTCGACACAGCAGCAGTGTTTTGGCGGTCTGGTCGCTTGCCTCAGCAGTCTATAAATTACATATAAATAAATAAATATAAATTACATAAAAAAGCAATAATAAGAACATGTGAACAAGTAAAAAAATAAAATCTTAAGGCAATACACTGAAACATAAAAAGAGCAAATACAATAAATATTTTAGCTGTTTGTGGTTTATTTATTATGTGTGCTCTTTTTATGTTTCAGTGTATTGCCTTAAGATTTCATTTTTTACTTGTTCACGTGTTATTGCTTTTTTAAATGTAATTTATATTTATTTCTATGTAATTTATAGACTCCTAAGGCAGGCGCCCAGATCCCTGAAACACAGATGCTGTGTCAAGTCTTTTTGATGTACCTTCAATAAACACCATTTAATTGGACTGATACGTTTCCTTGTGGTTTTTGGAAGTGCCAACTCTTCACCCTACTCCTTGGTTTGCTGCTGTATCAAAGGTAGATCATGCCAAATAAATCTGATTTCTTTGACTGGGTGACAAAAGAACTGGATATGTGCTGGATATGGCCTTTGATACTGCACCTCATATGGGGTTCATGAATAAACTGAGCAGCTTGAAGATGGGATCCAAAATGGATAATTGGGTCAAAAACTGGTTGATTGACAGTAGATGCTGGTAAATGGAATTTGCTTAGAAGAAAGAAAAGTGAGTAGTGGAATGCCTCAGGGATACATGCTGGAGCTGATTCTATTCAATAATTTTGTGAGCAATACTATCAATGGGTTAGAAGAAGAAGTATGCCTTTTTGCAGATTGCATGAAGTTTGGCAATGGAGTGGATGCCTCAGACAGAATGGAAAGCATGAGAAATGATCTATAAAATTTAGAAGTGTGGATGAATGCTTGGCAGTTAAACTTAATGTGAAGAAATATAGAGTGATGCATTTGAAGTGTAGAAATCCAAAAGAGCTGTGTAAAATAGTAAGTTAGAGACTGATATGCATGGACAGGAAAGAGACATTGGGATGATAGTGTCTGAGGATCTCAAGGTGGCAAAATAATGTGATAAGACTGTGGCTGAGGCCAAAAGGATGCTTGGCTACGTAGAAAGGGGCATAATCAGTAGAAGGGAAGAAATGATAATGCCCCTGTGCAAGTCATTGGTGAAACCACGTTGGAGTACAGTTTTGGAGGCCATATCTTGTCGGGCATAAAAAGACTGGAAGCGGTTCAGAAGACACTGACCAAAATGATATGGGGTCTCCTCCAGAAGATGAATGAGAAGAGACTTGAAAAGAATATACATGTCCTGGAGGAGAGGAGGGTTAGAGGAGATAGCGGGGAAAATGAAAAGCAATATCAGGAAATACTTTTTCACAGAGAGGGCAGTGGATGCCTAGAATGCTTTTCCATGGGAGGCAGTGGGGATTAAAACTGTGGCAGAATTAAAAAATGTGTAGGAGACTGGGATAACACAGCAAAAATACTCTCCTACACAAAATATATCCTTGTCAGTGCAGAGATCATATACTTCAAATATCAACACATTGGAAGAAAAAGGGCTCAGAGTCTGCTCATGACATTTATATGTAATATATGTCACCACTGGTAGATCAGTTACTTCACTGGCATAAAATAACCTTCTAATAAAGCTTCTTCTTATTATTAATTATTGCAAGCCCAGTGGAAGTATTGTCAAGCAGCAGATCCAGTTTAATGTACATTCGTGAACCTTTTTAATACCCCTCTTGCCAGCAGGAGCTGAGGACACATTGGAGATAGCACTCGTATCTCCTTTTGGGAGCAAGGCAGTGCTAGCCATCGCTTTAGAGCAGTGTTCAGTTTTGGAGGCTGTATCTTGCTAAAGATGTAAAAAAGACTGGAAATGGTGCAAAGAAAAGCTACAATAATAGTATGAGATTTGAGTTGCAAACCATATGAGAAGAGACTTGCCGACCTGAACATGTATACCTTGGAGGAAAGAAGAAACAGGGGTGACATGATACAGACATTCAAATATTTGAAAGGTATTAATCCACAAACAAGCCTTTTCTGGAGATGGGAAGGTGGTAGAACTAGACGACATGAATTGAGGTTGAAGGGGGGGGGACAGTCTCAGGAGTAATGTCAGGAAGTATTTTTTCACAGAGTAGGTGGTGGGTACATGGAATGCCCTCCCACAGGAGGTGGTGGAGATGAAAACATTAATGGAATTCAAACATGTGTGGGACAAACACAAAGGAATCCTGTCTAGAAAGAATGGATCCACGGAATCTTAGCGGAGATTGGGTGGTGACACCAGTAATTAGGAAGCAAAACTGGTGCTGGGCAGACTTCTATGGTGTACGCCCTGATCGTGACTGAATAGATATGGATGGGCTGGAGTGTAAATTTTAAGGGGCTTCAACGTTAATTTCAGAACTTTTAGTGCAAGAAGAGTGCTGGGCAGACTTCTACGGTCTATGCCCTGAGAATGGCAAGGACAATTCAAACTCGGGTATACATATAACGTATCACATACCATGTAAAATGAGTTTATCTTGTTGGACAGACTGTTGATGAACTGTTCAGGTCTTTATCTGCCATCATTTACTATGTTACTATGTATATATGCTTATCAACCAGTCCTCTCAGGGCATACCCATCCAGTTGGGTTTTCAGGATATCAACAATGAATAAGCATGAAAGAGATTTCCACACACTGCTTCCTTGGTATGCAAATTTCTGTCATGCATATTCATTGTGGATATCCTGAAAATCTGACTGGGCTGGGTGTGTCTTGAAGACTGGGTTGATGAGCATTGCCTTAGAGTACTACATAATGGCTGGTTCAAGAGTGTGCTTTTACAGGCTCTTGAGGGAACTGCAATATGTGCCTCTTAATTGGAGAATTGTTACTGCAATGACCAGTCTAGACTGGAAAAGAGGATAAATATGGAAGAGAAAAAAAGTAGCTATGAGTGAGATGGCAGCCCTTAGAAGTAGGATGAATTTGCTGGGGCAAAAAGAAATAGATATTGCTTCTATGTTAAATGAGGTAGACCATATGTTGGATCAGATTTGTATATGCTGTGGCTAGCCAAGAAATAGCTACACTGGATGGATTAGCTGTGTTTGGACAATTTAGAGTCTCCCAGTTACATGATACAGTGACTGAATCCAACCCATTTCAGTTCTGGATTGGGCTTGGAGATTTTTAAAGTGTTTCTTTTCATACAGGCTCCAATTGAGCTGAAGTGCACTAAGGCAGACATACGCTGATTGAGGTTTAACCTATGTAAACTGGTAAAGTTCTCCCTTTCAAAGCCATTCTTGGTTGTAACACGTGGGAATATCTTTTAACCTTATAACTCATGGCATTTCATACTATTGGTATTGTATATATGGGCTATGCACTTCATAGCAGATCATTAATTTTCCTTGTGAAATCTTTAACATTGCCTATTAGTAAGGGTATAAGAAAAGGACCACAGTATCCAAGTCAGTTAATCAAGAAGAAAAAAAGATAAGATTCAGGTGAACATTCTGTCTTCTTATTTATGTTCTATGAAATGTACTGCTGCAATGCACTTTCCTGGAACTGTGACTAATAAATAAATTGAAATTGAAATATTCAGCCTCAAGAGAGTCATGATAATAAGGTCATTTACCTGAATGTAACTCACCTTGACCTACCAGAGAAAAAGGTGCAAGCTAAATCCCAAGTAAATATGATTTGGTTTGATTTATTAATTTTGTATACTGCTTAACACAGCCAGGCTTTTAAAGTGGTTTACAATAAAAAAAAATTTAAAATAGAACAAATATAGCACCATTTCAATAACAATTTATTTGGGTATGCCTAGACAAATTATCCAGCAGTTGCAAATAATCTGATTAATATTTTCACTAAAGAATCAGGATAAAATTTCTTCAGACTGAGAAAATAGTTGTCAACTGAGGGGCCCTTTTACAAAGGTGTGCTGAAAAATGGCCTGCGGTAGTGTAAACGCATGTTTTGGATGTGCGCAGAATCACATTTCAGCGCAACTGTAAAAAATGCCTTTTTAAACATTTTTGCTGAAAATGGACATGTGGCAAAATGAAAATTGCCACGTGTCCATTTTGTGTCTGAGACCTTACCACCAGCCATTGACCTAGCGGTAAAGTCTCACACAGTAACTGGGCGGTAATGACCTACGCGTGTCAAATGCTTCTTGGCGCACATCCAATACGTGCATCTGAAAATAAAAATTATTTTTCGGATGCACGTATCGGATGCAGGGGCGTAGCCAAGGGTGGGCCCGGGCGGGCCTGGGCCCACCCACTTTGGGCTCAGGCCCACTCAGCAACGGTGCAGAGACGCCAAAAGAATTAGAAGATCCGCTACCAGCACGCCGCAGGCCTTTCCCCTCCCTCCCCTTCGGGCAGCGCTGCACGGCACCGGGTTCATCCTGCCGCTACGCTGCTGCACCTCCGGCTCCGTTGTCATCTCTGTCTGTTCTTCTGCTGCACGGATCCACGCGCTGCCAGGGCTGTCTGTATGCTGCCTGCGATTGCGTCCTCTGCGCTGGCCCCACCTCTCAGAGTATCGGAGAAGTTGAAGGGAAGGGGAGAGGAGGGTTGCTGGACATGGTGGAAGAAGGGGAGAGGAGGGTTGCTGGACATGGTGGAAGAAAGGGAGAGGAGAGGGCAGGGGAGAGGAGGGTTGCTGGATGAAGGGAAGGGGAGAGGAGGGTTGCTGTACATGGTGGAAGAAGGGGAGAGGAGGGTTGCTGGACATGGTGGAAGAAGGGGAGAGGAGAGGGCAGGGGAGAGGAGGGTTGCTGGATGAAGTGAAGGGGAGAGGAGGGTTGCTGGACATGGTGGAAGAAGGGGAGAGGAGGGTTGCTGGATGGAGGGAAGGGGAGAGGAGGGTTGCTGGACATGGATGGATGAGAGGGAAGGGAGAGAGAAGAAATGCTGGACATGGATGGAGGGGATGGAAGAAGAGGAAGGAGATGAGATGAGGGAAAAGGAAGAGAGGAGAAAAACTGCACATGGATGAAGAAAATAGGCAGAAGCTGGATCCACTAGACAGTCAAGTCTGCAGAGGACCCAGCTTTTACTTATGGATATAGAGCAAGAAATGAAGAAGAAAGGAGGAAAGTAAAGAAATAAATGGAAAGGAAGCCCTGGAAACGGAGTTAAGAGGACAGATAGCAGCAGAATCGGATACTGGGCCAGCATGATCAGAAAAACAGTCACCAGACAACAAAGGTAGAAAAAAATCATTTTATTTTCATTATAGTGTTTGGAATATGTCCACTTTGAGAATCAGGTGCTCAACATTAAAAGTTTATATTTATTTACTTATTTATGGCATTTTATCCCACATTAAACATGAATTAAATTGGAACCTGGGATCATTTAATTTTTTTTTTCCTGGAGACAGTAATGCATTGCCCCCCCCCCCCCAGGCTCTCTCCCCGGCTATAGCCAGCTCTGCAATTTTTAAGGGGAGGTGGGGGGGGGGGGGGTTGGGGGGGGACGTGGACGGGCGCAGAGGTGGACCGGGGAGAGAGCCTGTTGTTAAACATTTACCAGCACACCACTGTCTAGTGCCCACCCATCCAACCTGTTGGCCCACCCAAAAATTGACTTCTGGCTACGCCACTGCTGTATAAGTTATGGATGTAAGCCCTGCCCCTGCCCCCTTTAGCCTCCCCAAACCGGTGGGCCACCGACAGCCTATGCTGCCTACTCCCTGCAATGCGCATGGCACAATGGTGATGCGGCCACACGCAGTGCAGCATGGGAAATGGTGCTGCTGGCCCAGCTATGCCACAGGCTCACCTCCTCCACAGTGCCTGCCTGCTGGCCAGTTCTAGATTTAGTCTCTCAGTGCTGGTGCAGTTCTCCAGTTGATCATCACACATCATCATCATCACTACTACTACTACTTAACATTTCTAAAGCGCTACTAGGGCACAGCAGCAGCAACAACACTCCCCCGCCCAGTGCCACTCAACACTGGTACAGGACTGGAGCCAGGGGGTGCTCTGCAGTCTGTACCATGTGCAACTACAAGCAGCTGCCTAGCAGGTAATGTATATTTATTTTTAACAAATTTTTAACGTGTAATTGTACTTAAAATACTGGCTGATGGTGGTGGGCTTCTGGGTGGAGTAAGCACTTCACTGCCTACAGGGCAAAAAAGGTATATTTATATACAAAAGTAATCAAAATGATGACTCTGGTGGTGGGCTTCTGGGTGGGGAGTGGACTGTTCATTGCCTAGGGCAAAAACAAAAGATATTTTTAATCATTAAATATATCTCTTTTGCTCTAGGCAATGAAGAGCCCATCCCCACCCAGACATTCACCAACAATAAATGTTAATAGTGCCCAGGTTAATTTTTAAAAAGCTGTCTATTTCTCATGTTGGTGGGTTTTTTTTGGTGGGGATGGTCTCTGCAGTACCTAGGTTAAATTAAAAAAAAAAAGTGCAGGCAGTTTTCTCAGGGTGGACTGATGCAGTGGAGGTGGGCTCTGCAGTGCCCAGGACATTAAAAAAAAACGCCTTATATTTAATGCCATGGGGAGAGGATAGGGAAGGCTGATGGTAGGCTACAGGGAGGAGTGGGGTGGTAGGATAGAGCTGGTGCTTAGCTATGGGATGGATGGTGGGGAAGGGAAGGATTGATACTGGACTACAGGGATGTGTGGGGTGGGGGTAAGGTAGAGAAGGTTGATGCCATGCTGCTGGGATGGATTGAGGGGGGGGGGGGGTTAGGGAAGGGAAGGTCTTTATGTTTTATATGTTTTAAAATTATGTGTGTTGAATTGTGATTTGCTTAGAACTGGAGAGATCGGCATAGAAATTTAGAAAATTAAATCAATACATTTCTAATTTTTGGTAATATTCTGTAATTGATGAGGGTTGGTCTGTGGTCTGCATGTGACCGAGCAAGGGAGAGTTTCTGCTGGCATGTGGGTTGTATGGGGACCTATGAGTCTGACTTGTCTGGCTTTTCCAATGGGATGCATATTACTGTTATGTATATTCACTGCTGCCTTTTTAAAGGTACTGTTATTGGAACTGGTGTTATGGTTTGCAATATAGGCTCTAAGAAGCCTCTTTGAAGGATTTAGTGTTATTTCACAAAGTACCTGGCAGTGACGGGAGTTCGTTGCTATTATTGAGGTGCTACCAGAATTTGAATACATGGTTATATGTCATTGCTGTAATTATAATGCAGGATCCTGTCATGTGTGTTGAGATGTTTGCCATTATAGTAGACTTATGTCTGGTCAAGTTTGATATGGCATAATGTAGTTATATATACAAATATCATTTTTTTAAGTATGTATGTGGTTTATATTGATGCAGGGCAGCATTCTAAGGCATTATTTTGCACTACTCATACCTATATACATAGTGCCCACCCATATTAGCTCTGGGCCCACCCAAAAAGTCAGGTCTGGCTACGCCACTGATCGGATGCCCGCCAAAACTGACATTACCGCTAGAGCCACGCTGTAGCCAGGTGGTAACTCCATTTTGGCAGGCGTTGGGCGCGTGTAGACGCTTACGCTGTTTAGTAAAAGGGTCCCTGAGAAAATAGTTGCCAACAGAGTAAATATTGCACCTAGGCCACAGAGTTTCAACCTTTTTCATCTCATAGCACACTTACAGAGCTAAAATAGTCAAGGTACACCCTCATACATGGTTCAGCATATTACCTTCGACCCCTCCCCCACATTGTCCAGCATTTTACTTTCTCCCCCCCCCCCCCCCACCCCCACACATATGGAAACAGGAAGTTATGTCAGAAAGAAGGCTCTGGGGTTGGCACGAGCAGACTGTATGAATTGCTGCTCGCTGCCACCAACTGCTAGAGACAAGAAAACCTTTAAAAGGTACACTTAGTTCCGGCACAAATTAAGCTGGCTCTGTCAATAAATTACCCCCAACTCCCATGGCACACCTTTGAAGTAGCCGTGGCATACCAGTTAAAAAACACTGGCCTAGACAGTTCCATGATGCTGCAATACAATTAAGTAAGGAACAATCCATAACTTTTCTCAAAAAGCCAGGAACAATCCAGCATAGCAAAAAAACCTCTGGGGTCCTTTTACTAAGGTGTGCCACAAAATGGCCTGTGCTGGTATAGGCGCGTGTTTTGGACGTGCACAGGCCCATTTTTCAGATCGCCTGGAAAAAAGGCCTTTTTTTGTAGCACAAAATGGACGTGCGGCAAAATTAAAACCAGCGCGTGTACATTTTCGGCCTGAGACCTTACCACCACCCTTTGACTTGGCAGTAAGGTCTCATGCACTAACCAGGCAGTAAGCGTCAGCGCGCGTAAACTGCCGTTTACTGCCAGGTAAGCAACATGTGGTATTTTGTACCGTGTGTTTTGGACTTGCGTCAAAAATGGAATTACCATCCAAGGCAAATGGTAGCCAGGTGATAGTTCCAATTTGACGCACATTAGATGTGCATAGGCGCCTACGCACCTAAGTAAAAGAGCACCTCTATTTCTAGTACATTACATTACAATATACTTCTATGCCACTGATACCGTCAGGTTCTTAACAGCTTACAATGATTAAAAAACTAAGACAGTCTCTTGGGAAGCAAAAAACATAGGGCCCTGTTTACTAAGCTGCTCTAGAGGTGCACTAGCGTTTTTAGCACATGCTAATCATTTCTATGGGTGTCTATACAGCGCGTGATAATTTTTAGCATACGTTAAAAATGCTAGTGCACCTTAGAAAACAGGACCCTGAGAATCTTATTCAAGAACTAATTTTAACAAACTTCTTAAAAAGATAGGCTTTTACATTTTTCTTGAGTAAGAAAAAGGTTAACTGAGCGGCAAAACAAATATTAAAATCACTCCAAGACCTCAATGCTTGAACTGCAAGATGTCTATCAAACATTTTAAATCTCTTTACTTTCTTAATAGATGGAAGGACGAAAAGTGAATTGTGAAATGATCTTCTATGCCTATTATTGGAACTAAATTCCATATGATCCATTATATAAATTAGGCATTCACCATTTAGGACCTTATACAGAAAGCAAATGAATTTGAACATAATCCTTGCCTCTATAGGCAACCAATGTAATTCAACAAAATCTGAATAAATTTTATCCTGATTCTTTAGTGAAAATATTAATTGGATTATTTGCAACTGCCGGATAATTTATCTAGGCGTACCCAAATAAATAAGATTACGATAGTCCAATTTGGACAAAAGCAATGCCTGTACCAATAATCTACATAAGTACATAAGTATTGCCATACTGGGAAAGACCAAAGGTCCATCAAGCAGTGGCGTACCAAGGGGGGGCGGTGGGGGTGGTCCGCCCCGGGTGCACGCCGCTGGGGGGTGCCACGGCGCGCGCTGCTCTGAGTTCACTGACTTCTTCACGCGCTCGCTGCAGCTCCCTCTGCCCTGGAACAGGTTACTTCCTGTTCCGGGTCAGAGGGAGCTGCAGCGAACGCGCGAAGTCAGGGAACTTTGAGCAGGCGCGTGCTGTGGCGCACCCCCCCCAGCGGCGTGCACCCGGGGGGGTCCGCGCTGCATCGGGGGGGGGGGGGTGCTGCACCCGGGGGGCGGGGCGCCGCCCCGGGTGTCCGCCCCCCTAGGAACGCCACTGCCATCAAGCCCAGCATCTTGTTTCCAACAGTGGCCAAACCAGGTTACAAATACCTGGCAAATCCCAAAAAGGTACAAAACAAAACTGTCCAAACCTTTTTAAAACTCCACTAAGCTAACCATTCAATCTGAACTGCTCAAGTTCAAAATACTTTCTTATGTGTCTTTAATTCCTCAAAAGAAAGAGCTCTTAGTCAGAGCATAGAGTTGAGAATCAAGGGATAAATTCTGGTCATCATAAACCCCCAGTATCTTTATAACAGAAGAAAGTGAATACCTAGTTTGATCCACCAAAAGGTCAGGATTATTATCAAAAAGTACAAATTTGGTCTTATTGGTGTTTAACTTGAGTCGATAGTGTAACATCCAGGACCTAATCAATGTTAAACATCTTTGAACAACTGATGATACTGAATTTTTAGATGAGTAGATCAGAATTAACACTTAGGGAAGGAAGCTGAATGAGACATTTCTTGGAAGAGCATAATGTTCGTTGAGACACATATGTTTTGCAGCGTATCTGAAAGATACTTTGGAGTTAAAGGTGAAAAGCTTTATAAACTAGACTTTACAGGGTCAATATTCAGCCGGCAGTAATCAGCATTTTGCTGACTGCTACCGGAGCTAAACCTGGAAATTCAATGCCTGGCCATGTTTGGGTACTGGCATTGACTTTCTGGGTTTGCAGAGCCAGCTAACACATAGCCAGATAAGTGTGATATTCAGCACTTAGGGGCCCTTTACAAAGGTGCGTAAGGGCCTACATGTGTCAAGCGTGGCCAAATCAGCATTACCACCCGGCTACCACATGCCCTGGGCGGTAATTCTGAATTTGGCACATACCAAAAACACAAGGTAGAAAATATTTTCTATTATCTACCACATGGTGCTTACCCAGTGGTAAACAGCAGTGGACACACGCTGCATGCACGTGAGACCTTACCACTAAGTCGATGGGTGGCAGTAAGGTCTCAGGCAGAAAATGGACACGCGATGATTTTTATTTTGCCACTTGTCCATTTTCCGGCCCCTTAAAAAAAGGCCCTTTCCAGGATGCAGTAAAAACTGGCCTGGCACATGTCCGAAAGACGTGCTCGCACTGCCGCAGGCCATTTTTTGCCGCAGCTTAGTAAAATGGCCCCTAACCGGCTATGGGTTACCACAAAAAGATAGGACTGACTTTTATGTGATCCTATTTATTCTGCTAACCTGATCGGTTAAATTCTGAATATCAGCACTAAACCAGCCAAGTACTGACTCTGCCCCCTGAATGCCCACAAAATAGCTGGTTTTGAGTTCAGTACTAACTGGTTATTTTCAGTGGCACTAATCAGTTAAGTACCACTGAAAATGACTGGTTAGCTCCGAACAGATGATTTAACCAGCCAGGAGCACTGGCTTCCCTTTAAGTACAGGCTTACTGTCGGATTCTATATATCGAACCTAGCATTCCACGCCTAAATGTAAATGTATTTTATAACAATGTACATAACTTAATTGGCTTAACAAGCCAATCAGCATTGTTAATAGCACTTTACAAGCAATAATGAGCACTAATTGGCAATAATTAGAATTTACGCGCATAACTCACTAAATGTATTCTGTAACTCACTGCACCTAAATTCTAATGTGCACATCCAAATAGGGGTGTGGTTATGGGTGGGGAAATGGGTGTTTAATGGTCATTCCCAAATTTATGTGTGTTATAGAATGTGGCTTAGTCCACATAAATCTATGCACAGGGATTTACGCCACATTTTTGTTGGTGTAAATGGATGCGTGTACTTTTAGGCGCTGGGATATGAACTAAGTATATTTTATTTACCGTGCCTAAATCTTATAGAACACACTTAGGCAAAAATGATTTCCACACAGATTTCCAGGCGCCATATACAGAATCTCCCCCTCAATGACCAAAGATTTACGTTTTTCATAAGAGCCACACATAGCAGAGGATTTATCAATATTTAAAATCAAGTCATTATTTTGAAGCTAATCACTTAGGACTTTTGGTTAAAGTTGGTCATTACAGCAGATTTATCATCCTTCATGAAAACAAAATAAGATAAGATATGTACTAAATGTCAGGAAGTATTTTTTCACGGAGAGAGTGGTGGATGCTTGGAATGCCCTCCCGCGGGAGGTGGTGGAGATGAAAACGGTAACGGAATTTAAACGTGTGGGATAAACATAAAGGAATCCTGTTCAGAAGAAATGGATCCTCAGGAGCTTAGCCGAGATTGGATAACAGAACCGGTAGTGGGAGGCGGGGCTGGTGGTTGGGAGGCGGGGATAGTGCTGGGCAGACTTATACGGTCTGTGCCAGAGCCGATGGTGGGAGGCGGGGATAGCGCTGGGCAGACTTGTACGGTCTGTGCCCTGAAAAAGACAGGTACAAATCAAGGTAAGGTATACACAAAAAAGTGGCACATTTCTTGGGCAGACTGGATGGAACGTGCAGGTCTTTTTCTGCCGTCATCTACAATGTTACTATGTTACTATGAATTGTTAGAGATCAAACACTCAGGAAACAAAACCAAACCAAAGATTAATACAGTGGGAGCGAAAATAAAACAAAACTTTATTTAAAAAAGATACTGTGATAAATTGAAAGGCAATCAAGTAACACATTAAGATCTATTTAATTAGCTGTGATATCTGTTCAATGATGGAATTACCATGCACTGTGTAGTGCCATGTTAACAATGAATATGGTGCATTAACTGTGAGCATGCACTAATTGCCACATTAAAAAGCTAACCTGGAAAATGTAATTTAGGGGTGTGGAATGGGCAGAAAAAGGATATGGGCTGTGCCTTGTAGCTAACATGGAAGCTAATACCATGGCAGATACTGTGTGGTAGTTAGCTACATCTCTTGAACTGTACTTAACCCCATTTCTCGGTTCAGTGTAGTTTGCTTGTATTTTCAGAGAAGGGCAAAGGGACAGAAGGACGTATTGGAAAGAGGGGGAGAGGGATCAGCTCAGCATTAGTACCTGCAATATTTTGTGAGCACTAGCCCATATACTGACTCCAAACTACACCAATGATTCTGTGTAATATGCCATGAAGTTGACAGAAGCCAGCGACCCTTCCTCTGGGTGGCACTCCTTCCCCCTCCCAATAGTTACCACAGAGATTTTGAAACTAACTTGTGTTAAACTGAAAAAATATAATGAATAGTCAAGCACAAGAGTCAATTTAGAACTAAATTGAGGAATACCTGGTCCTTAGTGATAATGGAGAGGTATCAAGAATGATTTTGTTAAAGCAACAATTTGGAAAACAGTTTGGGGCACTTTCCCTCGCTTTGTGGCTTTATTTCAGACACTAGCTCAAACTTGATATTGTTTCCCACTGGACCCAAAACCGTTACTTCTCGTACTATGCCCTGCATTCCACCGACTAGATCTAAAATGGCTCCCCCTCTTGTTGGTTCCTGGACCAGTTGCTCCAAGAAGCAGTCATTTATTACATGTAGGAATTTTATCTCCCTGCTTCTCCCTGATATAACATTTATCCAGTCAATATTGGGGTAAATGAAATCACAAATGTAAAGAATCTGTAGAATTCAAATCACACATACAAAACAATAACTTCTACAATAATGTTCTGTATCAGAAACCTTGCCAGAAATCATTCACTATCAAGTGGAGAAAAAAGACCTCAGTAAAAAAAGGAGACACACCTAATTGTAAGACAAACTTACATTATATAGGTGGCTCACAATAATCATCAGTCATAAAAAAAACTCCACTTGAATATAAATCCTCGTTCAACCACTTAAGAGGATAAAAAAACAGCAACCAACTTACTGATACAGAAAAAGGCTGAAAATTATGTCAAAAAAATTCTACAATCATTTCACATCGTACTTATCTTGAAAACAAAAGTGTCTGTATACTCCTGTTCATGATCCAATCTGACTACTCAAATACCAACAGGGGTTCCCTGTTTCGCCATTCCAGGCTGCTTCATGGGAAAGAATATAATTCCAATCCAAGATAGCAATACAATAGCTGTTTTTTAATCCTCTGAAGTGGTTGAACGAGGATTTATATTCAAGTTATACATTGCAGAAACCTGGCCAGTAATTTAAATTCTCCAAAATAAACTAGATGGGTTTGATTCATGCAGATGGGTTTGAAAGCACATGCCAGCCCATCATAGAGCTCCAAGTGAAAGACCAGAAAGCAGGTACAGCAGGGGTGGATCAGGGCAGAAAGAAATACCAGACTCCTCATCTCTCCCTCCTCAGAAGAGCCATAGCCAAAGAGTGAAAGTGAGAGTGGAGCTAAAGAAGCAGTATGGTGTCCTGAGAGCTTAAAGCTGCAGGAGATGCACCTGTGGAGTGTCTCCAGAAAGAGAACCAGGCCAGTGCAATGCTGCAGAATCAGAAAGACAGTCAGAGAAGTGCTCAGACTTGCCTGTGTTCCAGGAAAGACCTGCCAAGTCTCCTCCATTCTGCAGGAGACTCCTGCTTTCGCAGGTCATCTTCCACATTACCGCTGGGGAGTGAAGAACTCCCACTCGGAAGCCTCCACCTCCAATGGGAACAGGAGATAAAATATCATCCCCTACTTACCACAAGACCAGTATCGTGATACGAACTGTAAAATCTCACAGCAAGACTGGTCCAAGGGCAGCAAGAGATGACATCACTTCACTTAACGTGTAATTAAACTCTGGAATTTGTTGCCAGAGAATGTGGTAAAGGCGGTTAGCTTAGCGGGTTTTTAAAAAGTTTTGACCCCACCGAAGGGACACCACCTTGTAAGTGGTGGAGGGGCTTCCGTGTTTCAATGACTCAGAGGGCTATGCTGAAGGGTTACCCATATCAGACAGGCCTCTGAGGAGAAACCAGACAAAGAGTGTCCCAAATTAGGGAGAGGGGAAAGATGGTGACCTGAAGCTCGTACACTCAACGGCCCAACTGTCCTCTGAAGTTCAGTTTTTGTCCACTTGAAATTCCCTCTCTGCATTGCAGTTGCCTTAACAGAGGAAGGGGACAATGGGGGGTCAGCCGCCGATGACCAGCGTTTTGTCCCCTGTGCAGCAAGTGTGGGACCGCTGTGTGACGAGCTGCCCACAGATGACTGGGTTGATGAGTCCTTTGATTAGCGCCGACGAAGGAGCGTCGATGCTCTTGGACCTGGAACAACTTCATCGCTCAAAAATCATTTAACCACCATGCCCAAAGGAGTGGAGGAGTGAGTCAGGAGTGTATGCTGAAACGGAAGTCGTTTACAGCTGAACCCGTGTCGGCGGTGCTACTCCTAAACCCTTAAGAGTTATCAGCTTGGAGTTTTTGGCTCCCGTGGAGGTTGCATTGAATGTCATCTGGAGGGTGCTCCAGGACCTGACGGTGGTAGAGAATGACTTTGCTTCAGATATAGTCTTGTTAATGAGCCACATGGATAATCTAATCGAATCCTTTGAGAATATACAGCAAATGAAGTTCTACTGAAGTAGGAAACGGTTAAGATTTGAAAATGATAAAAGACCAGAAAAAATTTGAACAAAATGAATATTGTTGCAGATGATTAATATCGAGATTGTTGTTTTCCCAGAGTTCCGGGTATGACTCCTGATGTTTTTTTTTTCTCTGAAATTATTCCTCTTAATATATTAATTCAAAAGGAGTGAAGCATGTGAAACTGGGATTACTTTAATCAGCGGGAATTGGATTGGAGATTCAAGGGTTTGTATTGTTAAACAATTTCTGGTTTTAAAAGGGAAAAAAAAATGAAATCAGATGTATTACTTTCACTAATATTGGACAATAAGTATGTTTCCAATGAAATTGATGGACTATGCACCGTTATGGTCTTGAAGAAACCAACCAGATGATCAATGTGGAATAATGATTTAGATAAATAATAACTGGGGATAATCGGGTTAATACCACGTTTTCTTTGTTTGCTGTTGCTTAAATTGATCTCCTTGTCTTGTTTCACTCTCCCTATTTATTTTGTGGTCTAAGAAAGAGAAAGATTGTATAAAATCCATTTATCTTGTTGAGATTGTTTTCTTCTAATATTGTTTTAATGTACAATCATCTCTGTTTTACTGTTTTGCAAGTGATCCTTGTAAAATGAAAAAATTATAAATAAATGATTAAAAAAAAAAGTTTTGGATGGCTTCCTAAAGGAAAAGTCCATAGACCATTATTAAAATGGACTTGGGGAAAATTCACTGCTTATTTCTGGGATACAACTGTCAAACACCTGAGGCCTCACTTGGTCCTCTATAATCTTCAAATATCAAAAAGTTGCTAACCAAGTGTTGAACAAGTTAGCTCTATAAATCAACTAAATGGGGTAGAGTCTCATATAATTGGCACGACTGTTCTCAGTTCACCCTAAGGTGAATCACTCACTTGTGCTCATAAATTAATCATAGACTCATCCACCGCCTCCAAATAATGCATTTATTATTGCATTATAACCTAATTCATATGTTTACTTATGGTTCCTTACATGTTTTCTTATCTATGCACACAACACTTATCTTAGGCAGGTTGGTGAGCTCTTATACCCCGACAGGTCCCCATTTCGTTTCACTTTGTCAAGGGGGAGCGCCACCAAATCAACTTATCAGCCTCAGCACACATAGACGCTGAGGCTGATAAGTTGATTTGGTGACACTCCCCCTTGACAAAGTGAAACGAAACAGGGACCTGTCGGGGTATAAGAGCTCACCAACCTGCCTAAGATAAGTGTTTCAAAGGCTTCAACCACTTCACAACTGTTTTTTGTGTTTCGACACACAGTCCAAGCATTAGTAGTTGATAATCATCAGTATGTATTTATAGCCATAGTTAAAAGAAGACAGAGCTGACAGATTCACCAAGTCCGCTTGCCACTGAGCCTCCACCTCTGAAACTATGGTTTTGTTTCTTTGAAAACAAATGCGAGCAGGTCAGTGTGAGCCATTCTTCAACCTGTTTTCGTTTGAGAGCTTTATTATGTTTTCTAGAGGCACTGAGCAGAGGCGTGATGCCTCTCTTGATCGCCTCGGAGTCAATTCTGCTTAGGATTTTTTTGTACATGACTTCATAGGGCAATGTACATTTCACTACTAGCGCTGTGTCATAAAAAAGAAGGCGTTTTATTTTTTTAAAGTTCTTGGTGCTGGTGGGGTGGGGGAACTGTGTAATGGGAGTGGGGGAGGAGGCATATGGATAGCTGGACATTGCATCTCTCTATATGTACATGAGCTTTGGGTGTTTGCAAGCTTTTCCTTTCTACCTGCAGGGGCTGGAGAGGGGGAAATGGAAATAGCATCTTTGCCCACCCTCCCAGCACGGTACTACTGCTAGATGGTCAAGTGGCCTAATGCTATTGAGGAGGAAAAAAATTAATGCTTGCTCTTTTGTATGCTTCTTAGGTTAATATTGTTAGAGCAAAGCAATCTGTATATAAAGCAGTGTTCTGGAACTATTTTCGTTTAGAAAAGAAAAAACTCTGGAACTCCTGTGTTTTGCATGACTTGTGCCATATTGATTAAAAATAACCAGTGTAAAATGTATGGCTCTGGGGTTTGTTTGACAATTTTTCATACATAGGTTGTCAACAAGTGTAACACCATGTGATTTCAGGTCCTGCTATAATGCATAAGAAAGAATGGTGCAGGCAGGCATCAAACTTATCAGTAGCCAAAGCAAAATTCCTTACAGACTGGATTAAATCAGACATACTTGATCTACTATTCATTACAGAAACTTGGATCCATAGTCCAAACGACCCCATCATAATTGATTTATGCCCTCCTGAATATAAGATCATACACTGGCCAAGAAAAGAAAGAAGAGGTGGAGGGATAGCACTTATTTATAAATCATACTTTGTCCCCGAATCCATATCAGAGTTAATCACACCTCAGCTAGAAATTGCTTCATTCAAAATCCATAATCTTAAACTAAGCGACCATCTAACTTGCATTCTGTTTTACAGACCTCCAATAAACTGGAATAACAGTCAATCTATTTTTATGAACTTTATTGCAGACGTCTGCACTAATTACTCCAATGTATTATTAATTGGAGACCTAAATCTACACTTAGAAGACTCCCACTCCCCAAATACTCGCAATTGCATGGAATTCTTTCAGCTATGCAATATTGACCTTCCTCTAGTGCAACCAACTCACATTAAAGGTCACTCGCTTGACATAATTTCTTACAAATTCTCCACCAAGCAAAACATAACTATATCTGATATCAAATGGTTTAATATCCCTTGGTCTGATCATTATAAACCAACATTAACCTTATATTGGTGCACAAAGGATATACTTTTAACTCAAAATCCCTCGACAATCACCTCTAGAGGACAGATTGACAAAGACAGTTTCTGGCAACATATATATAACAACAATTGGTCAGCATAACCTAACTCTCTCTCCTTCCTTACAGTTTGGAACACCAGATGCAAACTCATCCTAGATGAAATTGCTCCCCTTCGATCCAGAACTTTATGTAAATGTCAACCATCACCATGGTTTAATGACCTACTAAAAAAACTAAAATCACAAACCAGAAAACTAGAAAAAGCATGGAGTAGATCAAGAAACAACATCACCTTTAATGTCTTAAACAGTCACAGCGAACTTATAAAAACGCCATAAAAAGAGCAAAAAGAACCTACTATACTGAAAAAATCACAACCAATGGCATAGATATAAAGAAACAATATCAACTAATAAAGAGCCTCCTCAACACTAATCCAGTTACCTCCTCACCTTTAAATTGCCCATCTGCAGACCAACTGGCTAAACACTTTTATAATAAAATTACTAATCTTCGTAACTCAATTCCCCATGATGGTAACTACATAGATACCTTTCTCGATGAATTGGATCCCAACATTAATGAAATTCCGGTTGACCGATCATGGACAAGTTTCACCCTCCTCACCACCGAAGACGTTTCCAAGACGATCTCTAAACTCTCCAGATCCCATTCTCATCTTGACTCCTGCCCCAGCCACTTAATGAAAGACGCCCCTGAACGCTTCATCACAGATCTCACTGCCCACCTTAACTTCTTGTTACAACAAGGTTCCTTCCCTACAGAACACGATAACATATTACTCACACCAATACCCAAAAACTGCAAAAAACCTATAGGTGATGTTACCAACTACTGACCAGTGGCTTCCATCCCCCACTAATTAAATTAATGGAAAACAGAGTGACCTTCCAAGTCAACGAGTATATACAGAAATTCTCCATCCTTCATGAATCTCATTCAGGTTTCCGTCCTACCCATAGTACGGAAACAGTATTGCTTACTTTAATATTCAGATTCAAGCAAGAAATATCATTCGGAAATAGCATACTCCTTTTGCAGTTTGATATGTCTGGAGCATTTGACATGGTCGACCATTGTATTCTTACTAGACTTCTGATAAGTTGGGAATTGGTGGCAATGTTATAAAATGGATTGAAGGCTTTATTACCTCTAGATCCTATCGAGTCAAGTCATCTACAGCAATATCATCTCCCTGGTCATCAGATTGCGGTGTGCCTCAGGGTTCTCCCCTATCCCCAATTCTAGTCAACCTTATGATGATTCCTTTGGCTAAATCCCTTTCCAAACATGGTCTCAACCCTTTTATCTGTACTGACGACGTCACCATATTTATTCCCTTCAAATCTAACCTGGCAGAAATTTCCGATAAAATAACCAATGGTATGAATATCCTAACTTCTTGGGCCAACGCTTTCAAAATGAAATTGAACAAAGA
Organism: Microcaecilia unicolor; assembly: GCF_901765095.1. NCBI lineage: Eukaryota > Metazoa > Chordata > Amphibia > Gymnophiona > Siphonopidae > Microcaecilia > Microcaecilia unicolor. The sequence continues at coordinate 107,628,796 of NC_044032.1, read as the reverse complement.
CAAAATTCAATGCTTAATCCTCTCCTCCCAATATTCCACATTCCATCCAACTACTCTCACCACTCCTGATATCACAATTCCTATATCCAACAATCTGAAAGTCCTTGGAGTTACATTGGATAAATACTTATCCCTTGAAGACCACGCAACATCCATCGCCAAGAAAATGTTCAACATGATGTGGATGTTGAAACGTCTGAAGCCGAGGAGTGGCCTAGTGGTTAGGGTGGTGGACTCTGGTCCTGGGGAACTGAGTTCAATTCCCACTTCAGGCACAGCTCCTTGTGACTCTGGGCAAGTCACTTAACCCTACATTGCCCCAGGTACAAATAAGTACCTGTATATGTAAGCCGCATTGAGCCTGCCATGAGTGGGAAAGTGCGGGATACAAATGTAACTAAAATAAAAATACCTTCCGCAATTTGGTACAATCCACGGTACTCACCCACACTGATTACTGTAATAGTATCTTCGTTGGATGTAAGGCCCAAATCATGAAGAAACTTCAAACTGCCCAGAACACGGCAGCTAGACTTATTTATGGGAAGCCTAGATTCGAAAGTGCAACACCTCTCCTTATGAAACTTCATTGGCTCCCTATCAGAGAACGAGTCAACTTTAAGGCCATCACACTAATCCACAAGATCATCCATGGAGTATCACCAAGTTACATGGTCAATCTTTTAAATCTTCCATCCAGAAACAGGTCAACATCTTCACGAACATACCTTAATAACCTGCACCTTCCCAATTGCAAAGGACTAAAGTATAAAACATATCATGCATCTAACTTCCCCTACCTGGGATCCCAACTCTGGAATGCTCTACCCAGATACATTCGATCAACTAGTGAGTACCTTCCCTTTAGGAAACTATTGAAAACCCATCTATTCAAAGAGATTTACCCGAACGACTTGACCTACCATAAGCAAACATAAGCAACCCATCCATTTCCGGTTCATCTTATCATTAACAACAATGATTTACAAATTACCTCCTACCAATCTTCTTACCCTCCATACTCTTCCCCTACCTCTTCTTTATCGCTCTGCGTCCTTACCTATCCCTATCCTTTCTCTCATACCTCTTTTATCCCATTTACCCCTTGTTCATTTGTCCTACCACACACCTCCTTTGTTGAGTCTGATACTACAGATTGTATTCTCTTGTTACTATGTGAGCCGCATTGAGCCTCCAATGAGTGGGAAAGCGCGGGATACAAATGTAATAAATAAATAAATAAATAAAATGTAAACTCCTGACTGCCTCCAGATCAAAGTAAAGTCTGCTTAGGATTTTTTTTGTACATGATTTCATAGGACAATGCACATTTCAACCACTAGCACTGTGGCTATGCATCTATGGCTATGTGAAATTCTGCCCGGGAGTTCTGAAACTAACATCTACCGCCCCCTCCCCCCCCCCCACAGCATTGTACTACCCCTAAAGTCATTAGTTTGCTTTAAAGCCTAAAATATAATTTTGTTTTTTTCCTGCACCAGTCAAATTTCTCTTGAGAGAGGATAGCTGTGAAACAGTGTGTGGTTATAAAGACATGTGGGATTGGAAAGGTAGGGGGCTGCATGCTCTCAAATGGCTGTAATCAGCAAAGAGCCTGTCATTCTTAAAAGCTAATGGACCTAACTCGATCCAGCTTAAAACAAACAAACAAACACTTTAGGGCTTAAAATTGTTAGCGCTGTAGTTTAAACAGTACAGTATCCTTTTGAAAGAAAAGAAAAAAAAAGAAAGAGGTAGTCTGAAGTCTGAAATGCCTATTTTCTTTCCTGTGAGAAAAAAATAGGTTAAGCTGCACACATTCCTCCAAGATTGTAGATGGCAGTGTCTGGGTCATTTGATGTCACTTTTTGTCATGTGACCCTATCCAAGATGGCAGCAGGTAGTGTTACACAGGAAGTGACATGGTGTGTCCAGTGCTCACCACCATCTTGGAAAAGGGCATGACTATGATGTCATTTCCTGTGATGCCACTGAAAGGAATGGGGTTCGGGAAAGAGTTATACAAAAAAAAAGGGTAGGGTTTGTGGAGTGGCTATGCAAATAATGTGGAGACGGGTGGGACTATGGGTGTGGTTATGATGTCATATCCAGCAACAGGGAGTAGGTGGGGCTTGGATAAAGAGTGGGCATGGCTTGGCATGTTCTCACTTCTAATTGTCTGACATGACTGGAGCATAAACACCTCTCAAAAATATGCACATTAGCTTTGATGAAAGCCGGTGAGGTATACTACTAATGTCCAATCTTTTCACAAATACTGTTCTCATATGACTGAAGTTTAGAGTACTTCATATCTTCTGAAGGTAATTGCATGCATATATCTTCATAGTAAATGCAACATTTTCTGTGTATCTCTTGGGGAAACTTTTTAATCTATTTTTTCCTATGGAGTTGGTGTCTATACTTGAGAAGACATTATGAGGTAGAGAGCTGGGGTTGACTAATGGTTCACTTGGAGTTATTCACATTGCTGTTCAGAAGATTTGGGTTTGATTTCTGACCCCCATCTTTAGCTCCAAGGAATGATTAGGTTACAGTATTACATAGGCAATATTCATAGCCTCAGCTCAGACGACAGTTTCTGTCATCGCAATTTCAGCATCTAGAGTAGAGAGTTGCACAGGAACAGAAATTTCATCCATCCCCACTGGAATCTAACCCATCTCCACCCGTCTCCACTGGAATCTCCTCCATCCCTGCCCGTTCCCTGTGCTAAAATAACCCAACTTGTGATAAAATAACTCAACTTAACAGTAGCCCATTTTGATAACTTCCCCTCTCAGTGTTTATGAGGATTTCAATGCTATCAACCATATCCATTCATTTTTTTAGTGCCATTATAGTTGCCATGGCACAAGGAAAGGGTAGGTAGGCTGACATGGCACTACACTTCCGCAGGAGCCCTGCAGGACCTGCATCCATCCTTGTGGGATTCCCACAGGATCTGCCTCCATTCCTGTGGGAGTCCCATAGACCTGGAGGAGATATTCGCGGGATTCCTGCTAACCCCGTTCCCATGCAGCTCTCTAATCTAGCGATCAGATACAGGATACCAATGTACTCGATTACTCAGGACAACTGTTGTTGCAGTGGCTGACCTAGATGGAAAGGGAGAAGTTTGCATGGAGCTTCTCAGTAACCTTATTCAAACTCCAGACATAAATATTCTTTATTTGCCTGTGGTGGCAAATTCATTTTGCTGAAAAACTTTCATAAGTCCTCAATAAGAATGAATCAATGCCTAAATGCATTTAAAATGTATTAAAGGAATAATTATTTCAGGATTACAATTCACATTGAATGAATTCCAAACCCATTTTGGAGGAAGTTAAATGAGAATGCAGCACCACATTTTAAAAAGGAAATAAATACAGTAATTCCTATTTTAGAAACTGACAGAACTGCAGTTCTATATTTGCATTTTTCACTCTGTAACTGTTTCTGGTTTGTAAAGACTGGACAGCAGAATGTGTTGAGTTAGTAGAAGAGTTTGCATGAGCCATCAAACACAAGATGCTGGCATTGCCCCAATTCAGCACCTTAAGTTCAAACTTATATGTGATGTCATTCTTTGATTCTTGCAATCTAAAAATGACTGTGTAGTTTTCAACAGAAGTGTTGACATAAAGCAGTAAAGGTCTGAAGCTCTTCTCCCCAGCAAGCTAAGTAGAATTTATTATGAAAATAATTATTCTGGTATTATTATGTTTTTTTAAAAAAGGGCTGTCAGCTCTGATTGTGTATATAATGAATATGAACTGATAAGAAATAGGAAAGCTTGTCTGAATGAAATTAATATGAACACACATGTTATTCAATAGGAAAAAAAAACAAGCAGAGTAAGGATTGCTAAAAGATTTAAATTGGAGGAATTTTTTGAGAGCCGTTTGCTCCCTGGAAGCATCTTTTTACGCCAAATAGCCGAACTGAAATTTAGTATTTTTAATTATTCAAAAAAACCGTTGAGGATGTACATAGATTTGGTACCACATGTTGACACAACCTAGTGACAATCTATACTGATTTTCAGAGAAATGCTCCAGGGGGCTCATTTTGGCTCTGGTGTCCCAGTGTGTTTCAGAAATCAGACAGAGGCTCAAGACAAAAAATCAGCATGATCATTCACACAATGAGCTTATAGTCAGTGTAGTTGTTCTCATTCTTCATTAGTTTGCCTGTGTGTGCAGCCTGAGCCTCTGACCCTGGCCGGTTGATGGTGATATCCTTAAAATCTGGGGAGGAGCATTAAAAGACCAGAATTAGTAGGAAGTATGTCTCACCACCCATATGGAAGAGTAGAAGAAACGGTTGAAAATCCATCGGTACCAAAAGGGAAGGAAACAACAGAATTTGCAAAAGAGAAAAACTCTTTAAGGAATTGGATCATACAGCGGGAAATACAAAATGTTACTTCTGGAACCATTCATGGATCAACATCAGACACATGAAAGGTTTTAACCTAAGGATGAGCGATTGATAGTAGTGGATTATGGACAAGATGGTTTACAGCAAGCATTGAAAAAACTGGTGCAACAGACATCTGTAGATTCCGTATGAAAGAGCTGGAAATAGTCACTCATCTTGTGACAGGCTGCAAAGTTTTGATGGCGGAAAATTTTTATATAGAAAGGCAAAACAAGGTTTCATTGGAAACTCTGTAAGCATTACAACATCAGTGTACTGGAATAGAATTGGGATCATGACCCTAAGGCCCAGATGCATCAACCAAACGTAAAAAAAATGTGAAATGTAAAAGTCCTTAACGAATTTTAAAGAACGAAGAATGCACCAAAAACACAAGTCTTTAATGCTCGGTACGGTATTGTAAAGTACCATGCATTAAAGATACATTAAATTGGTGTAATCCCTGTCGGTAATTGGCCCCCAAGACATGCGCAGAGCAGCCAAGCGTTATGCTGGCTGCTCTGCGCATGCCACAAACGTCAAAACAAAAAAACAAAACAAAACACAAACACGTGGCTCCCCGCTTTCCCCTGCATAAAATATAAACAAACATTTAAAAAGGATCGGGAGGGGGCAAAGGCGCTCATCAAGAGCGTCCTGTATGGACGGCCTTGCCCCCCACGCCCGAGGTCACCGCTGCTCCCCGCTTCTCCCTGTATGAAATAAAAACCAAAACGTTTGCAGCGCAGGGCCCCCCTCCCTTCCTGCCTCTCTCTTCTCCTTCTCCCACCACTGCTCCGCCTCCTGCCATCCTCCGCCCCTGCCCCGCTCCCCTGAGTTCGTCGGCACCGCTCCCCCCTCCACCGGACCCACCTCCACCTTAATGGCTGGTGCAGCGCCTCTCACCTGTGTGTGAAGGCGCTGCACGGGATGGAACAGCTGATCGGCAATCACTTCTGCCTTCACCGACATCTCTCTCCTTTTTCCTGTGCCCGCCCTCCTCTGACATCAGTTACTGTAGTTGAGCTATGGTAACTGACGTCAGAGGAGGGCGGGCACAGGAAGAAGGAGAGAGACGTCGGTGAAGGCAGAAGCAATCAACGATCAGCTGTTCCATCCCGTGCAGCGCCTTCACACACAGGTGAGAGGCGCTGCACCGGCCATTAAGGCGGAGGGGGGGTCCGGTGGAGGGGGAGAGCGGCGGCAACGAACTCAGGGGGGTGGGGCACGGGGCGGAGGATGGCGGGAGTCGGAGCAGTGGTGGGAGAAGGAGAAGAGAGAGACAGGAAGGGAGGGGGGCCCGGCGCTGCAAAAGTTTTGATTTTTATGAGTTTTTATTTCATACAGGGAGAAGCGGGGAGCAGCGCGACCTCGGGGGGGGGGGGGGGGGGGGGGGGGGGCAAGGGAAGGCCATCCATACAGGACACTCCTGACAAGCGCCCTTGCCCCCTCCCAGTCCTTTTTTAATTTTGTATCCGTTTCATTAGTATTGTATGCAGAGGGAAGCGGGGAGCCACATGTTTGTGATGTTTATTTTGTTTTTCAACATGGAATTTTAAGGTGCAGGGGGAAGCGGGGAGATGACAGCTCAGGCCTTTACGACTGCTCTGACCATACGTTTAATATGTCACGGTAAATGATTCAGTGTAATCTTCGGTATTGTTAGTGCATCCCGAATCGCCCACATTACAATGGTAGTTACTCTTTTGTATTCCGTTTTCATTAGCTGCTTGCTTCGTTGGAAAAAGGCCTTTAATGCATGCAACGGTTAGGAATTTCCTTCGTTAAAGGGTTGTTAGAGGGTCGTTAAGGTTTAGTGCATCTGGCCCTAAGAGAACTGTAGAAAACAAAGAGGCTATGATCACCTGGGACATCCCTATCCTGACTGATAAAAAGCTGGATGCCAGAAAACCAGATTATAGTGTTAGAAAAACACCAAAACGACATTGATTAGAGAGGTGTCACGTGGAGAGAGGAAAAATCCTCAAGTATCAGGAAATGCAGTCCAAGACCAAGAAAATATGGCAAAAAAAAAAAATAAATAAATACAGAAATATTCCCATTGTTATAGGTGCCACAGGCTTGATGAAAAAGAACTTAAAAGTGCACCTGGATAAGTTGCCTATACATATTACATCTTATGAACTCCAGAAAGCAGCTTTTTTTTTTTAGACAATGCAAGTCCTACAATGAGCTTTAACAGTAAATTTGAGAGACTAAGATCATATTCCACATACCCTGGCTTAGAAGTAAGATTCATTCCTATCATGGCATGCACAAAACTAATGCATTTGGAGAAACCGCTCCAAGGAACAAACTTCTGAAAATGACTAGGGGTATTAAACCCACAAACTTGACACAAATCTTATCTCTCCTTCACCAGCAAAAAAAGGAAAAACAAAGTTGGTTGATTGTGAGTTTGAATGACTAGTCAGTATCTAAATGTCAAGAATAGAGCAGATAATGCAGATTTGGGGAAATGTGGCCAAATCAAAATCTAGGAAAGTGCACAAAGTCCTGTAATCTCTCCTTCCCCTCAACCCCTACAGCCAATCCACATTATACTTTCTTTCTCCTTCAGCCTATCCACATCATAATTCTTCCTCCCCCAGTCAGTCCTCAGCAGTTTTCTCCCACATTCTTTCACTTTTCCCCTAATTTCTTCTTGCTCCAATGCTTCAATTTGATGTTTTGGATCTTCCTCATTATCTTTGATAATCTTGATCCTTTTAAATATCCATCTATCAATGATTTCTCTGTTCATAATGATTTTATTTTTCCTTCAATATGATTTTTCCAAGGAAGTGTTGTTGTCTCTTTTTTTTCCCTTGGACCTGGATCCATGTTGGTAGAACACTCTGGGTATTAATTTTGGCTGCACTGTACTGTATTTGGTTAATGTCTGTAATATCTTTTGGTTGTCATGGCCTTATTCATCTTAGTTATCATACTCTTTACTCCTTAGGACACACCATGCCATTCAGGTTTTCAGGATATCCACAATGAATATGCTTGAGAGATTTAAATACAATGGGGGCAAATTTATCTCATGCATATTCATTGTGGGTGTCCTGAAAACCTGAATGGCTAGGTGTGTCCAAAGCATAATTTCTCCCATGGCCTGGCAGATGAAGGCGCCACCATAAACTACCCATTGGGATTCCCCTGGTGTGTCTGCAAGCAGGAAGTGTACTAGGCTGCTATTCGCTAAAACAAATTAAGAAATTTTTAATTACTCACCCACCAGTACAGCAACAGACATCAGTACCTCTGGTAATTATAAGTAATTAGACTAATTATATGAAGAAGGAAGAAAAGTTTGTTCCTCATACAAAGGTCACAGAACAGAGAGAAAGCAGAGAGAAGGTAGTGAAAGAAAGAAAGATTCATAGCTATAGAAAATTAGTTTCTATCAAGGGGGGAAGAGTACCCCCCCTGGAAATAGACTGTGGCAAGGATATGAAACTCTCCTGCCATCCTGACTATTTCAGAGTTCCTTTGTCTGCAGCATGGTTTTATAGGCTGTGGTGAGCATCCACCTCTCCTCTACCCTGGGCCAATCATAGGTGCTGCATATGGGCTGGAGACTTGTAATTGGGACTTTCATATGTGCTGGAGGCTTGCAATTGGTCCTTGCCATACCTTTTCTCAGTAACTCACTTTTGTAACAGGATATACCAGGTATCTGAGTTGCCTTAGTAACATTTTCACCATCAGAGCATGTGACCAGCCAGAAATTCCTTCATGTGGCTGATAGGAAAAGAGAGATGGGGGATGGAAAATAGTGCAGTATACCTGAAGTAAAACTTAATTATAGACAGAAGTGTAAGCTTTTGCCAAGCTTTCACCTTGTGTGGAAGTGAACAAGTTTAAAAAGAAACCAAAGAGGGTACAGCAGGTAACAGCCAGAGGTGGCTCACAACTCTGACTCTTGCTGAACGAGTTATAGGACCAGTCCAGAGTGCCAATACCAGCTTTAAAGATCCCTCTTAACATTAAACTGCGCCCAAAAGAAAACAAGTAGCACAATTCACCCGCAAGAGGGGAGTCCTGGCTGCTGTGGTCATTCCTGAGGGACCCCCATCTCCAGATTGGACTACCACTTCTAAGGAACTCCAGTGCTGGCTGCCACTTCTAGAAGAGGAGCACACCAACTGCTGCTGGAAGTACTGGGAGCAGCTGCCGAGCAATCGAGTTGTTCGTCCCCATGCAGAAGTAGCAGCTGGTGGTTTGCATCGGCGCAGATTTCTTTCTTCCAGGGCTTCTTGAAGAAGTGCGCTTATTGCTTGCATATAGTTTTCTTGCCTGAAGACATGGACCAGGTTTTGGTGGATGTGGGGCTGCTTTCAGATAGGTTCGGTTCTCTCTTTGAGCTAAGACATGGAATCTGTCGCCAGCCACTGAAAATTCCTGTTTCTTGTCATCCCAGGCAATACCAGCAGCTCCTGACCACCTGTTAAATTTTTCATGGTAAAGGTAGGGGCTGCTTCTGTGCATTGCTCGTAAAATGGCTATGCATCACTTTGCATGCATATTTAAATGGTAAGTAGCTCAGTTTAATATCTTAGCATTCAATTATCATTAGCTGCTACCATGACAGGAAACAGAATGCAGAATCCCTTTGTGCATGTCTTGCTGAACTCCATGCTCACTAAATCTGTATAACTAGTTTAAAACCACATTACAGCCTTGTTAGGTTTTGTGCATCGAGCCCTAATACCCTCTGGGACCCCTAGGCACCAATTCTATAACTTGACAGTTCCAGCTGGGTGTGCAGATGCCACACATTGAGAGACAATTCTATAACAGCATCTATGCACCAAGGTGCCATTATACAATACTTCTATAAACCTGAATTGGTGTGCCTAAATTTAGGCATAACCATTTAAGCCAGGTCAACGGTAGGCATCAATATGCACACCCTTATAGATTTTAGATAGACAAGTTACACAACAATGATTTTGCTACTGAGAGAAAAACATGTGATTTATACTAAATTGAACCTGCCGATTCCAAATATGAACTCCGAATTTGCCTGACACATCTAGATTTTAAGTTATACATGCAAAGCCTACTCACTTATAATATTAATGCTTGGCATGCATTTGTGCTAGCAGTGCAGAACTTCCTTGGGAACAGATGAGCTGAAAACAGATGAGCTGAACTAGTAGACAACATGCTTAAAGCATATGAACAACTTGGTTGCCGAATGTCATTGAAAATGCATTTCTTACATTCCCATCTTGACTTTTTCCCACCTAATTTGGGACACGTAAGTGACGAACTTGGAGAGAGGTTCCATAAAGACATTTCTACAATGGAGAACAGATATCAAGGCCGCTGGAATCCCAACATGATGGGGGACTACTGCTGGTTTTTGCAACGGGAAAATATGACCGGTCACAGATGCCTGAAGCACTTTTAACAGTACTGGGCCTTGCTGAAGTAAGACTTTTAAACTGGAATACGAGACTTTTTTGAAATTTTGTTATTCCATTACATTTTCATATACTGTTGGGAGTAAAACTCGTTCTGTAAAAAATTATTCAATGCTTTCCAAGTGCATAATTCATTTGGGCAAACTTATGTATAACATTCCTGACGTGTTACAATTCTGACTTCGGATTTGGAATACGCACACTGAATTTAGTATAGGACAAATAGTTTTTGCCCAGTAGCACACGAAAATTGTTTTTTTGTTGTGCTGTGTTATTGGTCTGTAAATTTTGGGAATGTTACTTGGATCGTCCTTTGGAAGAAGATGTATTCTTCCTGTAATTAGCCATTATGCTGTTAAGTCTGGCTAATTAAGGTACCAGATGAGGCTAGGTATTTAAATCAGATCAGTAAAACTTGGATAGGAGCAAGGTTTGGAATCACAATCCAAGGTTGCAATTTTTCAGCTCATCCCTAATTTTTAGAAGGCCACCTTTGTCTCTAGAGGCTCACTTTAAACTAAACCAATTTACTGTAGCTCTTTATGGGATGGGAGCCAAGAATAAAAGACAACTTATCCATCTCTGTGCCATGCTTTTAACTTAAAGTTCAGAAAAGGCTATTTTCACTCACAGCAAGGTTTTTTCCATCACTGGTGTAATAGTATCTGTGTATATTTTTCTGTCTGCCTTTTCCTTTGGAAGTAGAAAAACAGAGAATGTGTTCCTCCTTGCACTAAGGGCCCTGTCCAGAAAGGATTTCTCCCATTATATATATTTGCCAAGAATCCTTGGGGCTTTGTGTTTTTTAAGACTTAAGCAGATTTTGTCTATATACAGAGAGTATAACTGTGGCTTAGATTTCCTTTAGCTGTATTCTGTATTTTATCACAGCTGAATCTGAGCTCTGTTACACAACTTGGAAAAGGATGTCCATAAAAGGTCACAAGCTTAATTACATACCTTAATACACACAGAAGTTTTAACTTACTCTGGAATGGCCTTGTATTCCTGCTGACTGTAAGAATTATTCCAGTGCAAAGAATGAAGGTAATATTTTCAATTGATCAGCCCCTTTCTGACATATTTTACAGTGTATTTCTAAGATCAGTTTTTAAAGAATGACTTAATACTGTAAGAGAAATATTGCAAGTTTTACTGGAAAGAAAGCAGATGGAGAAACTTTCTGCTATACAAATCATTCCTTTTCTTATTACACCACATTGTAGCTCCTTGAAATTAAGACAATAAAAGTGAACAAAAAACATGAATTTATTATGATTGTTCTTTTAATACTCTCAGAACTAAATGTAGCTCAGAGAATACATTCATCTCCAGGGCACAATTCTAAAACATTTTTATCTCAGTCCTGAAAGCTGGAAATCTAGCAAAATATTGACAATTAAAATCAGTAACACGACCTTAGTTTCTTCATTTCTTATTTTATTTCTGAGAATATATGTGTCTGTAAAAAAAAAACCAGATATAGTGGAATTAGAAAAGGTGCAGAGAAGGGCGATGAAAATGATAAAGGGGATGGGACGACTTCCCTATGAGGAAAGGCTAAAGTGGCTGGGGCTCTTCAGCTTGGAGAAAAGGCGGCTGAGGGGAGATATGATAGAGGCCTATAAAATAATGAGTGGAGTTGAACAGGTAGATGTGAAGCGTCTGTTCACGCTTTCCAAAAATACTAGGACTAGGGGGCATGCGATGAAGCTACAATGTAGTAAATTTAAAACGAATCAAAGAAAAGGTTTCTTCACTCAACGTGTAATTAAACTCTGGAATTTGTTGCCAGAGAATGTGGTAAAGGCAGTTAGCTTAGTGGAGTTTAAAAAAGGTTTGGATGGCTTCCTGGGGAAAAGTCCATGGACCGTTATTAAATGGACTTGGGGAAAATCCACTATTTCTGGGATAAGCAGTATAAAATGTTTTGTACATTTTTGGGATCTTGCCGGGTATTTGTGACCTGGATTGGCCACTGTTGGATACAGGATGCTGGGCTCGATGAACCTTTGGTCTTTCCCAGTATGGCAATACTTTTGTACTTATGTAGATTTTGCAGGCTACATTCACTATCCTGAATCTTAGGGGTCCTTTTTCTTTTTTTTTTTAATTTATTGCATTTATTACAAGACAACTTGAATTAGAAACATGAAAGAAAATCATTGAAATCATTAAATTAATTTCAAAGGGGAAAAAATATATATACTTCATAGACTACAATATGATGGGGGGAAGGAGAGAAAAAGAGGAAATAAACAAATTAATATAAGTTTAAAGGTAAATTGGCCTGTCCAGAAGTTCCGTTCCTTACTATATCTTAATCAGTTGTTCCATCATTTACAATTTACCATCTAGCTAATTATTCGTTTTACTTTCAGAAAACTCTGAAATTGTTCAGGGTCTAGAAAAACGTATTTGTTTCCTAAATACTTAATACAATACTTTTAACTTCTTCTCTAACTGCTAAAAATTTTTTCCTCTTGTCCTGTGTTGATTTAACAACATCCGGATATATCCATATCTTTTGACCACAGAAAAGCTTTGTTGAATTTTTTAAGTATAATCTCAGCAGAGCATTCAAGTCCTGTTCAAAAATAAAGGAAACAATTAAAGTTCTTCTTAATTCAACCTCTGATAAAGATTCCTCTAATAAAGCAGATAAATCTTGTATCCCATCAGAAAATGGATTCTGTAAAGTCTCAGATTTTTCTTTTGCTATTTTCGATGGAGGTAGATAGTAAACTTTATTTAAAGGGGGAATTGCCTCCTGAGTATTTCTATAAGATATTTCTTAAGGAAGTCCAATGGGGTAATCCCCGTTGCAACAGAAAAATTTAACATCCTCAGGTTTAAACGACGATTATAGTTTTCTATCTGCTCCAATCTCCTTGAAACAATCAGTTTATCTTTTATAAGAGTTTCCGTTGTCGTTTTTAAATTTACAACTTCAGTCTGCAGCTGCGTAACTTTTAAATCAGTATCTTGTCTAAGAGTCTCCAAAGATAATGATATAGTTTCCACTTTACTTACTAGGGAAGAAGTATCTTGTGCAGTTTTAGTAAGCGTTGTAGACATTTCCTGTATTAATTCCCAGATGGATTGTAGTGAAGCCAGCTTGGGAGACGCCATTACCGTCTCTTTGATCTTATCTTTTGCCGCGTCCTGTCGTGGGGGACCACCGTTGGAGTTTCCCCAGTCACCGCCTTCCAGTTCCCGGATATTTCCACCCTCTCCACGAACCTCAGCTGGGCAAGGTGGCGGATCAATGCCCGGTGGAGATAAAGATGTTTCAGGCCTCAGTAGATCTGCCGCTCCTCCAGCAGGGCTAGCAGCAGGGCTCACACCGGTATGTAATGTTGTGCTTGTCGCTTATCTAAGGATCGTCTGTTGAGTCGGGGTAGGCATTTGAGTTGACGGTGGTAAACCCTTTACCGTCCCCTTCCTTTTGGTATGCGGCATTTGATAGAAAGTTTTTAGAATTCAGGAAAAACAAGGCTCAGAGGCGAACTCCATTTGAGACGCGATCAAGCTCGGGGCGCCATCTTGACTCCTCCCCCAGGGGTCCTTTTACTAAGCTGCGGTAAAAAGTGGTCTTAGTGCATCGTTACATGGGGTTTTCCCACGCATTAAGGCCATTTTTGCCACAACTGGAAAATGGTCGATTTTCTATTTTTTTTATTAATGCCCTTGCGCTAAATTAGTGCACAGCCATTAAAAAGAACTACCATAGGAGCACTTACTGATACCAATGTTGTAGGCGGTAAAAGCTCAGATGGTAACCCTGTCCTAACACGGATATGCTAACTGATTTGCACGGGAACACCTGCTCTCTGCCACCAGGCATGCCCCGCCAACAAAAAATAATTTTTTTTTTTTTTAGAGTGCTGGTAGTGCATGTCAATTTGGAACTTAGAGGCCCTTTTACTAAGCTGCTTCAGTTTTGAGTTAGTGCCTGATTACCACATGGTCCTTGCAGTAATTTTTGATGCGTATCTGCTACGCACACTGTAAAATATTTTTATTTTCTGGCGCATGGGTGGTAATCAGCATTTCACGCGTGTAGGCCATTACTGCCCGGTTATTGCATGAGACCTTACCTCTAGGTCAATGGTTGGTGGTAAATTGGCGCGCGGCAATTTTCATTTTGCTGCACGTACATTTTCGGCAAAATTTAAACATTTGTTTTTACAGGTGCACTGAAAAATGACTCTGCGTGCGCCCAAAACACGTATCTATACCACCACAGGCCATTTTTCAGTGCGCCTTTGCAAAAGAGCCCCTTACTACAGGATGCCTGAGTGTGTCCTGTGGTAAGCCATTTTAAGCTACAATAAGCACTCTGATCTATTTCGCTCTCCCTTTGCACTGCACTCCTATAGAACGAAATAGCTATATCTGCCCCTGGGTCCTGTGGTGTGTGCCCAGAGCCCTCAGATACTCATACAGACACAGAGATGACCTGCCAGCTGTCAATGAAGGCCTCAAGTCCCCCACACTATTTTATTTATTTATTTACAAACTTATAGTCCACTCTATTAACAAACTTCTAGGTGGAGTAAAGCAATTACAAACATAATTAATTCAAAAACACCTTATAGCTAATACTCATACAAACACCTAAACCATACAATACAGACAATACACCATATACCTCAATTCACAGCTACAAAAAGCCCTCCCCTCACAATGTCCTCCTCTATATAGTCTCTTAAACATATCACCTCATCCACCTTCATATACCTGTGAAACTTGCATGTCGTCAACATCTTTTAAAAGGCACCTATATCCTGAGTCTCTCTAATACCTTGGTGCAGCTGATTCCAAAATTGTGGCCCAGCAATATAAAAAATAGATTATCGAAATTCCTCCAGTCTTACATCCTTACGTGATGGTACATCCAATAACTCTTTATCCAACAAGCACAATGATCTTCTTGGCTAGTAAACACTGAATCTAGAGGTGAGAATGAATGATGCCTTACTTGTCAACACCTTAAATGTCAAATACAGCATCTGAAATCGTATTCTGTACTTCATAGGCAACCAATGTAGTTGCTTGGGCACAATAGCAATTACATCCACCTAATACCCTCGCCACAGCATTCTGGGCAACTTGCAGTGATTTAAGTTGATGCCTTCTAATTCCTAGAAACAGCCCATTGCAGTAATCAAGATTTGTTAACACCACACTTTGTACAACCATTTGAAAACTGTCTTGGCTCAACAAACCTTTGAGCCATCTCACAGTTCTTAATTTGACGAATACATCCTTAACCACTTTACATATTCTTAACACTTTACAAATTTCATACATGAAATTTCATCGACTAGGTTGTGTCCATCATTACCCCTAAATTCTGCATTTTAGTAACTATAGGAATAAAATCATTCTCAAGTTCGTACCCAATAGGCAAATCCTCAATAATCTCATTTGCTAAAAACAGAATCTGCATTTTAGCGACATTCAATTTTAGATGATTAACTAACATCCATTTCTGAATTATGGATAAGACCCCTCTCAACTTATCAAACACTTCGTCGATCTCATCAGTAATTGGGACTAAAAATTGAATGTCGTCTGTGTAGATTCTTAACTGTAGTCCCAGACTGCGCAGTACCGTACACGATGGTAAAAGAAAGATATTAAACACAACAGCTGGAAGACATGAACCCTGTGGTACACCAGTAGGAGTGTTAACAAATTCCGATTTCCCAGAGATTTGCACAACACAAAATTGTCTTCCCTGTACAAATGATGAAAACCATCATAAAACAGTATTGTCAACCCCAATAGAATCCAATCCCTGAATCAGGATATTATAGCATAATGTGTCAAAGGCAGTTGGGATATCCAAGGCTACCAACAAATATCGTTGACCCTTGTCAAATCCTGCTCTAATTGTATCAACTAAGGACACTAAAAGTGTCTCGGTGTCATGATTTATTAAAATGCCAAATTGATTTAGATCTAAAATAGCATGCTGTTCTAAGAATTCAGCTGATTATATACCAGTTTCTCCATCAATTTAGTCAAAAAAGGCAACAAGGTGATTGGTCAATAATTAGTTACCACAAACTCGTCTACAGTACCATTTTTTAACAGAATCCTAACCACTCCTTTCTTTAAAGCAGCAGGTACCATACCTTCCACAAAGCATTTGTTAATGATTCCCCTGAACATTGGTACAACCACAGTCTAAAGACTTTACCACCGAGAGAGCACAAACTTCTATTTTGCAAAAGCTATTATTAACTCAGGGAGAAATCTTATATGCACACTCATTCGTGATCTCCTGAAACATCAGCCATCGATCACACTCACGCTTCACTATGACTTGTCTCTCTTGCCAGCAGTCACTCACTCACTTACTGAGCACTGTGAAACAGTACTCTGATCTGTCTTGCTTTTTTACATCTATATCTCTCTCTCTATATATATATACTAGCCATTAAGCCCGTTAAAACAGGTGAGTATTGGTATGTTCTATTTTGATGTCTTCCCTCCCTCCCAGCTGCAAGGCCCCCCGCCCTCCCTCCCAGCTCCAAGGCCCTCTGTCCCTCCCTCCCAGCTCCAATGCCCCCTTCCCTCCCCTCCCTCTCCCTCTCCCAGCTCCAAGGCCCCCTGCCTCCCTCCCAGTTCCAAGGCCCCATTCCCTCCCAGCTCCAAGGGGCCCCCTCTGTCCCTCCCTCCCATCCAGCTCCAAGGCCCCCTCTGTCTATCCCTCCCAGCTCCAAGGCCCCCCTCCTTCTGACCTCCAATGTCCAGCATCCTCCCTCCTTCCCTGCCAGCTCCAAGGCCCTCTGTCCCTCCCTCCCAGCTCCAAGGCCCTCTTCCCTCCCCCTCCCCTCCCAGCTCCAAGGCCCCCTGCCCTCCCTCCCAGCTCCAAGGGCCTCTGCCCTCCCAGCTCCAAGGGCCCCCCCTCTGTCCATCCCTCCCAGCTCCAAGGCCCCCTCCTTCTGAGACCTCCCATGTCCAGCATTTCTCCTGCCCTCCCCCCCAAGGTCGCCGCTGCCGCTCACCCCCCCCCCCCCCCCGGGTCACCGCCGCCCTCCCCCCGTCCACCCAGGCCGGGCCCTCTTCTCTCCATTAAACGTAAAGCGCCTCACCTCCGAAACCGCAGCAAGCAGAATAGCAGATCGCCTCCCGTCTGCCTTCCTTCCCTGCCTGTGTCCCGCCCTCTTGTCAGCGAGGGCGGGACACAGGCAGGGAAGGAAGGCCGACAGGAGCTGATCTGCCTGCTGCACTTTCGGCACTGTAAGTTCAATGGAGAAGAGAGGGCCCGGCCCGAGTGGAGGGGGGGCGGTGGCGGCGACACCGGGGGGGAGCGGTAGCGACCTCGGCGGTTCCCTCGTGGTGCAGTCCTCAGCGCAGTTTCCCTCTCTGTTCTGTCATCACGTCTTGACGCGGGGGCGGGACAGAGAGGGAAGTCTCTACTGCGCATTTGCAAGTGAGTCGGTCACTTGCTATTTATATGTTTGATATCTGCTGGTACCTGCTCAAAATAGCTCCAACAAAATGGCCCCTGACAAAATAAGTCCGGCAAAAAAGCTCCAAACATAAAAGCTCCAGACATAATAGCCCCTGACATAACAGCCACTGTCAAAACGGTCTGCCCACAATATAGACCTTGACAAATTAGCCCCCCCGAAAAAAAGGGCCCGATCAGGCTGCCCAGAATATGGCACTGCAATTGTTTCCTAATAATTTTACCTTGCCAAACAGGATAAAGTTGGTAAGACTATGAAAATGATGACAATATTGGGATTTTTTTGATTAGCATGTTGATGGAAGAATAGTTTTCTTAAACAGCAGAAAAGATCATGAATACCAGTTGGTAGCTATAGAATTCTGTTTATTTATATATGCTTTATACAATGCAATGCTGGTAGGAGCCTTTATCAGTGAAGATTACACTTGTAGTTTATCATCTTTTTTTGTAATGTGTTATTTTTTTTCTAGGGGGCTATTTTGTTAAGGGAGCTATTTTGTCTAGGGGCTATTTTGTCAAGTGCTATTTTGTTAGGGGCTGATTTGTATCAGGTGTTCAGCGCTGCGTGCGTCTGATAGCGCTATACAAATGCTAATAATAATAATAATAATTTGTCAAGGGTTATTTTGTTACAAGGCTGTTTACATAAGTACATAAGTATTGCCATACTGGGACAGACCAAAAGTCCATCATGCCCAGCATCCTGTTTCCAACAGTGGCCAATCCAGGTCACAAAAACCTAGCAAGATCCCAAAAAAAGTACAAAACATTTTATGCTGCTTATCCCAGAAATAAGCAGTGGAGTTTCTCGAAGTCCATTTTAAAAATGGTCTATGGACTTTTCCTTTAGGAAGCCGGCAAAACCATTCTTAAACCCTGCTAAAATAACCACATTTACCACATTATATGGCAACGAATTCCAGAGTTTAATTGACGTTGAGTGAAGAAAAATTTTCTCCGATTCATTTTAAATGTACTACTTTGTAGTTCATTGCATTCCCCATAGTCCTAGTATTTTTGGAAAACGTAAACAGACGCTTCACTCCACTCATTATTTTATAGACCTCTATCATATCTCCCCTCAGTCATCTTTTCTCCAAGCTTAAGAGCCCTAAACGCTTTAGCCTTTCCTCATAGGGAAGTTGTCCCATCCCCTTTATTATTTTCGTCGCCCTTCTCTGCACCTTTGAGATGCAGTGACCAGAATTGAACACAATATTTGAGGTGTGGTCGCACCATGGAGCAATACAAAGGCATTATAACATCCTCATTTTTGTTTTCCATTTCTTTCCTAATAATACCTAACATTCTATTTGCTTTCTAAGCCGCCGCAGCACACTGAGCAAAAGGTTTCAAAGTATCATCAACGACGACAGCTAGATCCATTTCTTGGTCGGTGACTCCTAATGTGGAACCTTGCATTACCTAGCTATAAATCGGGTTCCTCTTTCCCACATGCATCACTTTACACTTGCTCACATTAAATGTCATATGCCATTTAGACGCCCAGTCTCGTAAGGTCCTCTTGTAATTTTTCACAATCCTCTTGCGATTTAACAACTTTGAATAACTTTGTGTCATCAGCAAATGTAATTACCTCACTAGTTACTCCCATCTCTAAGTCATTTATAAATATGTTTAAAAGCAGTGGTCCCAGCACAGACCCCTGAGGATCCCCACTATCTACACTTCTCCATTGAGAATACTGACCATTTAACCCTACTCTCTGTTTTCTATCCTTTAACCAGTTTTTAATCCACAATACGACACCTCCTCCTATCCCATGACTCTCCAATTTCCTCTGGAGTCTTTCATGAGGTACTTTGTCAAACACCTTTTGAAAATCCAGATACACAATATCAGCCAGCTCATCTTTATCCACATGTTTGTTCACCCCTTCAAAAAAATGTAATAGATTGGTGAGGCAAGATTTCCCTTCACTAAATCCATGTTGGCTTTATCTCATTAATCCATGTTTCATTGGGGCTTTTTTGTCGGGGCTATTATGTCAGGGTGCCATATCTGCCCCTTTTCTCATTGCATCTTTCTCCTCACCTATGCAATTTTCTTTTCCACCAAAGCATTGTACAACAGCCTGCCAGATCTGTCTTATATAGTGTTTGGGATCCAGCATCAAAAACAAGAACAAAAATACTTACACACTCCACAGCTTTCAATAACTAATCAATGGGGATTCAAAGGAAGCAAAGTGCCCTACAAGTCACCCCACAAATTTCAATAAGAAACCAATTTGGCATCCAGAAAAATTGATGGGACTTTGTGTGCCTTGAGGACTGAGTTGAGAAGGCTTGGACTAGATGACCAAGGAATTGGAATGGGAAACAGTGCTAGAAGAGGTGCACTTAGATTTCAGTAAGGCTTTTGATATGGATCCAAGTCAGTGATATACAGATAGACTGAAAGCCATTGATGCATTCTTCACATGATTGACTGAATTACAATGGAATTCAGTCAATCATGAATGCAATGCAACAGAGGGTCTTGGGGGCCAGCATTCTTAATGGACTGGTCACACAGACATCCCAGCGTGGGACACCCTAGAGGACACTGCAGTGGACTTCACATAAAAGGGCCTAGGTACACATTTCACTGTTATCCCCTTATATTGTATAGGGAGCCCTCTAAAACCCACCAAAAACCTACTGTACCCAACAGTACACCACTACAATTATCCTTATGGCTTCAGGTGTCATCTATATGTGGGTACACAGGAGGTTTTTGGTGGGTTTTGGAGGGCTCACGCTTTCTATCATAAGTGGAACAGTTAGAGTGAGCTATGGGCCTGTGTCCCCTTCTGTACAGCGCACTGCACCAACCATGAGGCTACTCCAGGGACCTGCTTGCTGCTCTAATAGAATTGGCCATAACATCTGATACTGTCATAGAAGCTGGAATGTACTGTTTATTTCACATCTTGGAGGGTGGGAGGGGGTCAGTGTCCACGGGGGGGAGTAATCTTGAAACAGGTATAACTTTCACCCTGGATGTTTTGGCTTTGTTCCATTATGGCAGAAAAACATCCATGTTTTGGGAACATCTGAATATTGCCCTCAACATGCCCCCGACATACCCCCTTTGTGATTTGGATGAACTGCAGATGAACTGCCTATAAAAATGTCTTTAAAACCTGTTTTAAAAACAACAATTTAGACGTTTTGGACCAAAAAATGTTTATCTGCTGCTTTGTGCTGCTTTTTGGACATTTTTCTACTTCGAAAATGAGCCCCTTATCAGGCTTATTTTCGAAAGAGAAGGGCGCCCATCTTCCGACACAAATCGGGAGATGGACGTCCTTCTCTCAGGGTCGCCCAAATCGGCATAATCGAAAGCTGATTGTGAGCGCCCTCAACTGCTTTCCGTCGTGGGGAAGACCAAAGTTCATGGGGGGGGGGGGGGGGCATGTCGGCAGCGTAGCGAAGGCGGGACTGCGGCGTGCCTAACACATGGGCATCCTTGGCCGATTAATGGAAAAAAGAAGGGCCTTCCTGACGAGCACTTGGCTGACTTTACTTGGTCCGTTTTTTTCTTGAGACCAAGCCTCAAAAAGGTGCCTAAACTGACCAGATGACCACCGGAGGGAATTGGGGATGACCTCCCCTTACTCCCCCCAGTGGTCACCAGCCTCCTCCCACCCTAAAAAAAAAAACTTTAATTTTTTTTTTTTTGCCAATCTCAAATGTCATACCTAGCTCCAAGACAGCAGTATGCAGGTCCCCGGAGCAGTTTTAGTGGATGCAGTGCAGTTCAGGCAGGCGGACCCAGCCCCTTCCCCCCCCCCCCCACCTGATACATCTCCTCCATGATTATTAACCATGGACTATATACTCCACACTAGTCTACTAGCATCACCCCACTCCTGACTTATAAACATTCCACTGATGGTAATGCTTTGCCTGAATGATAGATTATTTCATATTATTCTTAATGCCAACCTATATATGCCTCACAACACCCCAAGGGATAAGGCAACTATACTCTAGCTTTTGATGTTTCATTTGTGTCTGCAGAACTGATGACATTCATCACTCATTTGTTGTAAATGCAGCACATACCCTATAATAGCAGTGGAAGATCATGAACTGCAACCAGTATTTTGGTATTACCTTAACAAATCCCATGTGACTATAAGATTTTCAGTTTTGTCTTATATGACTAGATAGTAGTACCTTTACTTTGTAATGCTAAAAATAGTAGAGCACCTTTATGGATTTATTTTTAAAAGTTTCTTTTGTTGTTAATTCACACTTTTGCTACTGTCCCATGTTTTGAGACACCATTGCCTGCTGGAACAGCATTGCATGCTAGTTAGCTTGGTTTATTAACAATGATAATACCCGACTCTTGATACCTTCTTGATAACTCTTAGGTACTGATACTACAGATGATGAGATACTAACAGCAGTATGTGCTTCACCACATTTTATGACTAAGCAGTGCTTTTTTTGTAGAAAAAAAGGTGCTGGTACTCATTATGGGCGGGGTCACCACATATGGCTCCACCCCTATGTTAGCCACACCCACATTAACCACACCCCCTATACCAGCCATGGCGCATATAAACAGACATCATTGAAAATATTACAGTACTATAGGAGAAAAAAATAACGTGATTTGCTAAGTAGTAGTAGTAGTATACCCAGTGCAAAATAAGACAGCCAATGTAAATTCTCAAATTGGCCATATTAAAAACACTAAAATGAAAATAAAATGATTTTTTTTCTACCTTTGTTGTCTGGTGACTGTTTTTCTTTCCATATTGGTCCCAGTCTGTGATTCTCCTTTCCTTTGTTTTCGCTTAACTCTTCTGTGCCATTTGTCATTTTTGTCTCCTTTTTCTTTGCTTTCTTCAATATTTTTCAGGCTCTCTCTCTGTCCAGATTTAATTCATTCTTACTATCCATTCTTTAATTTCCTTCATCTACCTGTGGCTTTTCATCTTTTCCTCACCCTTGTTCTCCCCATGCCCCTTCCTCTTATTCTCCAGTCTTTCTCTATTCCCCTTTTCCATCCAGCAGCTCTGCTTTCTCTCCCCATCCTTCCAGTGTCTCCCCTATTTCTTTCTGCATTCTTCCATCCAGCGTCTTCCCTCTTTCTTTCTTTCTGCATTCTTCCATCCAGCGTCTTCCCTCTTTCTCCCTATCCTTCCGTTTTCCCTCTCTCTCCCCATCCTTCCATCTGTTTTCCCTCTCTTTCCTCATCCTTCCATCTGTTTTTCCCTCTCTCCCCAATCCTTCCATCTGTGTTTTTCCCTCTCTCTCCCCATCCTTCCATCTGTTTTTCCCCTCTCCCCAATCCTTCCATCTGTTTTTCCCTCTTTCTCTCACTCCCCAATCCTTCCCTCTGTTGTTTTCCCTCTTTCTCTCTCTCCCCAGTCCTTCCCTTTGTTGTTTTCCCCTCTTTCTCTCTCTCCCCAATCCTTCCATCTGTTTTTCTCCTCTCTCCCCAATCCTTCCATCTGTTTTTCCCTCTCTCTCCCCATCCTTCCATCTGTTTTTCTCCTCTCTCCCCAATCCTTCCATCTGTTTTTCCCTCTCTCTCCCCATCCTTCCATCTGTTTTCCCTCTCTCTCCCCAATCCTTCCCTCTGTTGTTTTCCCTCTCTCTCTCTCCCCAATCCTTCCCTCTTTCTCCCCAATGCTTCCCTCTGTTGTTTTCCCTCTTTCTCTTTCTCCCCAATGCTTCCCTCTGTTGTTTTCCCTCTTTCTCTTTCTCCCCAATCCTTCCATCTGTTTTTCCCTCTTTCTCTCACTCCCCAATCCTTCCCTCTGTTGTTTTCCCTCTTTCTCTCTCTCCCCAGTCCTTCCCTTTGTTGTTTTCCCTCTTTCTCTCTCTCCCCAATCCTTCCATCTGTTTTTCCTCCTCTCTCCCCAATCCTTCCATCTGTTTTTCCCTCTCTCTCCCCATCCTTCCATCTGTTTTTCCCTCTGTTTTTCTCCTCTCTCCCCAATCCTTCCATCTGTTTTTCCCTCTCTCCCCATCCTTCCATCTGTTTTCCCTCTCTCTCCCCAATCCTTCCCTCTGTTGTTTTCCCTCTCTCTCTTTCTCTCTCTCCCCCAATCCTTCCCTCTGTTGTTTTCCCTCTCTCTTTCTCTCTCTCCCCCAATCCTTCCCTCTGTTGTTTTCCCTCTCTCTCTCTCTCCCCAATCCTTCCCTCTTTCTCCCCAATGCTTCCCTCTGTTGTTTTCCCTCTTTCTCTTTCTCCCCAATGCTTCCCTCTGTTGTTTTCCCTCTTTCTCTCTCTCCCCATCCTTCCATCTGTTTTTCCCTCTCTCTCCCCATCCTTCCATCTGTTTTCCCCTCTCTACCCAATCCTTCCCTCTGTTGGTTTCCCTCTCCCTGCCACGTTTCCCGCGGCACCAGCCCCCAGCGGCCGCTACACAAAGAAAAAGATTAAAAAAAAACTTCAAACCTGGCTGAAACGCAGCACCCTGGCACTGTAGACAGCCATTAGGCATTGGCTGTTGCCCCGCAGCCGCTCCTCCTCTTGCCTCTACGTCACTGCCCCTGGAGGAAGACCCCGGAGGAGCGCAGTGACGTAAGGCAAGAGGAGGAGCGGCTGCGGGGCAACAGCCAATGCCTAATGGCTGTCTACAGTGCCAGGGTGCTGCGTTTCAGCCAGGTTTGAAGTTTTTGTTTAATCTTTTTCTTTGTGTAGCGGCCGCTGCTGCTCAACAGGAGAAGCAGCAGCGGCCGGAAATGGGGGCTGGCACTGCGTCCGTCACGGGGCGGGGGGAGCAAAAAAAAAAAGGTGCCGGTACGCCGTACCGTTGCGTACCGGCACAAAAAAAGCACTGTGACTAAGTATCATAGAACATTCCCCAATGATCTTCAGCCTATATGAAATGGGTTTTTCAAGCCTTTTTAATGAGTCTGCCTGTCACGAGTTCCTTTATAGAAACCAGGATTATTGTATTTCCCAAACCTGGCAAGGACCTGACATCTGTGAGGTGGAGGCCCATTTCACTCATTAATGATGAGAGTGAAATTTTAGAAAAATATTATCCTATTGGATATCCAAAGTGTTAGGTATAATTATTCATCCAGATTAAAATAGTTTTATGAAATTCTGCTCCATGACGGATAACTCTAGGCTGTTCTATAATATTCTTGCTGTAACTGAATTCCAAACTTCTCTAGTGGTGGGAATAGCTTTGGACATTGATAAATCTTTTGATTGGGTAGAATGGTGGTATTTGTTTAAAGTCTTAGAATAATTTTGGAGTGAATAGTACTTTCACAGATGCCAAAGTAGTACACTCTCAACCATGCGCACGTTTATGTCAATAGAAATACATCATCAATACTTATCTTATCTAGAGGTACAAATCAGAGCTATCCTCTTTCTCCCCAATTATTTAACCTGGCATTAAAGCCCTTAGTTATAACCATTCAGCAGTCTACAGACATTCAAGGTATTCAGTGATGCTTTATGTCACTGTACCATTGATCCTAGCTTTGTTGTCCCATACAGAAGATTTTGCATCTACTTTGGGCTACAAAGTTAGTTGATAAAAAAACTGAGGGGCCCTTTTACTAAGCTGTGGTAAAAGGGGCCCTGCGCTAATGGTGGCAGCAGTTTTTGCCATGCACTGAGGCCCTTTTTACTACAGAAGGTAAAAAGGCCAAAAAAATGGCCATGCAGTAAGATTGCACTTACCGCATGGCCATGTGGGAGGAGAGCACTTACCGTCACCCACTGAGATGGTGGTAAGGGTTCCTGTGCCAACCTGGTGGTAACCGCCAGGTAATCCCCTGCAGAAATATTTTTCAAATATTTCCGCTAGAGCCAGAAATGATACATGCTGGGGGTGAAACTACCATTTGGGCCTGCAGTAGTTCCGATCTGAAGTGCGGTAAGCCTATGGTGGGCTTAATGCCGCTTAGTAAAAGGACCCATGAGTGTTTCCCTCTTAATGAGTATACCCATTCAGATCTTTTATAAAATACTTGGGAATTTGGTTCAGAAGAGCAATATAAGAGACAATAAATAAGAACATGGCAGTCCTCCTTAACAATGCGAAAGACCTTATTTTCCATTGGTAACCATTAAACTTGATTTAGTTGGGTAGATTGGAGACTATTAAAAGTAGCCCCCAAAATTAACTTTGTCCTGAACATGATCCCAACAGTCCAGCATCAGTATTTAAAGTATTAGAATGAATTATAATCAAGATTTTATGGAAGTACAAATTCTCCTGTGTAGCTGCATGGAAGTTGAAGCAATCAATGAACTGGAGTCAGTTATCTAATTTTCATCAGCTTTTATGTGATCTTCCTGTTAAGATATTGGGAACTATGGTTTCACCGATTTCCAAAGTCAGAGAAACCCACCTGGCTTATGTTTGAGGGCTGCCTTCTCCTCCCTCTTCTGTTATATCTCTTCCCAGTAATATCTCATCAAAAAGTAAATTACTCACTTTTTTCATTGTGATTCTTTCTGCTTTTAGAACACCAGAGAGCACGACTCATAGAAAACTGTGCTTGTCCCATAAAATGTCAATTTGAAATAATCCAAAAATTATAAGACAAAAATCTGATTAGTTGGAATGTTTGGCAACATAAAAAAAATTTGCCCATTGGACAGATGATATAAGGGAATCATTTAATATATTTTGAGTTTTCACAGTCTCTAGCTATATACATTTTCTTGTGGACTTTGGGACCAGGGCTGATTATTTGTTATATTGCTGCTGGTTCGTTCAATAAAGAAAGATTCAAATCTTTTCAAACATTTCAACAAGAATTTGATTTTCTAGCCAATCAATTTTATACTTGGCTTCAGCTCCAGCATGGAATAAAGCAGCTTATACCAGATTTTTCTGATCTATTTGAAAAGAGGTAATTAGAAACTGTGATTTTTAAAATAACATCCCTTCAAAAAACTTCTATATTCTCCTCAGGCTAGGAAACAAGATAAGGTGTATAAGGATGGAAAAGATCTGGGAAAAAGAAGTTGATGATTCTGTGTAAAAGAAAAAAAATGGGAAGAGGTCTTGCTCAAAGGTCCTAGATCAGGAGTGGGTAACCTCGATCCTTGAAGGTCGTATCTCACTTGGGTTTTCAGGACTTCCCCAATCCATTGTATGCGATCTATCTGCATACAATGGAGGAAGTGCATGCAAATAGATCTCATATATATTCATTGGGGAAATCCTGAAAACCTGACTGGGTTGTGGTTCTTGTGGACCGCGGTTGCTCACCCTTGTCCAGTGACCTTCCTAGGGGGGCTGACACCCGGGGCGGATCGCTGATGCACCCCGTCCCCCGGGTACAGCGCCCCCCCGGATGCAGTGTGACCCCCCCGGCAAAAGTACACCCCCCCCCGCAAAAGACCCCCCCCGCATGGGTGCATGCTGCTGGGGGGGGGGGGGTGCCGCGTGCGCCTGCCCGTTGTTTGTTCCATGCTCCCTCTGCCCCGGAACAGGATGTTTCGGGGCAGAGGGAGCATGGAACGAATGACGGACAGGTGCGCGTGGCACCCCCCCCCCCAGCGGTGTGCACCCGGGGCGGACTGCCCCCACCGCCCCCCTAGGAATGCCACTGCCCTTGTCCTAGACCATCTCTTTCAGCCTCCATGACGTGGCCTAGTGGTTAGGGTGGTGAACTTTGGTCCTGGGGAACTGAGGAACTGAGTTCGATTCCCACTTCAGGCACAGGCAGCTCCTTGTGACTCTGGGCAAGTCACTTAACTCTCCATTGCCCCAGGTACAAATAAGTACCTGTATACAATATGTAAGCCGCATTGAGCCTGCCATGAGTGGGAAAGCGCGGGGTACAAATGTAACAAAAAAAAACAATCATTGTTTTTCTATAGCACATAGCAGAGGTTCCAATCCAGTCCTTGGGACACACCTAGCAAGTCAGGTTATCAAGATATCCTTACTGAATATGCATGAGATTATTTGCATATATTGGTGGTAGTAGGCAGGCAAATAGCTCTCATGCGTTTTTGTTGTGGGTATGACTGGGTGTGTCTGAGGACTGGGCTGAGAACCCCTGCCATAGAGTTTAATGGACAATAGCAAAGCAAATGCGAACTAGTTACGAAGGTGCTACTTAGCTATGCTGGAGTTGCAATCAAGATGTTGGAATGCTCTTCCATTTACTTTATTACTGTTCAATGTCACAGACAATATGGCTTTTTGACAGTTGGCAGAACATTTCAGATGTATGACAACCAGATATCCAACTTATAAATTAGTAATTTGGAAGCAAATTGTAGTGTCAAATAAGATTTCTCGAGTTGATTCATTTTTATTTGATTTTTTTTACCATCCATATTAAAACTTGCAATTAATTATTGGAAGGATAGTTCAAAATTACATTTTGGGGCATGGTGGAATTGGATCAATCTCTTGTGGAAGTATGAAAATATTCTAGCTCTTAAGGGGTAAGAGCAGTGGCGTACCAAGGGGGGGCGGTCCGCCCCGGGTGTCAGTGGGTGGGGGGTGCTCCATTGCTGACTGCAGTCAGCCCTCATCTCCTCTCCATCCTGTGCCTTTAAAAAAAATCTGAAAAGCAGCATGGCAGGCAGCGCTTCGTGTCTGCCCTGCCTGCTTGTAAAAGAAAATGCTGGCAAAACCTCCTCGTCGACGTCACGTCGGGTCTTCCCTCACTGGGTCCCGCCCTCGCGGGGGGCGGGACCCAGTGAAGGAATACCCGACGCGACATCGTGACGTTGACAAAGAGATTTGCCGCTTTCTTTTACAAGCAGGCAGGGCAGACACGAAGCGCTGCCTGCCATGCTGCTTTTCAGATTTTTTTTAAAGCCCCGGATGGAGGCAGAAGATGAGGGTCGAGTTGGGGGGGGGGCTTAGATGGGCGAGGAGGACTGGGGAGGAGAGTTTCAGATGGGAGAAGGGGACTGGAGAGCGGGGCCTCAGATGGGAGAAGGGGACCGGGCTGGGGAGAAGGGGGTGGGGTCTCAGATGGGAGAAGGGGATGTGGGGAGGGGGTCTCAGATGGGAGGAGGGGACTGGGCTGGGGAGAAGGGGGTGGGGTCTCAGATGGGAGAAGGGGACTGGAGAGGGGGGTCTCAGATGGGAGAAGAGGGGAGAAGGAGACTGGGCTGGGGAGAAGGGGGTGGGGGTCTCAGATGGGAGAAGGGGACGTGGGGAGGGGGGTCTCAGATGGGAGAAGAGGGGAAAAGGGGACTGGGGTGGGGAGGGGGATCTCAGATGGGAGAAGAGGGGAGAAGGGGACGGGTGGGGAGAAGGGGGGTGGGGAAGGGGCCATGCGAGAAAATGGGAGCCATGCCTGAGGCTGGTGGGAAAATGGGTCTGGGGCTGAAAAGGGGTCCCTAATGCAAGGCATGTGAATGAAGGGGGCTGGAACTGGGGGCTGAAAAGGAGGGTAGGTGGGATAAGGGGGCTAGTACTGGAACTGGGGGCCGAAAAGGGGTAGGGGCTGAAGCTGAGGGGACTGGGGGCTGAAAAGGGGACAGGGAGAAGTGGCTGGGGCTGAAGCTCGGGACTGGTGAGAGAAAAGGGTACAGTACCTGTTAGAGATAAAAATTTAGCAAAATGGGAAAGGCTGAAATGCTTTATTATTACTTAACTGTTGGTTATGCTTTGCAACTTAATGTTTTAAAGTAAAAAGATTGAAACAAAAAAGGGTGGTGGATGCATATAATAGTTTCACACTGGAGGTGGTGGAGACAGAACTGAATCTGAATTCAAGAAAGCATGGGATAAGCATAGATTGTAGAGCTTATTAGTTAGTATGGCCGGGCAGGCAGGTTTGGCCATATGGTTTTTATCTGTTGACATTTTCTATATTTTTTTATTGAAAGGTTTTATTGAAAGTTTTTATTGAAAGTTTCAATAGAAATCAAACAAAATAAAACATTGTTTTATTTCTATTGATAACCTTAAGAGTGGACTAACACGGCTACCACACTCCTCTACATTAACATCCAAATAATAGAATAGGTAAACATCCAGAACTAAACATTAAAGTAAAATAATTCCATTTAAGAGGAAATATGAAGAAAAAGAGGGGCATAATCGAAAGGGACGCCCATGTTTTGTTGAGGACGTCCTCACAAAACGTCCCAATGGAGGGGCGGGGAAACCCGTATTATCGAAACAAGATGGACGTCCATCTTCATTTCAATAATATGGTCGGGGACGCCCAAATCTTGAAATTTTGGTCGTCCTTAGAGATGGTGATCCCTAGACTTGGTTGTTTCTGATTTTCGGCGATAATGGAAACCAAGGACGCCCATCTCAGAAACGACCAAATGCAAGCCCTTTGGTAATGGGAGGAGCCAGCATTTGTAGTGCACTGGTCTCCCTCACATGCCAGGACATCAACCGGGCACCCTAGGGGGCACTGCAGTGGAGTTCATAAAATGCTCCCAGGAACATAGCTCCCTTACCTTGTCTGCTGAGCCCCCCAACCCCCCCTAAAACCCAGTACCCATAACTGTACACCATTACCACAGCCCTTACTGTACACCACTACCATAGCCCTTACAGGTGAAGGGGGCACCTAGATGTGGGTACAGTGGGTTTCTGGTGGGTTTTGGAGGGCTCACTGTTTCCTCCACAAACATAACAGGTAGGGAGGGGGATGGGTCTGGGTCCGCCTGTCTGAAGTGCACTGCACCCACTAAAACTGCTCCAGGTACCTGCATACTGCTGTGATAGACCCGAGTATGACATCTGAAGCTGGCAAAAAATATTTTAAAAGACATTTTTTGAGGGTGAGAGGGGGTTGGTGACCACTGGGGGAGTAAGGGGTGGTCATCCCCGATTCTCTCTGGTGGTCATCTGGTCATTTTGGTCACCTTTTCATGCCTTGGTCTTAAGAAAAACAGGACCAGGTAAAGTTGTCCAAGTGCTCGTCAGGGATGCCCTTTTTTTCCATTATGGGTCGAGGATGTCCATGTGTTAGGCAAGCCCAAGTCCCGCCTCCAATATGCCCCCTTGAACTTTGGCTGTCCCTGCGACAGAAAGCAGTTGAGGATGTCCAAAATCGGCTTTCGATTATACCGATTTGGATGACCCTGGGAGAAGGACGCCCATCTTCCGATTTGTGTCGAAAGATGGGTGTCCTTTTCTTTCAAAAATGAGCCTGATAGTATCTTAAAGCCCACATCATTCTATATTTCTTTGTTTATGTATATAGATTACTAGGCCTAGAAATTAGTGTAAATATATATGCCCATGATGGTTGCAGTGAACTCACTGATCATTTTTACCACGTCTTGGTTTCAGTAAATATAAGGTTACATGTTATTTGTATTATCCTAATGGCAAAATATTACTGAAAACATATATGCGTTTTTGTATAGCCGTGTATACATGTCTAATGGTTAACCTTGTAGGTACCTTGCTTCTGGAATAATATAAATTCTATTGTTTTATCCTGATGTGTTCCTTAGCTCACAGTTTAAAGGGGTGGGTGCATTACCAAAATGTTTTATTTCAGTGCCAGCACCCCTCAAAAGTCTACTCAAGGGTAGGAATCTGTCATTATATAGTCAACACTCCAACCTGCAGGTACCATGCCTTGTCTGTGGATTTAAAAGTCACCACTGTTCTAGGTTTCCTAGCTACCAGCAGCTTTTAGAGCTATCAGCCAGGCAGCAACTTCTCAATATATTACAGTTTATTCAGGATCTCCTCAAGAGAACCAGTATATTCACTGTCTTTGCCAGCCACAGCAGCTGCAGCAAATCATATATGACTTTTACCAAATTGCTGGCTTCCTTTCAGTTTTGGGAGCTACAGACTGTACTTATATAGCTATCAGGCCACCTGCCAAGAAAGAGAGGCGCTATAAGACTAGGAAATCTTTCCACTCACTCAATATACAAGTTATTTGCGCTGCCAAAAAATTTATAATAGACAGTTGTACAATCTGCCCTGGCTCTTGCCAATCACTTCATCCTGGTATAATTGAATATCCAGGCATGCTTGGCCTCTAACACTTACCCTGACCTTGGTGAGCTCTTTAAGAATGGCCAAATAAAAATAGGATGGCTGCTTGATATATAAATGTTTTTTTCCAAGTGTTTTTTAAACTGCCCACCTTCCCATTGTTTTAACAATTTGCAACTCCATTGCAAGGCTTCTCACACATCAAGAAACTTCATGGAACAGCTAGGCTGTCACTCACAGTGCAGCTGACTCACTTTCATACCACTCTATCAGACTCCTCTAACCTCCACAGATGACTGAAAATGTCTCCTTAAGACCTGGCTCTTCACTCCTTTCTCATAACCAGAGATTCCAGCTGAGCAATGTTACAAAGAAATTCAACACATTACTAGAGCAATCCTTGGTGGAACATTTGGCACTTTGGCAGCATGTTTCAGATGCCTGGATGCTCTGGGGGCCATTTACTCTACCAGCAGATAAAGGCTGCCAAACCTTTGTGGCATGTTGCTTCCTATACACCGAGTAATGCAATATGGATGCCAGCTCTGAGTTTAATGATACTGAAGCAGACTCAGAGGAGGCCCTACACATGACACAGCAGCATCCTTGCCGTGTAAGAAACAGAGTAGTCAGCACATATTTCTGAAATACTCTTTTTTATTTGTACACTATATCCACCTCACCATCCATACGGTCTAATCACCACTTGCTAAACACTGGTGGCCTTGGTGGGAATCATCCTGAACAGCCCTGTTCAACTGTTCACAATGTCTAGGCAAATCATTATCACTGGCACTTCTTGAGGGAAGAAAGGAAAATTAAAATCCTGTTAAAACTGCTTTATACAAACATATTGAGCACTATGTCTTACACCCTATTCTTTCTCACATTTTTGAAACCACAAGCTAGGGGTCCTAGAAGAAGAAACCCATGGGAATAAGGACTGGGAGCTTGGAAGAAGACATCTCAGAATCACAGCAGAGGGCTGTCAGAAGTAACAGGATACTTGGGTATCTTAGGTGACAAAAAGGAGCTGGTAACACATAGGCTATAGGCAAAGTTATTTATTTATTCATAGCATTTCATAAACCACTATTCCAGAACAAACTCACAGCAATTAACAATCCAATAATTAAATGACTATCCTATACATATTCCTCACAACCCTACCCCTCCCCATTCCTCATAAACAAAATATTCCATCCAGAAGGTAATATACAAACCCATATTTAAAAAAAACAAAACAAACCCTAATTAACTAAGCAGCCATATCAATGAAGGGAGGGTGTACTAAGGATTCACCAGCAGATTGATAAAGAGGCTTTGGCCCCTCATTCCACTTATAACTGGCACCCAAACACTACCCAAATATCTTTGAAAAGAGCCAGGCTTTGACAGCCTTTCAATAAAACAGAAAATTCTGTTTCAACAGGAACTCCCTGGGGAGGGGGGAGAGGAGTGAGAGATTTGAGCAGGAAAGCCTTTCTGTTGGATTAGAAATTAGAGGAGGGAGAGGTCTGAGTAGGAGAGTCTTTATTTTGGATCAAGGGGGAAGGTCATGATTGCTTTAAGGCACTTCATTTGACAGTTCCCTTTGTCTGGGTACCAGCTAATATTCAGCTGGACCTAATTAGTGTCTTATCTGGTCCCACTGACTATTGGCCAAGACCTGGATGCCTGGATAAATGCCAGTGGCCAAGCATGCCCAAATATTCAATGCTGCTACCTGGATATGACCAGCTTCTTTTATTGTGCTCTGCCTTGAACCACGAGGTATAGGCGGAATATAAGTTATATTGTTATGTTATGCTTCACAGACGTGACATGACGTTGAACATCCAGGCCTAATTCAGCCTATGGCTGTTGGCGTTTAAAGGTCAGTCCTATCTTTATGTGGTTCGCCATAGCTGGTGGAATGCTGAATATTGCACTTAACCGGCTATAGTTTTGCCGGTTCCATAAACCCAAAACTTCAATGCCAGAGCCCAGACATGGCCTGGCATTGAATTTCCAGGTATAACACTGGCGGTGGTCAGCAAAATGCTGAATTCCACCAGCTGAATATCGACCCTTCTGTCACAGAACGCAAAAAGCATCAAAAGATGTGAGCTAATTAGGTAGGTATGGTCCATGGGTATCCACAAAGAAAGTGGAGGTACTAGAGGTAAAGACACCAATAATGTTTTAATGAAAATCCACAAAGAAAGGGCCCTGTTTACTAAACCGTGGTAGAGGCTCGCTAACATTTTTAGCTCATGCTAACTCTGTAGCTGCCTGTACTATGGGCGGCTACACGGTTAGCATGCGGTAATTTTTAGCACACGCTCAAAATGCTAGAGTACTTTAGTATTCCACAATGGAATAATTGTTTATTTGTTTTTATATTTATTGGTTGTACTATTGTCAGTTGTTATATATAATTTCTAATTTTATTGTTTGTAATCTGTTTTTCTATATTTTATGCTTAGATTCAATGACCTCTGAAGCAGGCATTTGTGCAGAAACATGAATCTGTGCCGGGTCTTCTGCATGTGCATGTACTGTCCCTTTGTGGATTTTTATAGCAATTGGACTGATGTTGTTTGCCTATCGTTTAATGGAAGTGTTTTTCTTTGTGGATTTTCATTAAAACATTATTGGTGCTTTTACCTCTAGTGCCTCCTCTTTCTTCCATCCCTACTCTAGAAGCTCTTTGTGCATTTCTAAGTAGGGCATTTTGCCTCTGTATCTTTGGTGAGTTATTTAGGACCATGTCTGACCAAATTTTCTGTTGTTTACAGCTATGTGAATGTATCTCTTTATTCTCTGCAACTCTATTCTCTTCCTCAAGTGCCAATACCATAAGCAGGTTTGAAACATGAAGGCATGCACTTTCTGTATCTCATGTTTCCAGTGGCGTACCTAGGGTATTTGACACCCGGGGCAGGCCATTTTCCCCTCCAAAATCCAGTACTAGGCATACCGAGAATACAAAACACTCAGGACCTACACAGCGATTCTACCATACCATAAGCAGTAATTTCTACGAGTCACACAAGGAAAATGAAAGCATCTTAAACACTACAGTGAGCACTAGAACATCAATTCACCTATTGTAAAACGAAACCAGACAGAATAGTACGGATCGTCGATCCAGCACAGTCAATGCCAACTGAAAGCCATGTCTTTTTCACAAACACAGATACACCCTAATCCACTATAGAATAAGTAATCAAACTTTCTATTTAGACAAAAATTAAACTGAACCCCCAAGATACCAGATTCTGCATACAATGCAACACACCACAGAAACAGAAAATGTCCCTTAGTACTGTGCAAAACATAAAGACAGCAGATGTAAATTTGGAAAAAAATATCAAATACCAATAACCACTTTACAAATTAACAAATAGAAATAAAACAAATATAAAAAATAAAATACCATTTTATTGTACTAATACATTTAGCTTTCAGAGGCCAAAACCTCCTTCCTCAGGTCAATACAGTATAGTGCTGTTACAGTATCCTATCCTAATCTGAGGAAGGGGGTTTTGTTCTCCGAAAATTAGTCAAAATGTATTAAAATTAGTCCAATAAAAAGATTACCTTATTTCCATGTTCTATTTATAAACATTTATTAACATAGCTACAATACTACTTTATCCTAAAGCAAAAAAAAAAATATATATATATATATATATAATTTACAGTTTGTTGTCTCTGGTTTCTGCTTTCCTCATCTTCTTTTCACTGTCTCCCTTCTGTCCTTGCTCTCTCCCTGCCATCCAGTGTCTGCTTTCTATCTCTCCCTGCCCCTGCCATCCAGTGTCTACCCTCTCTCTCCCTTCAATCTAGTGTCTGCCCTCTATCTCTGCCCCTTCCATCCACTATATTCCCCTGTCTGCCCTCTCTCTCTCTCCCTCTTCCATCCACTGGCTGCCCTTTCTCTCCCTTCCATCCACTGTCTGCCCTTTCTCTTTGCCCCTTTGATCCACCATTTGCCCTCCCTCTCCCATCCATCCAGGGTCTGCCCTCCCTCTCTCTCCTCCTTCCATCCAGGATATGTCCCTTCTCTCTCTGCCCCCTCTTTTCGGCCCCCAGTTCCAGCCCCATTATCCTACCTGCCCCTAGTTTCAACCCTAACCCATGTCTCTCACCTGCCCCCCCTGTTCAGCCCCACTATCCCACCAGTCCCCAGTTTCAACCCCAGCCCTTTTCTCCCACCAGTCCCGAGCTTTAGCCCCAACCACTTCTCCCTGTCCCCTTTTCAGCCCCAGTTCCAGTACTAGCCCCCTTATCCCACCTACCCTCTTCAGCCCCAAGTCTCCTTCATGTACCTGCTTTGCATTAGGGTCCCCCTTTTCAGCTCCAGCCCCATTCTCCCACCTGCCCCTACCATGGCCCCATTCTCCCACCTGCCCCCTTCTCAGACCCCAGTTCCAGCTCCATCCCCCTTCTCCCGTATAAGCCCCCCCGACCCAGTTCCCACCTGCCTACCCTCAGCTCCCCTCTCTCTGCCACCCGGCCCTCTGCATTTTAAAAATCTCTCAATCAGCAGCGCAGCGCCAGCGTCTAGCATC
This sequence comes from Microcaecilia unicolor, assembly GCF_901765095.1. Classification (NCBI taxonomy): domain Eukaryota; kingdom Metazoa; phylum Chordata; class Amphibia; order Gymnophiona; family Siphonopidae; genus Microcaecilia; species Microcaecilia unicolor. The sequence goes on along the minus strand of NC_044032.1, from coordinate 107,592,976 downwards.
TGCCTGTAAAAAAACCAGATCACCTCGTCGGGCCTTCCCTCACTGTGTCCCGCCCTCGCGGAAATAGGAAGTTACATCAGAGGAGAGCGGGACACAGTGAGGGAAGGCTCGACAAGGCAATCCACTTCTTTTACAGGCAGACGCGAGGCGCTGCACCGCCAATTCCGAGATTGTTAAAATGCAAGGGGCCGGGTGGCAGAGAGAAGGGAGCTGTTGAGGGAGTTGAGGGTAGGCAGGTGGGGACTGCAGCGCCAGCGGCCTTTGGGTGTGAGCAGCGGGAGCACAGCACCCCCCCCTCGTGCTTATACCCGGGGTGGACCGCCCCCACCGCCTCGCCCTTGGTACGCCACTTCATGTTTCAAATGTGTTTGCAATTCTGGTAGCTAAGGAACAGAACAGAATAGAGGGGAGTGAAGGAAATAAGCTCCTTCCATTGTGGAGAGGACCGTAGGCATTCTGAAAATCTACACGCACAGTTAGAAAGTACACCTGCTCTGCCCCTAACTTAGGTGCTGGCATTTACACAAAGTTTTACTTAGTGTAAATGGATGTGCCTAGAATTAGGCGCAGGCATGGCCGCTAGGCATATTCTATAAACTGTGCCTAAATCTAGGCATACTTTATAGACTACGACTAGGTGTATTTTTTTCGGCGCTGATTTTCTGGCGCCATATATAGAATCTGTACATCCATTTAACCTCTTATATTTGTATTCCACTCTCACTACTCCACAGAGTTCTCAGGGCTCACAGGGTTGACACCAGGGACATTTTCACACTGACTGCAGCAGCCTCAGTTCTAGGTGGCTATGCAGGTAAGTCACCAGACCGGAAGTCCTGGTAACCTCTATATATATTCATATTAATGTTTCACTTTCTTGCTCCCAGTGCCTTTCCCAACTGGCTTAGGATTCCAGTCACTTGCAGGGCTGGGACTGAAATGCAGAAGGATAGTCCAAGCTTTCCAATCTGCAATTCATTTTTATTATTATTTTATTTTTCACTATAGAAGCCTAGTCTGTTTATCAGTCTCACTCTCTCTCTGAGGCTTGTGGGAGTGGGGAGAACTTATTGGGAATGATGTGGTTCTTGTTTTCGTAGTTTTTATTTTTTCCTTTATTTTCAATTCTCTACTTTTTTCTTAGCTTTTCTTGTATTTAATGTGATTAGGCCCATTATAGCCTACTTCAAGAGGGTGGGGGGGGGGGGGGGGGTGTGAAGCCATCTTTTTTATTTTTGACCAGTTTGCTTCATCCTGCTTCGTGAAATTTCCAGATCAAATGGACAGTGGTATGAGCTTCCATTCAGAACAATGCATGGGTTTTGCCCATTTCTAAACCACCCCTAAAAGTCTGTCCCACCTACTACAGAAGTCCTTGAGCATAACTACAAGTAGTGCCTCCTTTCAAAATCTGATATACATGCCCTTTGATTATGGCAGCTAGGTCTCGCTATTCAACAATTCCTGAGATGACTTCTGTCCCATCAGGGTCTGTAAATGCTGTGTCCGCTGCTCTCCCCCTCTCCCCCCTGCCAGTCAATAGGGCACAAGCCAGGGTTAGGAAAAGAACCTCAATTTCCCAAATGACAGCTGTGGCCAAATTTAAATAGGGTCGGCTTCACATAGACAGAGAACAGAAGAAAAACTATAATGAATTTGACTGACTTGCAAGCACTGAGTCGGAGTCATGTCTAGAAAGAATGTGGATGTGGTAGTCTGTGTCTTGGCGGCTGACAAAGTGGTGAGATATAAAAATATTATGCGTCAGTCTAATAGTTGGAGTGTCTGAGAGCTCAGAGTCCTTGGCAAACAAAGGAGACCATGGTTCAACATGTTTAATATTCAAAGTTCTTTCTTACAGTGGTCCACTTTTCCAAAGCAATGAGCTGTTAGCAGGGGATCTGGCTCATTCTGTAAAACTGACCAGCTCTGTTAGATTACTTCCATTTGGCAGCAAATCACCTGAAGTTAAACATGTAATGTCATTCAGAAGACAGATTTTCATGGTTCTACATAATGTAAACAAGATACAATATTTCTTTGCTATTCAACACTGGGACTTATGACTAGATTCAGACAGCCAAAGTTTATAATAATGACTTCAGAAAAATGGAAAACAGGGAAACAAAATCTCCAGTGGCCCACACCAGCTTCCCTGAATAGTATTTCAAGTGGCAATGCTATGCAAAAGAACCTGGGTTTGATTCTCAAGTTAGAACTTGTGCTCCATGGATGAGTAAGGCTGGGAATGCTGTGCCCCCAGAGGGAGTCTCAGTTGTGACACCTAATAGCTGAACTTTAGTCAAGTTCCAGAAGTAATCTTCCTGCAGTGTTTGTTAGTGCTTTCAGAGCTGGCTTTTTAGACTATACCTTACATATTTGCATTGCTATCCAGATTTGTGATCCAGACTCCGCCCATCTTTCCCGGCCCAGCTTGTTGCACAGGTGACATCACATGCCACCTAGTTTAGTTCCATCAGAGCAGCATTCGTGCCTTGTAACTCTTTCTGTAATGTTTGTAAGTGCTTTCAGAGCTGCCTTTTAGACTGTGCCTTATCTGTTTTAAAAATTTTCTCCTTTCCACCCGCAGATTTGTGATCCAGACTAGACCCAGCTGTCCTGGCACAGCTTATTGTCCAAGTTATGTCATATGCCATCTATTTTAGTTCCATCAGAGCAGCGTTCTTGCACCAGTGGCAAGTGCTGTGGATGCACACTGAAGGAGTACACCCAAGGAGGCAGTGCTCCTTGGGCAAGCACTTTAAGGGGTGACTCCTGGGCAACTCTAGTTATACTCTCATTACCATGCTGTCATTCTCAAATTTTCCGGTCTTCTTTTAGGTGATTTGATGCTACGATTTTTGTTCGCTGTCTTTTATCTCTTCTTTTCTATCTTTTCATGATGCTTTCCTTCCCTATCCCTTCTTTTTGGGGACACCATTCCTTTTCAACTGTTCATTTTCCTCATCCCTGTACCCTTCTGCCTTGTATCCCTTCCTCTAATCTCTCCTTCCCTCCACATTGTATCTCATCTCAGGTCCCAGTTTACCTAATAAACTGATTCCTTAAATCAGTCCTTCTTTGCTCTTCCCCTCCTTCGTAATGGGGAAGAGGCAGTACTTTCCCAATGTTTGCAACTCAGTGCTAATGGAAAAATTAATGTGTTATAGAGCAGAGATGGGATACACCCTCCACGAGACGTCACAGAGAAACAACACAGGAACAAGGGGCGACAAAATGGCTTCCAGCCTGGGATGATTTATTCAGAATTTCTTTATTTATAAAGTACCAGTAGAATGACCCGACATGGGTTCATGTTTTCAGATGGTGATGTTTGAACCTGGTGCATCAAATAAACATTTCAAGGTAATAAATTGCTCTTGATGTATGATGTAGTCTCTCACAAAACAGCTCTGAAAGCTCTGTACATCATACAGTTCATTTGATGCACCTTAGTGAGCCGCTTTGTATTCAGAGAAGATCCCATGGATGGCTTCTTCTCTCAGAGTGGTACAAAGGAACTGAATATGTTGACTGAAAAGGCTGTAATACCACAAAGTAGCAGCTTCTCCCCCTGATCAATTATCTTTTCTTGTGTTATAAGGAATACTTTCTTTGTGTATTGTTGAATCTCTCTGAAATATCCAAGGGAGATACAGTAGATGTCTGGCATAACCTAACCACCAAAAATATAACTGTGCTCTGTATCTGGATTTAAACTAACTTTATGCTATAACCTTATTTTGATGCAAACATAACTGTAGACACAGCTTCAGTCAAATACAAGTACAGTGCAATCTGCTTAACTGCAAGGGTCTGGGACCAAAGAAATGCATGCAGTTAACCGGAGCGTGCGCTTAGCCGCTGTGACCCAAAGAAGCTTTGTGACCCAAAGAAGCTTGACATCTGATAAACATATGTACAGTACTGTTTATTATTATTCATACAGTATACAGTCTCCGTTAACTGACATTAGGCTTATTTGATGTAATCAGTTATAGTCCTCTGTACACTATTGGGTCTGTTAGCTCCATAGACTACGTCTGCCAGACGGTAAAAACTGTCATAGCACTGACATCCAGTGGCCTCCAAATAGGCCTGCACAGTGTTGAGACTCTCCAGCACTCTTGCAAAAGTGACAGGAGAAGGTTGTTGAATTTCGTCAGCATGTGCCTCGCTGCTCATTTCATCATCTGTTTCATCATCAGCCATTGTTGCCTGTGTGTAGGCGCATATCTTGACACCAGTGCTGTCTTCAGCTGTTTGTAGATCGTAATCGACAGCTACATAGCAATGAAACTCCTCTTCAGTAACACCGGCTGGGATGTCAATAACCTGTTCATCTGACGCGTTTGCAACAGCTGCATCTGTTTCGTCCCTCTCCACATCCTTAATAAAACTTGCCTGCTTGTAGCAGTTCACAATGGTTGCCTGTGTAACATGATTCCAGGCTTCTTTCTGCATATGTAGGGAATCCAACAGTGATAGATTATGAGCCAGTTCAACAGCACGTTAATCCTTGCCAGTCTGGTCATCCATAACGCTCATCAGATGACGTAGCACAAGAGCCCGATAATGTTGTTTGAAATTGGCTATTATGCCCTGATCCATGGGTTGGGTCAGAGAGGTAGTGTTTGGTGGCAGGAAGACCACCTTGACGTTAGACAACCTAACATCATCCCTGTGTGCAGCACAATTATCACAAAGCAACAACATCTGATGCTTTTGTGACCGCATTCTAGTGTCTAACTTCTTTAGCCACTGCTTCCAAATTTCCCCAGTCATCCATGAATTTGTGTTAGCCTCGTATGACACAGGAAGTCGCTTAACTTTCTTGAAGCAACGGGACTGTTTGCTCTTTCCAATGACGAGGGGTTCCAACTTCTCACTCCCATCTATTTTGCAGCAAAGGAGGATCGTCAGTCGTTCCTTTGACGTTTTACCTCCAGTAGTTTCGGCATGTTTGAATGCAAGCATTCCATCAGGAATCGCTCGCCAGTAGAGACCGTTTTTGTCAGCAATGAAAATGTCATGAGGTGCAAACTCATTCAAGATGGTAGGAAGAACTGAAATAACCCAATTTTCAGCACCAAAGCCATCAGCGTCTTGTTTCTCACCATGCTGTTTCTTGAATTTTATGTTGTTCCTCTCCTTCCATCTTTCCAACCATCCAACAGTGGCTTTGAATTCAGTTAGTCCAAGACTTTCATCTAGTTGATTAGCTTTCTCCATAAGCAGTGGACCACTGACAGGAAACTGTCTGCTCCTGACTTGAGAAAACCACCGAAGAAGAGCATCTTCTACATCCTCAGCTTTTCCCGCCCGTTTACGTTTCTGGGGTGGATTTGTATTGTTTTGCCAGTCTTCCAGAAGCTGGTCTTTCTGCTTCAAGATACGTGAAATTTGACTGGGATTGACACCATATTCTTTAGCAATAGATGCTTGACTTTGTTTTCTTATTTTTTAAGAACTTCTATTCGTTCAGCCAGTGTTAAAGTCTAACAGTTGTGCGACGACGATGACGACTCCAGTGTACACTCTAACAACATTCTTTCGCTTCTTCTGCCTGTGGCAGTTAACCAACAAGATTTAAAATTTACCGCCCCTTTCTCACGCGCCAATCGGCTTCCATATTCCTCGCGTGCGCTTATGCGGAGTCTTTCCTGCAGAGGAGTGGTCTTAAACCATGCATATAAGCGAATCTTGCACTTATCAATGGTGCGCTAAACCGAAGTTTGTCCCCATAGAAATTGATGGTGCCAAAAATGAGACCGAAGTACGGCATGCAGTTAAACAGAGCATGCGCTTATCCGACGTGCATTTAAATGGAGTGCACTGTATATATATATATATATATATATATATATATATATATATATATATATATATATGAGAGAGAGAGAGAGAAATATGTTGCTTGGTTCTCTTAATCCATAATTCCAAGTCTAAGATAGTACTATATTTCAAATATCTCCTAGGATGAAAAAATATGAAAGAAAGTGGCATCAGTGATGCTAATCATTATATGCCAGGCTTCTCCAACCTTTCTCTATCGGGGGCCAGTTTGGATTAGGTGGTATATCAAATACTTAATAAACATAAACATAGATTTTGTTATGTTCAGAGGGACAAAATACACACACACATGTGCACTCACACTCTCTTTTTGAGAATCACACACTCACATACTCTCTGGGGAAATCCAATCTCTTTCTGTCTCATATACTCCCCCCCCCCCCCACAGCCTTCAACCCATCCCTCTCTCTCTCATGTACTCTCCCCAGCCTTCTCTCTCTTTGTCTCATGTACTCCCCCAGCCTTCACCCAGTCTTTTTCTCTTTCATATACTCCCCCTAGCCTTCACCCCATCCTCTCTCTCTCATGTACTCCTCTCAGCCTTTACCCCATCTCTCTCTCTCTCATGTACTCCCCCAGCCTTCACCCCATCTCTCTCTCTCATGTACTCCCCAGCCTTCACCCAGTCGTGTACCCTCCCCCCCAGCATGTAGTTTTGCTAGCTTCTGTTCTACTGCTCTAGGTCTTTGACTACCTTTGTGCATTGGGCTCTGAATAAATTAGTTTAGTGAAGGTTTGGAAACCTGTTTTTCTCTCTCATATATCCCCCTACCCCAGTCTTCACCCAGTCTCTCTTTTTCTCTCTCATGTCCCCCTGCCCAAGCCTTCATCCAATCTTTTTCATTTTTTCTCATGTCCACTCCCCTAAGGCTTCACGAAATCTGCTTCTCTCATGTCACCCACCCCTTAGCCTTCACCCAATCTTTGTCTCTCTTTCTCATGCCCCCGCCCAGTCTTTTTCTACTCACCTGGCTCCAGTGGCAGAAGCTCAACAATATAATTTCTTCCTCCGCCATAACTTGGCTGTCTACAAACTTGAGCCATACGGTGTGGGAAGTTCAGGTTGGTCTCGTGGTTTCAAGTACTGAGACTTGAAAACACGAGACCAACCCAAACTTCTGGCACCAAGTGGCTCAATCTTGCAGATAGCCAAGTTGCGGCGAGGGAAGCAAGAATCCCACTGAGCCAGGTAAAAGCTCTTGGCGGGCCAGGTTTTGGATTGGTTAACATGTGCCTGCTGTTAACCAATCCCCTTTCTATAATGTAGTCCATTGTACTTCCACATCCATTCCTGCAAATTCAACCAACCTGACTGTAAAAATCCAATATTGTTTTCTGTTAAACCATTGTTTATCCCTATTCCCCCCTCACTGGCTCTGACACCTTTCAGATTGTGATAAGTCTTCATTTGATGTCATCCAAATAAAATACCATTCTGTAAAAAATCAACAGTGAAAACAGCACTGATAATTCATGTAAATAAATTAGGGCAAACTTAGTGGCACTTTGTCCTAACAAACAAATTGTGAGATAATGCAACTCAGATGTATTTTTGAAAATGAATGTTGATTTTACAGTATTTGCTGCCTCAGCTTTGTTTTCATTTTTTGTTTTGGGACTCATAGTTATAAATTGTATACATACAGAAAAGAAAAAAATAGATTATACTCACTTTATTTGATGAACTTACATGGAGGCTGATGAATGATTACATTTACCACATAAGACAGTATTTAATTATCTGTAGTTGCAGTGGTAAGTTTTTGCTGACAGTCCCTATTATTTATATGAATTATCAGTGCTGTTTTCATTGTTGATTTATTGCAGAGCAGTTTTGGCATGTTCACAGTTGTGTTCAAAATATTTAGGGGATTTTTTGCCCTAATAATACAATTTTAAAAAACCCATCATTCAAATACCTCTGCCACATCTTGATGTATTAAAACCAGGTAGACTGATACAAATATATAACCCAACACCAGTGCTGTATCTGAATCCAAGAACGCTGGAGACAGACACAGAAGACAGTGGCAGGAATAAGGTTGGAAAGCTGTACTATTTCAAACAATCCATATTTCACTTCTTCAAGAGCAGAGACAGAACAGCAAATAAAGGAAGTATAACGGAGGGGGGGGGGTGGAATTCATCAAGCAGCGTTATAGCCTTAATGCATCTTAATGCACGTTAAATAAATTAGTGCGCACTAAATGCTAAAAACCTATAAGTATAGAATGGCCTTTTATCATTTAGTGTGCATTAATTCCTTTAATATGCATTAAGGGGTCCTTTTACAAAGGTGCACTGAAAATGGCCTGCGGTAGTGTAGGCACGGGTTTTGGACGCACGCAGAATCATTTTTCAGCGCACCTGTAAAAAAATGCCTTTTTTTTGCCAAAAATGGACGTGGCAAAATCAAAATTGCTGCACATCCATTTTGGGTCTGAGACTTCACCTCCAGATATAGATCTAGCGGTAAAGAATTTGGGCGGTAATGACCTATGCGCGTCAGATACCACTTGGTGTGTGTCCGCTAAGCGCACCAGAAAATAAAAAATATTTTGCGGACGTTCGCCAAAATTGAAATTACCACAAGGGCGATGCAGTAACCGGGCGGTAATTCCAATTTGGCGCGCATAGGCACCAACACGGCTTAGTAAAAGGGGCCCTATGTCCATAATGTCACTTGATGAATTCCCTCCTTAGTGACACTGCAAGCCAGAGGATAGTTGGTTTGAAATGAGGTCATACTCTTTCCTAATAAAAATCCTGCTGTTTTACAGTATCTTTTTCCAAGAACTTTGTAGACTCATTCTGTGCCTATGACCAGGGGCATAGCTACTTGGGGCCACGGGGGCATGGGCCACCGTAGATTTGACCCTGGCCCCCCCTGCAGCCAACGCTCCCCCGCCGGGTACCTTTGGTGGCGGGGGTCCACAATCCCCGCCAGCCGAGGTCTTCTTCTCTGGCGCGGCGGCGTTGCTGATCTGCAAGGGCAGGCTTCTGTTTCTGTGAGTCTGACGCCCTTAACATACGTGCAGGACGTCAGACTCACAGAAACAGAAGCCTGCCCTTGCAGTTCAGCAACTCGGCCATGCCGGAGAAGAGGACTTCGGCTGGCAGGGGTTGAGTTCCCCTGCCAGCAAAGGTACCCGACGGTGGGGGAGGGTTGGTGGCGGCTGGAAGAGGGGGTCGAAAGGGTTGGCGCTGGGGGCATCAAAGGTGGTGGCGGTGGGAGGTCAAAAATGGTGGTCATGGTGGGGGGTTAAAAATGGCAGGGGGAAGTTGGCGGTGCCGGTGGTTAAAATGTGCCCCCTCACCTCAGGCTCTGGACCCCCCTCCCATTAAAGTCTGGCTACGCCCCTGCCTATGACTAAAGACCATGATTAATGAGCCCATAGTAAACTATTTTAGCTACCAGAGAAAGATGATAGGACCATGCTGTGACATGAATCTCAAGCATATACAGATGTTACAAGCCTAAGCAACATAGATATGTCTGATCACTTCTCCCAAAATCCAATCTTTTCAACTAATTACTCCTACATATAATATATGTAACAATATACAGTGATTACAGCTAAACTTTTAGAGAACTTAAGTTACCAACAAAATTAAAGTAAAAAAAATGTTTTTCTAGTAGTTTTAAAAGGAATCCATTCAGAGCAGAATAACACTATCATACTTATACCTGCAAGGCCTGTGAGAATGCAGTTGCATAATAAAATGTATTCAACTAACCACCACAGGAAATTAGGCATTTGTTCAGGTACTAAATATGGTTTGAACTCACCAGTCTTGTTGAGCTTAACTAGGAAGTATAGACATCCTAGTGCATTTGCAACAAGTACTACACGCCCAGTCAACTAGTCTTTGATAGATTTCTTTTCAATTAACTTTTAAAAATCATATTATTAATATATATGTCACCATCACAATGAGCCTCTTTTACAAAGCCGCGCTAGAAATTCCTGAACTGTAAATGAGAGGAATTTCATATGGGCTTCCTCTCATTTGCCGTGTGGCTTTGTAAAAGAAGCCCAATATTTGTAAATGGTACAATGTCAAGCGCTTGTAAATAAATATGTAGCATTCATCATCCAGCATAACACATAAACATGACATCTAAAATCACTCAGGGGCCCTTTTACTAAGCCCCATAGGCAGCTACGTGCACCCAACATGCATCAATTTTGAGGTACCACCTGGCTACCACGTGGCCCTTGCAATAATTTCGTTTTTGATATGCATCCGCTAGGTGCACTAGAAAATATTTGTATTTTCTGGCATGCGGGTAGTAATCGTCATTCTAGGTGCGTAGACCATTACCGTCCGGTTACTGTGTGAGACCTTACCGCTAGGTCAATGACTGGTGGTAAGGTCTCGGACCCAAAATGGACGCACGGCAATTTTCGTTTTGCCACATGTCCATTTTCTGCTAAAATCTTTTCAAAAGTGCACTGAAAAGTGGATCTGCATGCGCCTAACTACGCGTCTACACTACCGCAGGCCATTTTTCAGCGCGCCTTTGTAAAAGGGCCCCTTAGTAAAACAATAGCTTTTGTTTTATAAATCCTCTCTCTTCAGCAGGACTAATATTCCACATTCTCCAATCTAGTTATGTGCTGTGGAATGACAAGAACTGGCTTTGGAATGTGTGATGAACGATCTGCTCCAGGTGATGCACATGGGTGATCTTGAAAAGTTGTCAATCATAGGTTTTCTAACAGTCCTGTTGTTCCTGAAGGCTTACCTGCTCAGTTCAGTGGAATTGCTGGAATTAACAGGATCATCTGATTTTGTGTCCATTTGCTCTTCTTGGTTTGATCTGAGTAAGTGATGATATGAACTTGTTTGCAGCCATTGTTTGTATAGAAGAGTCAGTATTATCACCATAATGGTCTGAACTTGTAGATTCATACAGGCATCTGAGAGTCACTGAAACTATGAACTGGATAAGGAACCGTAGTCTGCAGTTAAAGCCCCTTAGCAAGACAACATTACTCTTGTTTAGCATAGGGAAACAACCCTTGCAACTCAGAGGTCCTTTTACTAAGGTGTGCAGATAAATGGGCTGCGCTAGTGTAGGCGCATGTTTTAGGCGCGCGCAGATCCATTTTTCAGCGCACCTGTAAAAAAGGCCTTTTTTATTTTGCCAAAATAGATGTGCGGCAAAATAAAAATTGGCACGCATACATTTTAGGTCTGAGACCTTACCCCCACCCATTGACTTAGCGGTAAGGTCTCACGCAGTAATCGTCTACATGTGTAGAATAATGATTACCGCCCAGTTTCTGCTGTGCGCCAGAAAATAAAAATTATTTTCCGGCACGCGTAGCAGACACGCATAAAAAATGAAATTACCACCCAGGCCACATGGTAGCCAGGCGGTAACTCCGAATTGACACGCATTGGGTGTGCGTAGGCACCTACGCAGCTTAGTAAATGGGCCCCTCAATTTCTAAGTGCCCCTGCAATAAGTGATATAGCTACTATTGTGGTGTTTTTAGTTAAGGAATGGAATGCGATTTTATGCGATCAGAACAATTAGCACCACAGTTTTTTTATATAGCTAAACAGTAGAAAATTAAACTAACTGCACATTGATCTCAAGAGTTTTAGCACTAATTCATTTTTAAACTGATTCCTTCCAACAGAACACTTCTCTCTCTATATAAAACACACCGCCAACGTTCTATGAGGCAAACTTACCCAGCATTCCAAGTTAAGTTGGTATGGTCCAGATCAGTTTTCCACCATGAGTGCTTGCCCCGCCCATGCGTCACAACGTGATAACGTTCGGGGCGGGGCAATGACACAACGAATCCCCAGTTCCACCACCCTCCGACGCTCCACCCCCCGATGCACACAGAAAAACAGCGACCTCCGCAGATCCTCCCCCCCCCCCCCCCACGGAGTGCCGTCCGAACAGCTGATCTGCCGCAATCAACATGGAGGGTAAGTCCAGCAACAAGGGGAGGGGGATGGTAAGGAAAGCGCCTTGCTAGTGCCCGTTTCATTGACCTCAGAAACGGGCCTTTCTTACTAGTTAGACTATAAATAGAACTGAAAAATTGGTGCTGAAAAAATAACACACTATTCTTTTTTTTTTATATATTTTATTTATTAAATTTTTACAGTTTACTTCAATCACAAATCTTGAGTTCAGAAAAAGATGATTATTAGCATTTCAGCTGAAACTCAATGCAGAAAACCCCCCACTGCCTAATACTCACCTCTCAGCACAACATGAACAAATTCACCACCATAAACACACCTAAACTGAATCTTCCAATCTCAGACACCTTAAAAACCCTTGGAGTCACAATTGACTGACACCCAACACTTGAGAACCATGCGAAAAACACAACCAAGAAGATGTTCCACTCAATGTGGAAATTAAAAAAGAGTAAGACCTTTCTTCCCAAGGATCGTCTTCTGTAACCTGGTGCAATCAATGGTACTCAGCCATCTAGGCTATTGCAACGCACTATACGCTGGCTGCAAAGAGCAAATAATCAAGAAACTCCAAACAGCCCAGAACACTGCAGCCAGACTCATATTCGGTAAAACAAAATATGAAAGTGCTCAACCCCTACGAGAAAAGCTACACTAGCTCCCAATCAAAGAACGCATCATGTTCAAGATATGCTCCCTAGTTCACAAAATAATTCATGGGGATGCACCAGCCTACATGTCAGACCTGATAGACCTACCACCCAGGAATGCCAAAAACTCATCCCGCACATTCCTCAACCTTCACTTCCCCAACTGCAAAGGTCTAAAATACAAACTAACGCATGCGTCAACCTTTTCCTACCTGAGCACACAATTTTGGAACGCGCTGCCGCGCAATTTATGAACTTACTAACTTCTGCAAACTACTGAAGACCCATCTCTTTAACAAGACATACCACAAAGACCAACAAATGTAAACCTCTCTACATATATCCAGAAAAGACTTAGTATATCTGCTTGTTAGACTACTATCTTGTCTTATCATAATCATGTCACCCAAGATCTGTCTGTAATACTAAATATCTATCTTATCATGTATTTCCATTATTCATGATGTATTGTAAGCCACATTGAGCCTGCAAAGAGGTGGGAAAATGTGGGATACAAATGCAATAAATAAATAAATAAATAAATAAAATACATAATCAAGAGGAAAATAGTATATATTACATAGTTAATCAAATTATTGTCTATTTACTCATCTTTAGTCCACAATTACGGGGCAACATAATATTTTTAAGGAAATTAGAAATATTAGAATAGAATTAAACTTCTAATTCCAGAATAAGGCGGCTGATAAGAGCGACCAGGTGTATTTATATTAATTACAGAGTTGAAGTTGTTATAGCCCTTGGTAATGGCAAAGGTGTATCCATCAGTTTAGCTTCCAGAAAAATATTTAGCTGTTTAGCCTCAAAAATACATATTTAACAGAATTTAACTTTATTACACACTTGAAAGGAAAGTTCAGCCAAAATAGAGAACCGAGTTGCAATGCCTTCAGCCGCAATTTCAGAAATTCTTGTCTTTTCTTTTGTGTAGTTCTAGAGACATCAGGATACATTCTTATTTTGCAATTCAAGAAATCTTGTCCTCTATGTAGAAAATATTAAGTATCCAGTCTCTATCAGGTTGTAATATAAATGTCACTTTAAGTGTAGCAGTTATCAATCCCACTTTATCATCTTCAATTATTTGAGTCAAATTCATATCTAAAGTTTCTGTTGGAACAACCACATTCTCTCCATGTTTGAGTTCCTTCTTCCGAAAATATTCTATATAGTAGATTTTTGAAATTGGAGGATGTGATTTTTCTGGAATTTTCAACACCTCAGTTAGATATTGTTTGAAAGTTATCAAAGGTGAAATTGAAATTTGCTTTGGAAAATGTATCAATCTGAGGGTACTTGAACATTGGTAATTTTCTAAAATTTCAATTCTATTTTGCAGGAAAATATTTTCTTTAATAAGATTCATTTGAATCTGCTGACAGTTTTGTATTATATTAGAATTAGTTTCAGTTTCTTTTCCCAAAGATACTAATTTTTTTTTATCTATGACTGATATTTTTTCAGAATAAGAGTTGAATTTCTGATTAAAATAAGTAAATTTTTGAGAAAAAGAGGCTTCCAACCCTACTAGTGCCTCCCATATATTGTCCAACGTTATTGTTTGAGGTCTATCTGGCAAATATGACTTACTTGGTAATTCCAAGTCAAAGGAAGGAGCCAACACTGATTGCATTCCAAATGCCTCATGATTTTCCCCAAGGACATTATCTACTCCACTTGCATCCGCTGTTTCCACCGTGGGGTAAGTCAGTGTCTCCAGCAGCGATTCGGCACCCGTGCCAGGAAACCCCGTCGTTCTTTGTACATCCGGGGTACTCTTGGCCGCACCCGATGCCATCGCCGGCATGGGAGGAGGATTCTTCGTTTCTTGTTCAAGCCGGAAGAGTGGGAGACCACTCCTCAAACTTTCCGGCAACGAAGGCAGGCCCGCAATTGCACCTGGAGAAAGGAAACGGTCTATTGTTCCAACTACTGGCAGAACAGGAGTCGCAGGACTGACGCGCTGTTTGCCGCTCCTCTTAGGCATTATTTTTGATCGAAGGAATTACAAATTTCAGGAATAGTGAGCGGGTAAGTCCAGAGCTGTTTCTAACGCTTCCTACTCGGACGCCATCTTGCCCCCCAACACGCTATTCTATAAATGGCACTGAATTCTATATATAGCTCCTTAATTTCTGCACAGAAATCAAAGTGTATTCTATAACAATGCACACAACTTAATTGGTTAATTAGCTAATCAGTGCTGTCCACTGGATGTTAATAAGCAATTATCAGCACTAATTGGCATTAAGGTTTATACACAGAACTCTCTCAGCATATTCTGTAATGTGGTGCGCATAACTTCTAAGTCGCATAGTTGAAAAGGGGTGTGACCATGGGCGGGGTGTGGGCATTTCTAAAATCTATGTACATTGCTATAGAATACACCCGCTCTGCTCCTAATTTTGGCATCAGGATTTACACCAAGTAAAACATGTCATAAATGGCCACATTTAAATCTGGTCAAGTGGAGAGGCTCTCGGCATATTCTATATACTGCACGAAAATTTAAGCCTATTCTATAAAATGTAGGTGTACTTTAGAGATTATGCCTAGATGTATTTTTTTTCTGTGTGGATTTTACAGGCACCATATACAGAATCTAGCCCTTCGTGCCTAACTTTAGATGCAAGGATTTACACCTGGTGTAAATCCTTGTGTCTAAATTAGGAGCAGATCCCTCTTATTCTATAACAGTGTGCATAAATTCTAGGAACGTCCCTGACCCTCCCATGGCTGTGTCTCCCTTTCAGAGTTGCATGACTAAAAATGCATGTGTAAATTTCAATTAAGGCCAATTAGTGCTGACAATTGATTAGCACCCAATTAGCAACGCTAATCCTAAATAAACAATGTTCTAGTAATCGAGTTCACTAAAACCATAGACTGAAAAACAGACACTAATTGGCTCATTAATCAATTAAATTGTATGCATAAATTGGGGGCATGCCTAAATTTGTGCATTCAATTATAAGCACCATTTATAGAATTTGGGGGATTATGTTATATTATATGTTAACTTAGGGATCATTTTACTAAGCGGCGTTAGGTGCTAACATGCCCCTAATGCAGCAAAAATGGAATATCATGGGATGCACTCAGGCTTCCTGTAGTAATTTGGAAATCTGTGCACGCTAACCACACACTAAATAATTTTTCTAATGTTTTTTTGAGGGGTTGCTTAATTTAGTTTATTACTTATATTCCACCTTTACCCAAGGTGGAGAACAGGAAAACATATATAATTAAAACATTATACTATTTACTACTACTATTTAACATTTCTAGAGCGCTACAAAGTGTACGCAGCGCTGTACAAACACAGAAGAAAGACAGTGCCTGCTCAAAGAGCTTACAATCTAATAGACAAAAAGTAAAGCATTTAAATTAAAACTATTTAAGCAGTCAAGCACAAGAGAACTGTCACAGAAGGACTGAAGATGTTGAAGGGTGGTCAGTGTGATTAGGTGTAACTCTGGTTGGAGTAGTGGGAGAAGGTGATAGAAGAATAGAAATGGGTGATGTAAAAGTAATGAGTGGGTTGATAGGGAGGTTATATAAGACATGTCACTCTAGGGGTGGGTGGGTACAGGGGTAGGGTGGGCGGGACTAAGTCTAAATCAGGAGAAGGTATTCTCTGCAGCCTATCTGTGAGATGGAAAATGCTCTCTGAAGCTGCTGCTATAAGTTGTTAGTTTTCTCTCCCTGAAAGAGATCCAAGCCACACCCACGAAGTTCAAACTGTCTGAGGGAGGGTGAGGGGAGGAAATGGCAGTGCTTGATGAAAAAGAGAGCTCAGTTTGATAGGAGATATACTATAGGATGTCATTCTGAGGCCAGGCTAAGTCTAAAGCAGGAGAAGGTATACTACAAAATGATCCAATACAACAAGCAACACAACTTCAAATAACACAGGTCACTGCTATAAAACACTGGACGAGTGCCATCTCTCACTTTAGCCCCAGTTTAACATTTTCTTAAAAGAGATTGTGTCATGCTGCTATTTAATCACCAAGGGTAACTGGTTCCATTCCCTCCGGACAGTCACAGAAAAGGCACTTCTTGTCTCGTCAAGTCTTAGCTGATGCAAACAAGTGCAAGGGTGCTCTCAGATTATTTATTTATTTATTTGTTGCATTTGTATCTGTATTATGAAGACTGAGTTGGAATGTATGGGTGAAAAATATCATGGAAGTAAAAAGAAGCATGAAAAATTCCAAAATGAACCAGAAGCAACAGCTTAAATTGAATACGAAAGGCAACAGGAAGCCATTGCAATCTGAAGAGATGTGAAGACGTGCAGCTGAATTTTGCATGACCTGTAAGGACTTAATACAAGAAACTGGTAATCCTAAATAAACAATGTTCCAGTAATCAAGTCCACTTAAAACCACGGACTGCAAAACAGACCCAAAATCAGATAGACAGAAATGGTTTCAATTTACTTAAACGCAGTAGTAACAGCCTGTATGTGCAGCTTGAAACCTGAGAATTTAAGTGCACCCCCAGGTTTTGCACCTGATGTGAGATCTTAATAGGCACACATGTCGCGGGAATTCAAGATCCTGATCATGAATAATCAACAAAAGCTCTGTTTTAACAATGGTCAATAGTAATTTATTTTTCCTTTGCCAAACTGAAATCTTATCAAATATCCCTAGCAACTGGTTTACTATATCAGGAATAGATGACTCTAAAGGAAGAATAACTGAATGTCATCCATATAAACCCAATACAGCGCACCAAGGGATCAAAGCAAATAACAAATGGTACCAAATAAAAAATGAATAAGACTTCTGTCAGGGAAGAACCGTGCAGGACTACCGTATACAGCAATTTGGGCACAGAGAACTTAGAACCCACACACACTTCCTGTTTTCTCCCAGTAAGGAAAGATCCAAACCATGTCAGTATAGTCCCCGCAAGGCCAAACGCTCTTAAGTGATCAAACAAGATTCTCTAATCTAAAGTATTTTATACTGCTGAAATGTCTAAAAAAACAACAACCCTACAATGCTGATCCAACCCATGATGAACCATATCCAAGGTAGCCACCAGAAGTGATCCCATATTATATAAGGGCCTTGCAGAAACCGTATTGAAATAGATCCAATATCGAGGTCCAGAGTAGGTAATCATCGAGTTGGATATATACTGTCTTTTCTATCATTTTTGCTAATACCAGCAGCACAGATATAGGGTTAAAGTTAGAAAGGACATTTGGATCCATAGCTGGATTTTTAAAGCATGGAGGCACAGCTGCCAATTTCAAATCATTAGGAAAATCACCACTCTAATGAAACGGTCACAATAGTCTTCACAGCAGGAACTACCAATTTATCTATTTCCTGCAATAATTTTGGAGAACAGTGATCACAAGAAGAGACATCTGCAGAAATAATCTCAACTCACTTTCACTAACACTCTCAAAACTAGTTCATTCCACTGTACATTCCAGCTGAAAATCATCTCCAACTAGATTGTCTATGGCAACATAAGCTTATGACCATTAATGCAAAGAATAAAAAAAGTTTTGTTTTCCATTCCTTTCCTAATAATTCCTAACATTCTATTTGCTTTCTTAGCTGCTGCTGCACATTGAGCAAAGGGTTTCAACGTAGCATTAATGACACCTAGATCCTTTTCCTGGGCGGTGACTCCTAACGTGCATGACATAGCTATAATTCGGGTTCCTCTTTTCCACATGCATCACTTTGCACTTGCTCATATTAAAAGTTATCTGCTATTTGGATGCCCAGTCTCGTAAGGTCCTCTTGTAATTTTTTACAATCCACTTGAGATTTAACAACTTTGAATAACTTTGTGTCATTAGCAAATTTAATTACCTCACTAGTTACTCCAATCTCTAGGCCATTTATAAATATGTTAAAAAGCAGCAGTTCCAGCATAGGCCCTTGGGGAACCCCACTATCTACCCTTCTCCATTGAGAATACTGACAATTTAACCCTACTCTCTGTTTTCCATCTTTTAACCAGTTTTTAATCCACAATAGGACATTGCCTCCTGTCCTATGACTTCCTAGTTTCCTCAGGAGTCTTCCATGAGGTACTATAATATTTTCAAAGCACTTAACCTTCCAAAGTTCCATAGGTTTCTATGGAACTTTAGAAGGCTAAGTGCTTTGAAAATATGCCTCAGTCAAATGCCTTTTGAAAATCCAGATACACAATATTGACCGGCTCACCTTTATCCACAAGCTTATTCACCCCTACAAAGAAATGTAGTAGATTGGTGAGACAAGATTTCCTGTAGAATTCTATAAATAAGAAAAATATGTGGAAGTTTCATGTAGACTCCATCCACGTGTATACCTGCCTGTCAAATATATGCTATGTACGCTATCCCCTGGATTCTATATATGCTGCACAAAATTTTGCATGCAAATTTGGGTGCATGCCCAATTTGCGCACACAATTTAACTGAGTAACAAACTGATTAGTGCCAATATTTGGGTGCTAATAATCAATTATCGGAACTAATTGGCTATACTATACTATAATGATGTGCGTGTAAATTCCTTTGCATGGATCTGAAAGCGGCGTGGCCATAGGAGGGGGTCATAGACATTCCAAGAATTTGCATGAACTGTTACAGAATACACCTGATCTGTGAATAATTTAGGCATGCAGATTTATACCAGGTTTCAGTTGATGTACATCCTTCTGCCTAAAAGTTAGGCATGGATCTCGACGCTAGGTATGCTGTTTACAGAATAGCACTTAGTACTTATTTGTTTAGTGCCATATATAGAATTTGGTCCTCATCTTGTATTTACAGAATAGCGTTTAGGCAAATCTTCGCATTTATGCACCTATATGTGTATATATGCTATTATTCTAATTATTTACATGCACAATCAGCATATAAATGCTAGTGCCCACTTTACAGAATTGCCCCATAGTGACAAAGATCATCAGAGCAACCCTGTCATTGTAATTCAGCATGTGTGGGAAGCTGTAACCTCTTGCATTCTCAGCATTCAAGCTGCATACCATTATGCTTTTAGTGCATTAGGACCTTATTTTTGGAATAAACTACCACAAGAACCGAGGAATATGCCAAATCTAATTTCATATAAGGTATAAAGCCCGATGATGATGATGAAGATGGAATGGCAGATTGCAGCCGTTACTGATTAAGTACCAGACTCAGGTTTCACTTTCTGCTCCCTTGATGTCATCATCTGGGACAGGGTACTGTCCTCCCCTTATCTGCAAGGCAAGCTCTTTTCTCTGCTTTGTTAGGTCCAGTGCTAACACTATGTAACAACAAAAAAAAGTTTGGGATTTTTTTGTTTATCTTTTTAATATGATTTCAAGGTGCTGTTCATTTTTCTGTACTGTCAACATCTTCATAGGAAATAGTAGAAATGTGTTTTCCTGATATATGCTTGTGATCAAAAGGTTTTTGCATATGTGTATTGTAGAGAAATACCCTTAGGCTAAAGAAACACTTACATGGTTTCTGATGAGATTGCCAGTTCCATGGATGGAGTTAAATAGGTTCCCAAAGCTGAGTGAAATGTGTCATGTGGGTTCTGGAAGTGACATAGTAGCAAAATTTAGCAAATAGAAGGCAGTGACTTAAACTTGCTTTGCATTTTTCCCAGAACCATGGTTACTAGAGGCTGCAAATTATCGCTCTACTGCTTTTGTTATTTATGTGGTTATTACATTGGATCAAAACAAATGAAATATGTGATAGGTCAAGGCATGAAATTCCACATCACATATACTATACTATTCTGCTACTTATATCCCACTTATATCTACTCTGGAATCAACGCAGATAATGCAAAGCAAATTTTTAAAGACAACTAACTTGC
This sequence comes from Microcaecilia unicolor, assembly GCF_901765095.1. Lineage (NCBI taxonomy): Eukaryota > Metazoa > Chordata > Amphibia > Gymnophiona > Siphonopidae > Microcaecilia > Microcaecilia unicolor. The sequence continues at coordinate 107,572,647 of NC_044032.1, read as the reverse complement.
CCTTAAGTGAGAAGCAGAACTCAAAATTAAAATTTACTAATTAAGATCATACAATTTACTAAAAAGAACTTTAAACCTTTACGAAATTGAAAATATTTAAATAAAGACCTAATCTGCAAAGGTACCATATTCCAAATCTTGCTAGACAGATGGCAAAAAAAGCTTACATGAAATTATTTTTAAGAAGGGTTCCAGAGGAGATCCGGGAAATTATAGACCGGTGAGTCTGACGTCGGTGCCGGGCAAGATGGTGGAGGCTATTATTAAGAATAAAATTGCAGAGCATATACAAAAACATGGACTGATGAGACAAAGTCAGCACGGATTTAGTGAAGGGAAGTCTTGCCTCACCAATCTAATGCATTTTTTTGAGGGGGTAAGCAAACATGTGGACAATGGGGAGCCGGTTGATATTGTATATCTGGATTTTCAGAAGGCGTTTGACAAAGTGCCGCACGAAAGACTCCTGAAGAAATTGCAGAGTCATGGAATCGGAGGTAGGGTATTATTATGGATTAAGAACTGGTTGAAAGATAGGAAGCAGAGAGTAGGATTGCGTGGCCAGTATTCTCAGTGGAGGAGGGTAGTTAGTGGGGTCCCGCAGGGGTCTGTGCTGGGTCCGTTGCTTTTTAATGTATTTATAAATGACCTAGAGATGGGAATAACTAGTGAGGTAATTAAATTCGCCGATGACACAAAATTATTCAGGGTCGTCAAGTCGCAGGAGGAATGTGAACGATTACAGGAGGACCTTGCGAGACTGGGAGATTGGGCGTGCAAGTGGCAGATGAAGTTCAATGTTGACAAGTGCAAAGTGATGCATGTGGGTAAGAGGAACCCGAATTATAGCTATGTCTTGCAAGGTTCCGCGTTAGGAGTTACGGATCAAGAAAGGGATCTGGGTGTCGTCGTCGATGATACGCTGAAACCTTCTGCTCAGTGTGCTGCTGCGGCTAGGAAAGCGAATAGAATGTTGGGTGTTATTAGGAAGGGTATGGAGTCCAGGTGTGCGGATGTTATAATGCCGTTGTATCGCTCCATGGTGCGACCGCACCTGGAGTATTGTGTTCAGTACTGGTCTCCGTATCTCAAAAAAGATATAGTAGAATTGGAAAAGGTACAGCGAAGGGCGACGAAAATGATAGTGGGGATGGGACGACTTTCCTATGAAGAGAGGCTGAGAAGGCTAGGGCTTTTAGCTTGGAGAAGAGACGGCTGAGGGGAGATATGATAGAAGTGTATAAAATAATGAGTGGAATGGATCAGGTGGATGTGAAGCGACTGTTCACGCTATCCAAAAATACTAGGACTAGAGGGCATGAGTTGAAGCTACAGTGTGGTAAATTTAAAACGAATCGGAGAAAATTTTTCTTCACCCAACGTGTAATTAGACTCTGGAATTCGTTGCCGGAGAACGTGGTACGGGCGGTTAGCTTGACGGAGTTTAAAAAGGGGTTAGATAGATTCCTAAAGGACAAGTCCATAGACCGCTATTAAATGGACTTGGAAAAATTCCGCATTTTTAGGTATAACTTGTCTGGAATGTTTTTACGTTTGGGGAGCGTGCCAGGTGCCCTTGACCTGGATTGGCCACTGTCGGTGACAGGATGCTGGGCTAGATGGACCTTTGGTCTTTCCCAGTATGGCACTACTTATGTACTTATGTACTTATGTACTTATTCTTAACCGACAGAAACCCCAATTTACGTAAAGAACTAAAACGAGAGCTCAATCTCAAGAAAGAGAAAGTTAACAATTCAGTAAGCGATAATGGACAGTTTCCCAAAATAATTTTATATACCCAACATGCTAGCTTAAATTTCACCCGGTCAACCAATGTAATTTACAAAGCAAAGGGAATACCCAAACGTTTTACATCTGTAGATTAATTTAGTCGTTGTGTTCTGAAGAATTTGAAGTTTATATAGAAATTTTCGCTGTAATCCAGCTTATAGAACACTACAATAATCATATTTGGTCAAAATTGATGCCTGCACCAGGACCCAAAAATCCTCCTGAAAAAATAATGACCTCATTGTTCTTGATGTAATTTATTAAAAAAAAACCCTTCCTGCTCAAATTATTAACCCGATTTTACATAGTCAGCTCAGAATCCAAAATAAACCGACAAACTCTTGAAGAACAAGGGTTTGGGGGTTTATTTTGTTTCAGAACAAATCATATGAGCCTTATGTCATTTGTGGTTGATACAGATCAACACTCAATGGAAACAGAAAATACATGCCATGGATTACTGCTACCTCTTCATGGTAGATATAAGGAAGTGCAAGAAGCTGACAGATAAACAAATAAATATATATCCAAATATTCTATCTTCAGTTGGTCCAGTGCCTCCCAATGAGGACTTACCAATTGCACTCCCTCCAGTTAATGAACAAGATGAAGAAACTGCTGAGGACATTGAAGAACATGATGATGATTGGGAAGGACAGGATATCAGTATTTGCCAACAACCACATTTTCCAAAATCAAAAGGAATTATGTGATATAGTGAGAGACTTGGGTCTTACCAAATCTTATTATCTTACCAAAATTAGGATCACAATTGAAAGTGGAATTTGTTGGATCCTAGTTGCTAAGCATCTACCTTTATAAGAACACTAGTAAAAGAGGCCCGTTTCTGAGCAAATGAAACGGGCGCTAGCAAGGTTTTCGTCGGCAACACCCCCCCCCCCTGCCAACCCCTTCGTTGTTCTGCCATTGCTCACCCCTCGAGGGCGGGGCCCGTAGTGATTTCCCACCCCCCACCTCCCTGCCTCCCTCCCTGCCAACCCCTTCGTTGTTCTGCCATAGCTCCGCCCTCGAGGGTGGGGCCCGGAGCAATTTTGGTGGCTTCACCACCACGAACCTTTGAACCTTTTTGAAGGAAGTCAGGGCTTGGCTTCACTGACGTCACTGTCTTCAGAACGTTGAGGGTGAGTTTTATAGATAAGTATTACCATACTGGGACAGACTGAAGGTCCATCAAGCCCAAAAGTGGCCAGATCCCAAAACAGTACAATACATTTTATGCTGTTTATCATAGAAATAAGCAGTGGATTTTCCCAAAGACCATTTTAATAATGGCTTATGGACTTTTCTTTTAGGAAGCTATCCAAACCTTTTTTAAACCCCGATAAGCTAAGTGCTTTTACTACATTTTCTGGCAACAAATTCCAGAGTTTAATTACATGTTGAGTGAAGAAATATTTTCTCCGATTTGTTTTAAATTTACTACTTTGAAACTTCATTGTGTGCCCCCTAATCCTAGTATTTTTGGAAAGAGTAAACAAGCGATTCACGTCTACCCGTTCCACTCCATTCAATATTTTATAGACCTCTATCATATCTCCCCTCAGCTGTTTTTTTTTTCTCCAAGCTGAAGAGCCCTAGCCACTCTAACCTTTCCTCATAGAGAAGTCGTCCCATTTTCGTCACCCTTCCAGCTCTATCCCCATATAGATAATGCTGGGGAAGTCAGTAAAGATTTTTAGTGGCACTGTCTGGATAGCAGGTGCTGCTACTTTTGGCCCACTACTTTTTGTTTCTTGCTACATAGATAATATATATTTTATTACCCATATGTGATATTTGATGACCCTTTTTGCATTATTCATGAATTGTTTTTTTGTAATTTTTAACTTGTTAAAAATATAATCATAGTATTCAAGATTTAATTTAATTAATTTGTTTTAGTAATGTTTAATGAAGTTACCACAAACTATTTTTTATTCCCTCCATTAACATCCGAATATTCTTTTTAGGGGCAGATAGTCTTGATCCTGCTTTGCCTGCTAATTACAGGCCTATTTCAACTTTGCCACTGGTACCTAAGATAACCGAATGGGTTCTTCATTTTCAGTTGGCAGATTACCTGTGTAAAACAATATTCGCCACCCAAAGCAATCTGATTTTAGAAAGGGCTACAGCTCAGAGACTGCCCTGATGAGAATGCATAATTAAATTTACATGATGGCAACCTTTCACCTTGTGATACATTACTACTGGATGGACAGAGTAAAATGATATTGAACTCTGTGGGTTTAAATACTACTACTTATCATTTCTAAAGCGCTACTAGACGTGCGCAACGCTGTACGCTTGAACATGAAGAGAGAGTCCCTGCTTGACACAGCTTACAATCTAATTAGGACAGACAAACAGGACAAACAAGAGATAAGGGAATATTAAAGTGAGGATGATAAAATAAGGGTTCTGAACAAGTGAATAAGGGTTAGGAGTTAAAAGCAGCATTAAAAAGGTGGGCTTTTAGCTTAGATTTGAAGACGGCCAGAGATGGAGCTTGATGTACCGGCTCAGGAAGTCTATTCCAGTCATATGGTGCAGCAAGATAAATCCTATCTAGCTGTGTGTTTTAGCTTTTTGAGATATTTCTCTGAAAAACGTTTGGCATGTGGCATTCAGCAAGGGTCTGTATTGTCCCCTTTCCTTTTTAATTTCTTTATAGCCTCTTTGGCATCATTGGTGCAGGGCTTTAGGGTCAGTATTCACATGTATGCTAACATAGTTTCTTTATGTTTCTGATCTTACCAAAGCACAGTTGTTTCAGAGTCTTGACTTATGCTTAGTGACTATTGAAATGTGGTTAGAATTGTTTCAATCTAAGCTTGATCTCTTAGAGGCAGAAGCTATATGGTTTTCTAAGAAGCCACATTCTTCACCAAATGCACCCATTTTTTCAAGGGTAAAATTACTGCTTAAGAATTTTATGACTTTTCATGGCATTGTTTAGATAATCAGCTGCTTTTACAGCCAGATTTCTTTTGTAATTAAGAAAACTATGTTTAATCCCTACGGCGGTGTATCAAATAAAGATGAACGTGAACTAGAATGATTTGGGCTGTGCTCCCATTCTTGCTCTCACTAATAATACATCATGCAGGAAGTGACAGTTTTTTTTATTTTTTTAAAGTAGAGCATTACCTTCCAATTGTAGCAAGAGTGAAATTTAAAAACAATGATGCATTTCATGTATGTTCCACTGCTTTACTACATTAATCTGGAGCGTTTTCATTATTCCTTACACATCACTGAAGACAAATTGCTGCCTCTACCTACATCAGCCGGGATTAGGTTGGCACTGATGAAATCAGTTTTATTATTCTTGCAAACCGGGGGTAGGCAGAAGTCCGTTTATTTTGGAGGGGGAGGGGCTACATATTTCTTCTAAGCTCTTCTTCCCCCTCCCTTCCCCACTTTGGTGTTAAGTCCTAGCTTTGCTGGCGGGGATGCTCAAGCCTCACCAACTGAAGAGGTCCACTGCCTGAGCTCCCCTCTCCCATGCTGGCTCCTCAGCAGTGAAGAATTCAATGGTGTACTTCATTCGCTGAGACTGGCACTTCTGCACATACTCAGTTCATGCTGCTGAGCAAAGCATATGTGGGAGTGTTGGCTTCATTACCTAAAGCATGCCATCAACTTCTTTGTTGCTCATGTAGCATGAGAGGGGGCTCAGGCAGCAGACCTCTTTGGCTGGAGGCTGGCGAGGGGGGGGCTTGAGTATCCCACTAGCCACTCCATGGGTACCACAGTTTTGGAGGGGGCTTGAACCCAAAGTGAAGGAGTCCAGGCCCTGAAGCACTCTTGTGCCTATGCCACTGTTTCAAACCCAACAGAAGTTGGAAAGAATAATACACAAGGAACATAAGAACATAAGAGTAGCCATACTGGGTCTGACCAATAGTCGATCTAGCCCAGTATCCTGTTTTCCAAACACTGGCCAAGCCAGGTCACAAGTACCTGGCAGAAACCCAAATCGTGGCAACACTCCATACTACAAATCCCAGGGCAAGCAGTTGCTTCCCATGTCTGTCTCAATAGGAGTTGAGTATGTTTGTCTGGGGGCAAAATAACAGAAAATTATAACATGGGATGAAAGTTATGTGGGGAAAATGGTAAACCTTCCCCACAAGTTCAAAAATGTGCCAAATTTGAATGGGGATTCCAGAGAAAAATCCCCCCCCCCCACCCAAATGACCCAATATATTTCTATGGCATAAGGAGTTCTAGCTTCTGAAGCACAGAAACTTATGCATGGAAATGCATTTTAGAAAGGACATCCAAAATAAAATAAAATAAAAAATCCTTACTGTAGACACATGGTGGTATATTGCTGAAACCAATGAATGGATGTCCAAAAGCTATACAAAATCGGCCGTTATCCATCCCTTGAAATGAATATCAGAAGATGTAAAAAGGGCACACAACAAATAAAACGTCCATACCACAAAAAAATACCGATCCGTATAAGTAAATCATGGTCCCTATCTGACAATCACATTGAGATTCACACTGATCCTTCATCATTAACTCCCCCCTACTTATGTGGCAAATAATTAGCTGTAGCTTTATTACTCAAGACAAACATATTTAAACAACTTCAAAAACATGCCCCCAGCATACCCTTCCCAAGTGCAGTCTTTTCCCTACCCAAATATAGCTAGTTGATGATGAATTAGTCTCTATCTGAAAATACATCTCCACAGATAATGCAGTCACGTCTCACTTCATGGTGGTGTCGCACACAAGCCATATCCACCCTTCCTCCTCCTTTTTCCTCAGATGTATCTGAGTCTAACACCTTCCCTTTCCCCTGGTCTTTCCACCCAAGAACCAAGCTGTAACTGATTCACTACCATTCCTAGTTGTCCACTTTCTAAACTAAATCCTCCCAAATCACCTCAGGTCTAGCCCTTATTCCCCAGCAAAGCCCCTCCCCCCCCAGCCTAAGCAAACAGGAAAGGGTGGGAAAATTCCTCCTTCCTCACCACACACAACCCACTCTTTTCCCTCTGTTCCGCCTAACTAAAATGCCCAACAGCCTGTCAAAAATCTCTGAGCTACTTTCCATTCCTCCAATCACCTTCGTGCCTTTCCACCTCCAATTAAATAGCTTCATTCTACAGAACCCCTTCCTTCATTCCTCAGCCACTGCTACCTGAGTCTAAAACCATCTACTAATCCTATCTCCCCATCAAAATCCCACTTATGGCTGTCCACACATACTATTGAAGGAGCACATACTTATAAGATCACAGTGAAGGCAGGTAGCAATATATAGGAGGATATACATTTGATATGCAGAATAAAGCAGTGGATTACTGAAGAATGTAGCATGTAGTCCCATATCCACTCTCCCCAGCTCTATGTGATAATGATGTTAGTACTATCAACATCCAAGATGATAGCCCTCATCCATCATCCTCAGATGACATTTGTAATTTTTGTAGGTTTTTAAAGGCTTATTTATTTAGACGTGCCTTTTTTTGTAATTTTCTGTCCCTTCTGAGTTTGTGCTTTTGGTTCTTCTGATGTATGATATTATTTTAATAACATGTAAATTTTTAATCTGCTGTATGTTTTAATTTTAGTAATTTTTGTATAGTTTATTGTTTAAGAAATAATTTTTATTGTTCTGTCCTTTTATATTTTGTATGTGATTTATTCCCCGCTTAGACTTTTATAGATATAGCGGGTTATAAATAAAGTTTTATTATTATTTTCTGTTTCTTTTTGTTGTTTATTGTAAATATTTGATAGCACCCTGCCTTGACCCCTGGTGATTTGGTGGGTTATAAGCTTTGTAACTAAACAAATCCACTGATCACTATCCCCCACACCTGTCTATCAATAGTGCTGGCAAACCACAGAGAAATTAATGAAGAAAACAGAGTGATGCACTGGTCACTGACATGGGCTGTCTCCATAAGGGCAACACCACACAATATAGTATGCCATGTATATAACAACCAAGTCCATGAAGTGCAATCCTGTCCACAGAGTTCACATCAGATGCATGCTAACATGTATAAAGTGTGAGAGTGTTTTCTCTTGATACGCCTCATTCTATCCTCCTTAGTCACCGAATATAAACAGAACCCTGATGGTTTCAGGCTTGTCCTCTACACAGGGTCCTAACCTGCAATGCACAAATGGCTCCCAATCAGGAAGCATCCAGATGCCTGGCACTTTAGCCTCTCTCTGCCACCCCATAAGCTATCACATGACCATGTCAAACATCCCTACCTGATTGGGTAACATACCCTTTCTGCACAGAAGGGCGTAACATCATTTGCAAAGATGACCCCTGCTAACCCAAGGCTCCCCCTGCTGGCAACAAAGCACCGCAGTGTTTATATGTTCACCTAGTAGGCTGATCTGATGCCATTGTAGCCTGTAGCCCTGCATGCCACATGTAAATCAAAACATATAATGCCTCCACAGCCATGGCCAGCATAAGACACGTCACAGCACATCACAACCCCTTAGACCATGGGGTAACGTGAGCCGAAAAACAATACTTTACTAAAAACGCCAGGTATGAGGGGTACTATTAGCATCACAGGCAAGGTGAAAATAACAAACTAGTCCTTTGCAGCAAAGTCCTCCCATGGTCCTTCTCCTGCAGGTCACGGAATGCACTACGATCACTAGTCAACATTATTCACCAGCCTGCCTCCAGCTGGGGCAAGAATACAGTTATGAAATGTATCAAATTAAACTTGGCCTACCTGGTGGTCATAGTTGCAGTACATAGACACAGGGTGGAGGCATACGCAGTGGGCCTTTGCTGCTTTGCTCTGGGCCTCCTTAACCTAGCTGTGCCCTGAGCTTTTATACTTCCTGGACATACCCTCCTGGCTCCACCCCTCCTGTCAAACAAACAAAGCAAACACTGGGCCTTTAGGATTGAGAAAAATGTAGTTCTTTATTTATAATGTTTGCTTTATTTGTTTGTTTGGTCCTGAAGGCCCAGTGTTTGCTTTGTTTGTTTGTTTGGTTGCTCTTGTATGCTGTGTTCCACCCCTCCTGTGCCACTTACCCCTGTGGGAGGGACTATGATTTAACGTGAATCTGACTCTGTGAGGGACTGCCCTTAAAGGGAAGTGGCTGTTCCTATAGACTCCCTCAAAGACCAAATCAATCAATCACTATGGCTGGACAATGACTGACATGCCATGTCTCATTACACCTATTCAATGGCTATTTCAAACAGTCTTCCAAAAAGTCTCGCTTTCTTACAAATGAAGGAAATTTTTCTGGGACCCAACTTATCACTCATATGTCCACAACGTTCTTTCAAATAGCATATTTAACACCACACATTCCTTCTTCTAGTGTCTTCACAACTAAACAATTTATTCACTTTTTGGGGACCTCAGCAGCGTTTACTGCCAAAAACATGTTAATATGGCAGTATCAATAACGCCAACTTCGTCATCGGTACACCTGATTACTGTAACTTGCATATACTTTTCTATTCTACTTTTACATAAATATGTTATTAAACTTATCTTCAACTATCAGATCCATTGGCTCTGCTGCCTAACATGCATGTTTCGCTTGAGTACGAGCTGTCTCAAGGACTTCCTCTGCAAACAAAAGCAAAAAATCATGCATAAATTTCTCTCCCTGCTTCCAAAAATCACCCTTAACATCTTCAGCAGCACAGGATATTTTAAAACGTAATTTTACCCCATTCTCTGACCTAAGATCTAATCTAGCGCCAGCTCTGACATTTAAACTCTTATTCAAAGATGGCGCCAGCGTTTTTTCACCCCCTTTAGTTTAAATCTTGTTTATTAACAGATGTAATGAACCGTTTACAAATACTTATCAAAGAAATTACATTACAACAAGACGTCCTCCAATGTCATGTCTTCAACAAATGAGTTACAATTCTGCATTTTTATTTCCCTCGATCTCCCTCCCTCCCACCCTGTTATTATCAACTAACATTCTTGGGCAGTGTCACAGTTCCTTTAATTTCCAAGGTAGCATGTAGAACTTGTTTAGTACCATGCTGTCTGTAAACTGCGTCTCTGCTATTGCCCGCCTGTCCTACTAATCCTTCCCTCCACCCTTCCCTTGGAGTTCCCTTTAAGTCCAACAATAAGGAATAACTGGGTCTCTCACTAATATCAGATGGGGTATTGTCTATCATAACAGCTTATCTACCCTCATTGACTGTCTGTACATCAGAATATGATCCAGGTCTCTCCTTGCCGTAAAGTACTGCTCTGCTTGTCACCCTGTCCCCAGGTTCCCCGACTAATGTGGTGCCGAAGAGTACCAGATAAGAGTCAGAAATTTAACAGTAAACTTCGCGCTCTAGGCGGGAGAGTGTCCCACAATGGCTCCCATTGCGCCCTATACCTATGGCCTGCTGTACTGTCCAGATCCTGCACTCCGCACCTGTCAATTCTCATTTGCTTTACTAATTGGGATCGCCATACCTGCAAAGGGGGAGCTTCTTTCGCTCTCCAATATTGCAATATGGCTGTTATTCCAAAATATATTGCTATCTTTGCAAATGCCCTGAATCCCTCTGTGGGGTCTGTGGTATACCTAAAGATATTGAATAAGATTGTAGGTTCCCGCACAAGGGTGCAGTGCCATAATTGGTCTATCCCCACTATAACTTGTTTCCAGAATAGTTCAATACAGGGACAACTCCAGAACATATGGCCAAGTGAGGCCGCCTCATGGCTACATTTAGGGCATGCCCCTGTAGTGTTAAATCCCGCTTTCTGCGCTCTATGGGGCGAAATGTGTGTTCTGAGCGTCCACCGATATAGCCGTTCCCTCTGCGGAACAGAAAGTCTCTGTTTGTAAATAGATTTCATATGCGCCCTATACTCTTCCTCAGTAAGTATACACCCTAAGTCCTTTGACCACTCCTGCGCTAGTCGCCGGAAGTCTATCTCCTCTGTGGAATCTTTGAGTTGCTGATGATGGAATTTCAGTGGCACCCTAAGCTGTGCTCCCAGGGTGAACTCCTCTGATAGAACTTCCACCACATCTTCCGTGAGGTCTGTCCAGTCTAGGGAGGCTACATAATGGTGTAACTGATAATATGCAAACTGATGTGTCTTGGGAATCCCATATCGTGACTGGAGTTCCTGGTACGTGTATATGTGCCCCTCCTCTGTAACTATATGTGCCAGGTATATGATCCCCTTTTTTGCCCATCTGCTAAATATACTGGACCCTTGACCTGGGGGGAAAGCAGGATTATCGCAAATTGACATCCAAGGAGACACTCGGGGGGAGAAGCGACGACGTCTACACACCCATCTCCAAGTTTCCCTGAGGGATCTCAATAATGGGTGTGTCTGAAATGCCATGGTCGGTAGAGGGGTTCCAGAGTGTAGTAAGTGACTAAAGTGAATACCCCTAAACATCGAGGTCTCCACTGATGTAACAGAAAAATCCGATGTTCCCCGATACCAATCGTTTATGTGCCGCATGGAGCTCGCAATTGCCAACAATTTTATATTTAAGAGTCCCATGCCGCCCCCCTCTCTCGGGGCTGCTATCTGGTGGTAAGGTATTCTAGGCTTTTTACCCTGCCACAGGTATGCTTGTATTAAACGCTGTAACAGCCTATCGTCTCTATTTTTCAAGTAAAGTGGTAACTGTTGGAAGACATAAAGCCACCTGGGGGCTATCATCATGTTGAATAACGCTATTCTTCCCCAGATAGAGAGCGGTAGTTCCCTCCACATTAATAATTTACTCCTGGTCATTTCCAACAATGGAGAAATGTTTTCTTTATACAGGGAGCTTCTATCACAAGTAATGTATACCCCCAGATATTTCATTTTCACTGCCTCCCATCTAAGTGGGGCTTCCCCTTTCCATTTTAAATTAATCCCGGTGTCCATATGCATCGCACAAGACTTGGAAAGATTGAGACTAAACCCCGATAACGCTCCATACTCCTCTATCAGAGTCAAAGCTATTTTAAAGGACTTTTGTGGGTTAGTCAGCACCAGGAGGATGTCATCAGCATATGCCAGCGCGCGAACCTCCTGTTCTCCCAACTGCACACTGCTGATTCTAGGGTCATAATTTAAATGACGTAATAGTGGCTCTAACGTTAAATCGAACAGTAGTGGTGATAAAGGGCATCCCTGTCTTGTTCCCCTGCCTATCTGAAATCTTGACGAGAGCCCCCCGTTCGCTGCTATTTGTGCATCCATATTAGTGTATAAAGCCTCAATTGCTAGTTTTACTCCTAAAGGAATCCCAATCCAGTCTAACATATAGAATAGAAAGTCCCATCCTACCCTGTCAAAAGCCTTGGTAGCATCTAAGCTTACTAAGATCCCAGGAATCTTCTCGGTTCGGCATCGTGCCATTGCGAGCAAGACTCTCCGGGTATGTAACACGGAGTGTCTATTAGGTAGAAAACCCACCTGCGCAGGCTCGATCACGTTAGGTAAGCACTTATTGAGTCGTGTGGCCAAAATTTTCGCAAGCAGTTTAATATCAACGTTAATTAACGATATGGGCCTGTAAGACTCTGGTTCCTCCACGGCCTTCCCTGGTTTCAGCAATAATGATATGCATGCAGTATTTTCATGTATTGGGAATCTCCCTTCTTGAATTACCGCTTGATGATATTCAAATAGGGGCCGTATCAATTGGGGTTGCAACATTTTATAAAATTCCCTGGAATACCCATCCATCCCTGGTGCTGAATATGCTTTTAACCCTTTAATCGCTTCTGATAACTCTTTGGGCAGGATGTTTTCACCCCCTTTAAATATCCTCATCATCAATGACGATTTGGTACCACCCTCTGACTCCTATGGGGCAGAGCAAAAAGCAACCTTAAAATCAGCTATGTCCACTCCAGCTCGGCATTTAAACCGGCTGGCATCACTCTCTGTAAAGTGAAAATATAGAACTGTTCCCTGTAGTTTAATAGCTTTTTTTATCGAACCACCCTCCACACCCGGCCTCACATGTTCAATAATCCTCCATCTAATATCCTCAGCCATATGATGATACTGCACCCAATGGTCTACCAGAGGTGCTTGGGCATTTTGAGTAGTGATCCTAGATTTATGTTCTGTCAATCGGATCTTAATGGGTCTAGCACTCCTCCCAACAAATATCAGTCCACAAGGACATACAATACTGTATACTACATTACTCGTGTCACAAGTCACTCTCTCTCTAAGCTTCACAGTTTTCCCCTTCCCCGGGACCTCCCAAAGATTGCCCCGTAATACTCATTTTACACCATTTCATTTACTATGTCAGCTAATCAAAGGGCTATTGAGTTTCTGGATCTGTGGATATACAAAAGTGGCAATGAACTTTTGACATCTCTGTATCGTAACCCTGTCAGTCGTAATACACTGCTACAGTTTGGGAGTTTTCATCCTTATCATTTGAAGTACAATCTACCTATTAGCCAATTTTTGCGAGTGCGACGAGTATGCTCCTCCCTACAAGATTTTAAAAATCAAGCTGTGGAGTTGAAACAGCGTTTTGCTTCCAGAGGGTATCCCCAGTCATCTATTAGAAAAGCTTACCTATGTGCCCGCTAGTCCCAGCGTCCCCTGCTGTTGCAAGAACATGTTATGCCTAGTGAGGTGCAGGCTGAAATTGAATGCTTGACGTGTGTACTTCCTTTTTCTGAGATGAGTCAAAAGGTTGTGCGGAGCATTAGAACTCACTGGCATATCATGCAACTGTACCCTTGCTTTCAGGAGTTCCCGCGTATATCATACACAAGAGGGAAAACTGTGGGAGAACGTTTGTCTCCAAAATTTTTTTTTAGATCTAGAGAGAGTGATTTGGGTGGGGGTCAGGTAGAATGTGGGCACTGTCAATGGTGTAAAATGAGTATTACGGGGCAATCTTGGGAGGTCCCGGGGAAGGGGAAAACTGTGAAGCTTAGAGAGAGTGACTTGTGACACGAGTAATGTAGTATAAAGTATTATATGTCCTTGTGGACTGATATATGTTGGGAGGAGCGCTAGACCCATTAAGATCTGATTGACAGAACATAAATCTAGGATCACTACTCAAAATGCCCAAGCACCTCTGGTAGACCATTGGGTGCAGTATCATCATACAGCTGAGGATATTAGATGGAGGATTGTTGAGCATGTGAGGCCGGGTGTGGAGGGTGGTTCCATAAAAAAGCTATTAAACTACAGGGAACAGTTCTATATTTTCACTTTAGAGAGTGATGCCAGCCGGTTTAAATGCCGAGCTAGAGTGGACATAGCTGATTTTAAGGTTGCTTTTTGCTCTGCCCTATAGGAGTCAGGGGGTGGTACCAAATCGTCATTGATGATGAGGATATTTAAAGGTGTTGAAAAAACGCTGGCGCCATCTTTGAATAAGAGTTTAAATGTCAGAGCTGGCGCTAGATTAGATCTTAGGTAAGAGAATGGGGTAAAATTACGTTTTAAAATATCCTGTGCTGCTGAAGATGTTAAGGGTGATTTTTGGAAGCAGGGAGAGAAATTTATGCATGATTTTTTGCTTTTGTTTGCAGGGGAGGTCCTTGAGACAGCTCGTACTCGAGCGAAACATGCATGTTGGGCAGCAGAGCCCCTGGATCTGATAGTTGAAGATAAGTTTAATAACATATTTATGTAAAAGTAGAATAGAAAAGTATATGCAAGTTACAGAAATCGAGTGTACCGATGACGAAGTTGGCGTTATTGATACTGCCATATTAACATGTTTTTGGCAGTAAACGCTGCTGATGTCTCATTACAAGCAGTTTTTCAGATGGCTTACGTTGTCAGTAGTGAAGGGCAGGAGGAGGTCCAGTAGCAGTTGGATAAGCAGACTTGGAGGAAAAGGTGGAGGAGGAGTTGCTGCAGGAGGAGGTGGTCTGGGATGTCCAAGAGGTCCTGGGGCAGGTGAGGGAATACCTCATCAGCTAGGAAATGGGGCCAGAAGTGGCCAATGTTGCAGAAGGGACAGAAGGGAGGTGAAAGAGCACCGGCTGAATATCAGCTGGGATCTGCATAAGATCTCGCAGTCAGTGCATGCCTACAGGGCCTTGGATAGACAATGCTGGAATAAAATGCTGACTACTACTACCTCAATATTACCAAGTATGTTTTCCTAGCATCTATTTTATGTATGTACAGACTCGGGCAACGTAATAATTGATGGCTCGTAGCCACATTGAAAGGTGGATGTTAAAATATCTTGCGATGCCTGAGGTCCTTTTTTCTCCCTACAATATGATATTGTGTGATAAGTGGACCTGTGGGGTTCTCTTTATGTAATAGCAAAGTCTGCCAGAGGAAAAAAAATATCAGATACTGTGAGAAGACTCAAGATATGAGAAATCTTCTAGGCATATTTTTTTGTATATGACAGTGTTTGAGAATGCAGCCTTCTTAACTGTTACACTTTTGAACATGTACATTACTCATACCAAGTTGAAGATAGTGACAGATTTCTACAGCAATTCATTTCACACCTTCATTTTCTTGTTATCTTGGAGATTATGCCACACATTTAGTCAGTCATTTCCCTTACTTTGAACTGTACCATGTGGACAACAATAAAAGAGCAAGACAGGTTTATGTACCTCACACGTCAGACCCTATCAAGAAAGTTGGTAGAGGCAGTCTGATAAGGACACCATACCTTATTGAACTTGTTCTAAAAACAACTTCTGCAAACATGCATCCACTCATACTATTCAATGACCTTGCTTTATTATGCCCCCTTTTTGAGTTGCATTGAAAGCTTCTTTGTTGAGTGTAAAGCATACGTTCCTGTATCAATGTAGATAGGTCTTATAGCATATGACACTGAAGTGACAAATATGCACATATGGCAATTGGCCATTAAGAAACAT
This sequence comes from Microcaecilia unicolor, assembly GCF_901765095.1. NCBI lineage: Eukaryota > Metazoa > Chordata > Amphibia > Gymnophiona > Siphonopidae > Microcaecilia > Microcaecilia unicolor. The sequence continues at coordinate 107,556,995 of NC_044032.1, read as the reverse complement.
ACATAGCAGTTATGTAATTTTAAGAATTCTCTAGAATGCTATATTTTGTCAGATATGTGAATTTCTTTAAAGGTGCAGATCAGAAAAAGAGTACACAAGATGGTAGACTAGCCAGTAGCTCTGTGACGAGTTCCTGGAACCCGGGCCGGCCCTGAACACCCCGATCACATTCTTGGCTCCCTAAGCAGAGCCATTGGGAGTCAAGAGAGTTGTCTGAGACTCCCGCAGTGCCCAGAAGGAAAAGAACATCTGGGACCTCCTCTGCTGGGCCAAGCGAAGCCAGAGCGGTGGAAGTGTGGCAACCAATGCACGTATTCACCGAGATTGAGTCCACTGTATTCCGGCCCCAGATGGTACACTTGGCAGGAGGGAAGGTTGACCAAGAACGAGAAAACCCCACAATGCATCAAGGAGGCGTGAGATCTTCCCCACTGGGCGGGAGCACAGGAAGCACGCTGCCGATGCACATGGTGGCAGCGACGTGACCGCCTTGCTCAGGGACCTGGAGAGTTTGGCAGCAGAGGCAGCGGCGAAGGGGTGGGCGCTGCCAGAGATCACTTCAAGGAGCAGAAACCTGCAGCATATGCTCTTCCCGGTTCCCAGGGCTGGTCTGGGACAGGGCAGGAGTGCTAGAGCAGCGGAGGACCTGACATAAGTGCAGATGGCCAATGAAACCAGCAGAGACCTCCTCAGGTACCACCATGGCAGATGGCCAACAGCCACTCTGAAACCACAGCTGCTGCAACAAGCAGCCCTTGAAGTATTGTCTTAAGTCTCTCTGACGCAAGCCGACAGTGCTGGCATAGTGCAGCCCTATAGGCTGGAGCATAGGTGCAGCCACCTAGATATGCAGTGCATGCACGCATAATGGGAGTGTCATGAGACAGGCCAGTATTGATTGTTAATAACTCAGGAAATTCAAGTCAACTATAACCCATCCAGTTAGCATCCTGCTGGTGCTGTGGGAGAGGAGATGACCGCTGGAAAAGTGGGTGAAGAGCACTCCTGAAACATAAACCTTTTGATATTCCAGCGGGTTACATGCAAACTGTAATGTACACTACAATTAGGCATTTACAATAGTGAATATCAAATTTGGGTTAGTACCTGAGGAATGAAAAGATGAAATCTCAGTCTACCTGATTGACATGGAAATAATACTTATTATTAATACTTTAGACTCTACACAGAACCTAAGCAAAATCATTGACTTCCTTACTCTTCCTTTCTTCTTCTTTGCCTATTGTCCAACACATGTCTTTATAGGCCTATTGAGGTTATATCGAACAGAGGCTGTTATGGGTCTCTTCATAACCTATGTAAATACAGAAGAAATGGTGTTATGCAAGCCTCGAGAAAAGTGAATATTCACGTAGACAAAACTTCAGATTTGAAAGCAGGCCTACTAAATGCCTGATCTGTTCATAATAAGAGGCTACTGATACATGACCTAATTGCGCAGCATAATTTCAACGTGTTCTGTGTTACAGAATCATGGCTTCTAAAATCAGACTTAGTAGTGGTTAGAGAAAGCTGCCCTAAAGAATATAAATGGGAATGGTCACGTAGGTCATACAAAAGAGAAGGAGGAGTGGTAATATTAAAAAACAAAAACACTGCCACTTAAACTGTTTGGCACAGAATCATCCGAATTTGCAGAACTCCTAATTATAGAATGCACATCTATAGTCTTTTGGTTATTCTGTTGTCTTCCAGGAAAAATAACCGCAGACTGTTCACCATTCTTAGAATTTTTTTTTTAATTTTTTATTTATGAATTTTAAGTTTACATTTATGCAAATACATAAATCATAGAACTTACATGAACAAAAAACATTAGTAACAATTATAATATCTAAGCAATGTTATATAATTTCAATTTAGTCCACATTAAAGAAGATCCAAGAAATAGGAACTAAGAATATCACAATTTAATAAAGAGAAAAAAATATCTAAGGGATGGAAGGGATTAGAGTTAGCGCAGCCGATTTAGCGTTAGAGCCAGGGTTAAATGTCAAGTCACTCTTTACTCACAATAAATTCAAGCAACTTTCCCGGTTCAAGAAACATATAATTATTGGATTGCAACGAAATATAACATTTACAAGGAAATTTAAGTATGAAGGTCCCTCCCAACTGGAGGACCCTTCCCTTCATCGCTAAGAAGTCTTTTCTTTGTTTTTGTGTATCTCTTGAGAGATCAGGAAAAACTTGTATTTTAGAACCCAGGAAAGGAGTACCAATGTGGCGGAAAAAAAGTCTAAATATATTATTTCGGTCTAGCTCTAGAGCAAATGATACCAGCAACGTTGTCCTTTCAGTAATAACCTCCAATGAACTTTCAAGAAATTGAGTCAAATTTAAATCAGGTTGAGTTACTTGAACTGATCTTCCCGTTCTTGTATTTGAGATGTACACAACCTTAGTTAATGGAGGAAAATTATCTGGGGATATCCCCAGTATTTCAACAAGATATTTTCTTAACATTTCTTTGGCAGGTACTAAAGGAGATTTAGGAAAATTCAAAAAGCGCAAGTTACATCTTCTCAATTGGTTCTCCATATACTCAATTTTTCTTTTTTGGAGGTTATTATCCTTAATAAGACCTGTCGCTGTAGTTTTAACTGATAGTACCTCGTTTTCTATGGGGTCCATCCTGGTAGTCTGCTCCGTCACTTTTCCCGATAAAACGTTATGTTCTTGTGATAGTTCCACCACTTTTCCGGCAAAAGAAATTGCAATTTGTTGTAACGAGACATCCAAACCCTGAATCTTTTCCCATATGGAATTCGTAGTAACAACAGAAGATCTTATCATCTCCTCAAGACTCGTAGAGGTTTCGCCCACAGGAAGAGGCAGTCGAACCGCCATATCTGCCCGACTCGATGTTTCCACCGGCGAAGGCGTGGCTACGGGGTCTCCACGAACAGTTGCTGGGGCACCACTTCCGGGATCCACAACCAGCTGCTCCCGCCGCGCCATCGTCTCTCCTCCCGGCCTTGGGGGTGTTGTCGTGAGAGGGGGGCTCAATGTTATCCCCTCTACGCTGAGGTCCAATGTTTCCAGAGGGCCCCTCGAAGCGTCAACTCGAGTCCCCGGAGGCAGCATACCCGACTCTTCTAGAGTCAACTGTCGGGTGGAAGAGGGATTCACCTTGCCTGTGGAGGTAGGCAAATTGGATTTCCCTTTTCGCTTCCCCATAATGTTATGGAGAAGTTTTCACTCGCAGAAAACAATAGCTGGTCAGGAACTGCTGCTCACACGTCCTTCCCAACCGCCATCTTGGATCCTTATTCCAGGGACTCCATTCTTAGAATTTTTATCGACTTTACCCACTGATCTACAGAAAGTATGCATATTAGGTGATTTTAATGTGCTAGGTGAACTATCTGTTGATACGATATTGCAATAACAAAGATCATGGAAAATAATACTAGAGCAATTGCAATTTAGACAAATCGTGAAAGACTCTACACACTCAGATCACATTTTAGATCTAGTATATTTATCAACTGACTGATTTCAATCACTGATTGTATCCCTTGTTGTTCAAGAAATTCCATGGTCAGATCATGCTTTAGTAATATTCGAATTCTCAAGGAAAGCTTTAAAGAGTGAAAAAGGACATAGAATGTTTTTTTTAATTTATTTTTATTTTTTTTATTACATTTATACCCCGCGCTTTCCCACTCATGGCAGGCTCAATGCGGCGGGCAATGGAGGGTTAAGTGACTTGCCCAGAGTCACAAGGAGCTGCCTGTGCCGGGAATCGAACTCAGTTACTCAGGACCAAAGTCCACCACCCTAACCACTGGCAGATCTAAAAGCTTGTCTAGCAGATAAATTCTCAGTCAATATGGACAAGAGTCAAAATGATATGCTTGATCACTGGATTAAATCACTGGACAGATGCCTTAGATGAGGTAGCACCAAAAAAAGACAGTAAAAATGAAAACCTCAGGAGAGACCTGGTGTTGCCTTACACCTATACTAAAACAAGAAAGAAAAGATCTAAGAGCTGCAGAGAGAATATGGAAAAAAAAAACAAAGACCAACGATAACTGGAGATATATAAGATTAAAATGGGTGAATATAAATGATGTGGGAAGAAGAAATGAATATGTATTTCAAGGATAAGATTAAAACTTTCCTAAATAAACCCAGAGAACTACTCCACACAGTGAACTACTTAATCGAGGAAAGGAAAGAAGAGTCAGCCCAATATGTTGATCCACAGGATTGCAATTTGACTACATCAGAAACTTAATACAAAAAATTCAAACTCAGAATCTGTTGCTCTAGTTCTGCCCACATCAAGAAAGAAGTAGCGGATAATGCTTGGAATTCATTCCACATGGTAGATGACAACATGATAGAGAAATTGGTGATGAGCCTATTGCCCACCAGAGCTCATGTAGACCCCTGCTCTTCGATAATATTTAGATCAATGCTGGAGATAATTACTCCTTTTTTAAGTAATCTAGAGAATAAATCACTACAGGAAGGTGTACTGGTAGACTCGCTTAAAGAAGCAACAGTTAAACCATTACTAAAAAAAATCATCACTTGATGGAAGTATAATGAATAACTACAGACCTATTTCAGTTATACCATTCCAAGCAAAAAATATAGAGAAAACTGTGTTGAACCAAATAATGGAGTTTGTA